>NC_053026.1:614856799-615106754 GCF_003073215.2 Triticum urartu | reverse complement strand
CGGGAGGCACTTTTATGGAAATCACTTTAGGAGATGCTACTAAACTCCTAGATAATATTATGGTTAATTATTCTCAATGGCATACTGAAAGATCTTCTAATAAAAAAGTGCATGCGATAGAAGAAATTAATGTGTTGAGTGGAAAGATGGATGAACTTATGAAATTATTTGCTACTAAGAGTGTGTCTTCTGATCCTAATGATATGCCTTTGTCTACTTTGATTGAGAATAACAATGAATCTATGGATGTGAATTTTGTTGGCAGGAATAATTTTGGTAACAATGCTTATAGAGGGAATTTTAATCCTAGGCCATATCCTAGTAATCCTTCTAATAATTATGGTAATTCCTACAACAACTCTTATGGAAATTATAATAAGATGCCCTCTGAATTTGAGAATAGTGTTAAAGAGTTTATGAATTCACAAAAGAATTTTAATGCTTTGCTTGAGGAGAAATTGCTTAAAGTTGATGATTTGGCTAGAAACGTTGATAGAATTTCTCTTGAGGTTGATTCTTTAAAGATTAGATCTATTCCTCCTAAGCATGATATCAATGAGTCTCTCAAAGCCATGAGAATTTCCATTGATGAGTGCAAGGAAAGAACCGCTAGGATGCGTGCTTCCAAAGATGCCTTTATTAAAGCATGTTCTTCCAATACCTATGAAAATCAAGATGAAGATCTAAAAGTTATTGATGTGTCTCCTATTAAATCTTTATTTTGCAATATGAATCTTGATGAAACTGAATATGATCTTCCTTTACCTAGAAGGCGTTCTAAAAATTTGGAGTATTTAGATCTTTATGATGAAATTGATGAAAGTGGGATTGGAAGAAATAAAAATCTAGATGTTGCTAAACCCACTATATTGGATTTCAAGGAATTTAATTGTGAAAGTTGCTCTTTAATTGATTGTATTTTCTTGTTGCAATCTGTGCTAATTCTCCATATGCTTATAGTCAAAATAAAGCCTTCATCGAACATATTGTTGATGCCTTGATGCAATCTTATGAAGTAAAACTTGAGCCGAAAGTTTCTATCCCTAGAAAACTCTATGATGAGTGGGAACCAACTATTAAAATTAAAATTAAATATCATGAGTTTTATGCTTTGTGTGATTTGGGTGCTAGTGTCTCTACTATTCCCAAGACTTTGTGTGATTTACTAGATTTCCGTAATTTTGATGATTGCTCTCTAAACTTGCATCTTGCGGATTCCACTATTAAGAAACCTATGGTAAGGATTAATGATGTTTTTATTGTTGCAAATAGGAATTATGTGCCCGTAGATTTCATTGTTCTTGATATAGATTGCAATCCTTCTTGCCCTATTATTCTTGGTAGACCTTTCCTTAGAACGGTTGGTGCGATAATTGATATGAAGGAAGGGAATATTAGATTTCAATTTCCATTAAAAAAGGGCATGGAACACTTTCCAAGAAATAAAATAAAATTACCATATGAAACTATCATGAGAGCCACTTATGGATTGCCTACCAAAGATGGCAATACCCAGATCTATCCTCGCTTTTATGCCTAGCTAGGGGCGTTAAACGATAGCGCTTGTTGGGAGGCAACCCAATTTTATTTTTATTCCTTGACTTTTGCTCCTGTTTAGTAATAAATAAATTATTTATCCTCTGTTTTGTTTGTGTATTTTGTGTTTAATTAGTGTTTGTGCCAAGTAGAACCGTTGGGAAGACTTGGGGAAAGTCTTGTTGAACTTGCTGTAAAAAACAGAAACTTTAGCGCTCACGATAACTGCTTTCATTTTTATTTGAAGAGTGATATTTAGTTAATTATTTTTTCAGATGATTAATAGATAAATTCCTCACGTCCAGCAATTTATTTTAGAATTTTTGGGGTTCCATATCTTGCGCTAGCTACAGATTACTACAGACTGTTCTGTTTTTGACAGATTCTGTTTTTCGTGTGTTGTTTGCTTATTTTGATGAATCTATGGCTAGTAAAATAGTTTATAATCCATAGAGAAGTTGGAATACAGTAGGTTTAACACCAATATAAATAAATAACGAGTTCATTACAGTACCTTGAAGTGGTCTTTTGTTTTCTTTCGCTAATGGAGCTCGCGAGTTTTCTATTTTGAGTTTTGTGTTGTGAAGTTTTCAAGTTTTGGGTGAATTCTTTTGATGGATCATGGAACAAGGAGTTTCAAGAGACTAAGCTTGGGGATGCCCATGGCACCCCCAAGATAATCCAAGAACACCAAGAAGTCAAAGCTTGGGGATGCCCCGGAAGGCATCCCCTCTTTCGTCCACTTCCATCGGTAATTTACTTGGAGCTATATTTTTATTCACCAACATGATATGTGTTTTGCTTGGAGCGTCTTGTATTATTTGCGTCTTTGTGTCTTGGTAGGCCACAATCATCCTTGATGTACACACCTTTTGAGAGAGCCATACATGAATTAAAATTTGATAGAATACTCTATGTGCTTCACTTATATCTTTTGAGCTAGATAATTTTGCTCTATGTGCTTCACTTAGATCTTTTAGAGAACGGTGGTGGATTCGCTTTAAAGAAACTATTGATCTCTCATACTTCACTTAAATTATTTTGAGAGTCTCTTAATAGCATGGTAATTTTCTTAATAATAATAATATGCTTGGTATTCAAGATTTGTGAAACTTTCTTTTGAGTGTGTTGAATACTAAGAAAAGATTCAAGCATGATAATTGTTTTGAGATATGGAGGTGATAATATTAAAGTCATGCTAGTTGAGTAGTTGTGAATTTAAAGAATACTTGTGTTAGAGTTTGTGATTCCCGTAGCATGCACGTATGGTGAACCGTTATGTAACGAAGTCGGAGCATGATTTATTTATTGATTGTCTTCCTTATGAGTGGCGGTCGGGGACGAGCGATGGTCTTTTCCTACCAATGTATCCCCCTAGGAGCATGTGCGTAATACTTTCTTTGATAACATCTAGATTTTTGCAATAAGTATATAAGTTCTTTATGACTAATGTCGAGTCCATGGATTATACGCACTCTCACCCTTCCACCTTTGCTAGCCTCTCTAATACCGCGCACCTTTCACCGGTATCATACACCTACCATATACCTTCCTCAAAACAGCCACCATACCTACCTATTATGGCATTTCCATAGCCTTTATGAGATATATTGCCATGCAACTTTCCACCATCTAGTTCATCATGACACATTCCATCATTGTCATATTGCATATCCCAGTACACCGCCGGATGCATTCACATAGAGTCATATTTTGTTCTAAGTATCGAGTTGTAATTGTTGAGTTATAAGAAAAATAAAAGTGTGATGATCATCATTATTACAGCATTGTCCCAGTGAGGAAAGAATGATGGAGACTATGATTCCCCCATAAGTCGGGATGAGACTCCGGACGAAAAAAGAGAGGCCAAAGAAGCCCAAATAAAAAGAGGCCATAAAAAAAGAGAAAAGGCCCAAACAAAAAATATATATATAAATAAATAAATGAGAGAAAAAGAGAGAAGGGACAATGTTACTATCCTTTTACCACACTTGTGCTTCAAAGTAGCACCATGATCTTCATAGTAGAGAGTCTCTCATGTTATCACTTTCATATACTAGTGGGAAGTTTTCATTATAGAACTTGGCTTGTATATTCCAATGATGGGCTTCCTCAAAATTGCCCTATGTCTTCATGAGCAAGAAAGTTGGATGCACACCCACTTAGTTTCTTTTTGAGCTTTCATATACTTATAGCTCTAGTGCATCCGTTGCATGGCAATCCCTACTCACTCACATTGATATCTATTGATGGGCATCTCCATAGCCCGTTGATACGCCTAGTTGATGTGAGACCATCTTCTCCTTTTTGTCTTCTCCACAACCACCATTCTATTCCACCTATAGTGCTATATCCATGGCTCACGCTCATGTATTGCGTGAAGATTGAAAAAGTTTTGAAAAAGTTAGAGTATGAAACAATTGCTTGGCTTGTCATCGGGGTTGTGCATGATTTAAATACTTTGTGTGGGGAAGATGGAGCATAGCCAGACTATATGATTTTGTAGGGATAGCTTTCTTTGGCCATGTTATTTTGAGAAGACATAACTGCTTTATTAGTATGCTTGAAGTATTATTATTTTTATGTCCATATAAACTTTTGTCTTGAATCTTTCTAATATTCATACCACAATTAAGAAGATTTGCATTGAAATTATGCCAAGTAGCACTCCGCATCAAAAATTCTCTTTTTATCATTTACCTACTCGAGGACGAGCAGGAATTAAGCTTGGGGATGCTTGATACGTCACCAACGTATCTATAATTTTTGATTGCTCCATGCTATATTATCTACTGTTTTGGACTATACTAGGCTTTATTTTCCACTTTTATATTATTTTGGGACTAACCTATTAACCGGAGGCCCAGCCCAGAATTGATGTTTTTTGCCTATTTCAGTGTTTCGAAGAAACGGAATATCAAACGGAGTCCAAATGGAATAAAATCTTCGGGAACGTGATTTTCTCACCGAACGTGATCCAGGAGACTTGGACCCTGCTCCAAGGAACAAAAGAGGCCATCACGAGGGTGGGGGCGCCCCCTGCCTCGTGGACCCCTCGTTGCTCCTCCGGCGTACTTCTTCCTCCTATATATACACATGTACCCCCAAATGATCAGAACAGAAGCCAAAAACCTAATTCCACCGCCGCAACTTTGTGTATCCACGAGATCCCATCTTGGGCCCTGTTCCGGAGCTCCGCCGGAAGAGGTCCGTCATCACGGAGGGCTTCTACATCATCCTAGCCCCTCCGATGAAGTGTGAGTAGTTTACCTCAGACCTTCGGGTCCATAGTTAGTAGCTAGATGGCTTCTTCTCTCTTTGAATCTCAATACAAAGTTCTCCCCCTCTCTTGTGGAGATCTATTCGATGTAATCTTCTTTTTGCGGTGTGTTTGTTGAGACCGATGAATTGTGGGTTTATCATCAAGTCTATCTATGAATATGTCGGTGTACTAGAGTAGGGGTACCCTTGTACCCCGAACTTGTGCACGGGCAGTCGCAGCGTCCCGCGGCAAGGCCTGCCAGGTCACCGCCAAGATCCTCCGTGGTCCTTTTGAAGACCATTCAAGAACAAAGTACTTAAGACAAGACCCCGGCAAGAGGAGCTTGCCGGGAAGGCCATCAGAAGCGTCCCAAGGCCCCGGCAAGAGGCGCTTGCCGGGAAGGCCATCCAAGGCATTCCAAGGAACTTGCCGCGGCGCGCTACGTGCCCCGACAAGGCCCGGTGAGCGACAAGCTCCTGGAAGCGACAAGTTGACGGCCGCGGCAAGCTCCCACTCCACGCCCGCGCTCCAGCACATCCACCCACGTGTCGCTCCGGGGCCCCTCCCAAGCGCACGTGGCAGGAGGCTGTGCAGCTAGGGGCGTGCGGTGGCACGCAGGCGCTGACAAGACAACCATCGTGGCAAGACGGTGGCGTCCCTAGCGGTCCCTTTCGGTGCTGTCTAGGCGACACGGACAGGCATTTAATTCCCTTGTCCCCTGCCGTCAGGGTTAGGTATGATAACGCTGTAGCAGCTAGCTGTGCCTACTACAGCACCTAGCTGTACCTACCCACGGCACCCTTTCCATTTTTGCCCTTGGCCCCCGTTGCTCCATGTCGGTCACCCCTTGAGTATAAAAGGAGGCCCGTGTGCAACGTAGAGGGGGTCGGCCACCTCGAGAGCTCTCGCGAGGTTCAGCAATTCCACACACTCACGCTCGCTCCCGAGCTAGAAATCAATACCAATCCACAAAGCAGGAGTAGGGTTTTACGCATCCTTGCGGCCCGAACCTGGGTAAATCGCTCGCGTGCTTCACCTCGATTTACCCCTCGCACAACCAACCGCCCGCTTGCTTCGCCTCGATCTGCTCTTTGCGCAGCCTCCGCCCCCCGCCGAACCAAAAGGGACCCGGTCCGCCGGTCCCATAGGTGCCCGTGGATAAGAAACCCCGGCCTAAGCAACCAGATCTCTAATTTTTTGAGTTATCCCCCTGGATCGGCTCACTTTGTATGAGAAGCCTGTGCTCGGAGGAGCCGACTCGTAGCTGGCTGCGCACTTGCGTTGTTTCGAGCTCGCTCAACAACATTAGGTGAGCTGTGGCTGGTTGCTACACTAGCTGCGCCCTTGCATTGTTTCGAGCCTGCTCAACAACGTAAGTTAGCTGCGGCTAGTTGCTACACTAGCCGCGCCCTTACTTTGCTTCGAGCCCCGCTCAGAACTTAAGTGAGCTGCAGCTAGCTGCGACAAGGTTTCTTGCCGGTAGCGGCACCGCCAGTTCCGCGCTCAGCGCTCGCGGTCTGGATGCCTGCACCGGCAAGTTCCCCAAAAGCGTAGGGCAGAAACATGCAAAGTTGACGCCGAAGTGGGAAGGCCCTTACCGGGTGAAACGAGTCACAAGGCCTGGCGCTGTCCGCCTTGAGACCGAAGATAGCATCCCAGTGAGCAACTCCTGGAGCATCGAGCATCTTCGTAAGTTTACCCGTAAGGCGCGGTTGTCAGAACCCGTTCCGGGAACCACCTCTTGTACAAAGTCTTGTCGCTGTTGCATGTGATCCTTTGTACGAGGCCAGGCGCAGATCCCGTGCGCAGCAGAGCTCGCGTGCTCCGCACATTTTGTCGATTTTATGCTTTCTATCTTCTGGCATATATGATGTGACATTTGTGCAGCACCAACACCACGGCAAGCGTTGACGAGCTGCTAGGCTCTATATCTTTATTTTCTCTTCTTTCTTTTCTTCCTTCTTCCAAGGAAAGAAAGGATCCCTCGCCCACACGTTTGCCGGGGGGGAAGGGAGAAGAGAAGGGCATGGACCAGGCGTCGTTCAAGAATTTCGCCTTGCCGGGAAGCAAACGACAGAAAAGCTAAGTTGCCAAAGTTTGAGCAGCCAAATCTTTTAAATTCCAAGTTGTCTCCCTTGAACGACTGCACTTTGTATGAGAAACCTGTGCGCGGAGGAGCCAACTCGTAGCCGGCTGCGCCCTTGCGTTGTTTCGAGCTTGCTCAACAACATTAGGTGAGCCGCGGCTAGTTGCTACACTAGCCGCGCCCTTGCATCGTTTTGAGCCTGCTCAACAACGTAAGTTAGCTGCGGCTAGTTGCTACACTAGCCACGCCCTTACTTTGCTTCGAGCCCCGCTCAGCAACTTAAGTGAGCTGCAGCTGGCTGCGACGAGGTTTCTTGTCGGTGGCGGCACCGCCAGTTCCGCGCTCAGCGCTCGCAGACCGGATGCCTGCACCGGCAAGTTCCCTGAAAGCGTGGGGCAAAAACATACAAAGGGAGGAGTCAAGTAAAGGGAATAACATTGCAATGCCTACCCAGAAGAAAGTTATATTACAAGATAGCTTGTCGCAGCTCTAATAAATGTCTTCTATGACATAGCTAGCAGCGACAAGGAAAGAAGGAAGCCGGCGGCCTAGTCGACGCGGTCGCCCTCGACCCTCTTGATCCCGCTCACCTTGTCCACAATGGGTGCAACAAGGGCCTTGAGCTCTTCCTGATCGATATCAGGCGGCAAGGATCTGAGGACGTTGTGGAGGCGGAGGCCCGGATTGCGGAAGGCCACCTTCATCAACACCTTCTGAAGGGCTCCCGCACAGATCTCGCGCGACTCGTCGGCCAGCCGCTTCGGGATCTCATCTCGGAGCCGCTGGAGCGCCGTCGCCACGCCTTGGAAGAACATAGTGAGCTTGGCGCTAGGTTGGAGGTTCTCGTTGGAGGAGTACCCGAAGTCCTCCACCCCCAGCTGCGCCAGCTCCTTGTCGATGTCCCCGGCGGCGTTCACAAGGCTCTCTGTCCAGTGCTCCACCGTATCCCTAAAGGCGTTTTGGGTGGTGGCAGCACTCTCCAGCAACGCCTTGTCGGCATCGATCTCCTTCTTCAAGGCCGCCTCCCGCTCCTTGGCGCCGTCCAGCGCCTTGGTCAAAGCGACCAACCTCGACTCGAGGGCAGCGTTGGAGTCCTTGGCGGCGCTGAGCTCTTTGCCATATGCTTTGCGGTCAGCCTCCAGCTGTACCACCTTCATCTCCACCACCTTTTTGGCGGCCTCGGCAGCGGCGGCAGCGTCCTCCGCTTGCTTGAGGGCTCCGCCCAGCTTCTCCTCGCGCGCGGCAAGCTCCTCCTCGTGAGCGTCGAGGTCGACCTTCCGCTGCGCCTGCTCGCCCACTTCCGCGGCTAGCTTCATGGCGGCAAGTCGCTGCAGCTCTTCGGCTTTGGCCTTCTCGAGGAGAAAGGCCTTCTTCGCCTCAGCGAGCTGCTCCCGCTCCTCTGCCAAGGACCGGACGGCTTCCCGGTGGAAACCCGCGAGCTCGTCTGCGCGCTTCTCAATGTCTGCTCCCGCCTTCGCGACAAGCGCCTCGCGGGACTCCAGCTTGGCTTGTCGCGCGCGGTAGAGCGACATCAACCTGCGCAGCAGCCGCTCCTCTTCGGGCTCATTACTACTGCTGCTCGGCGCGTCGACCAGCTTCAGACCCGCGGAGGCAAGCACTTCCCCGTCGAAGACCTCCCCCTCGACCGGCGCCCTGGAGCTTGATGCCCAGGGGAGGTTGATAAAGACGACTTCGCCGGCCTTCAAGTAAGCGCTCGGCTGGGGCTCCTCGGTGCTTGGTGTCGCGGCTTCGGCGGATGGGTCGGTGGTCGGCGCAGCGCCTGGCGCTCCTGCGGCCCCAGGGACGTCAGTACGATCGCCGGATTCCTCGCCAGTTGCTGCGGCACCAGCCTTGGCGGCCTCGGCGCCGGCGGCGTCTCTAGCACCGGCGGCTTCGTCGGCGGTGGCCTCTCTCTCCATCTGCTCCCCAACAGATGGATCTGATGGCCGGCCAAGGGGAGAAGAGTCAAGCAAAATCCAGCAAAAACTCAAGAAGGTCAGAAGAAGAGCCCAAGGGAAATTTCGAAGCAAGAAGATTACCTGCGCTAGGCTCGGTGGCCATGGTCTCTGCCGCTGGGGGGATGCTGGCGCCGTCCCATGGCGGAGAGCTTCCCCTTGCCGGAGAGCCACCCCCTGCCGGAGAATCTCTTGCCGGAGAATTTTCCCTGGGCGGCGTAGTTGAAGCAGATGGCATGCCGGGGGCTGTCTCCGGACGCTCCTGGTGAGGCTGCTCTGCTCCTACGCAAGTCAACAAGCAGATATCAGCAAAGACAAGTACCCATGCGCGCCGAACAGTTCGCACACTTACGCTGGGGGCTGCCGTGGAGGAAAGTCGCCATGTCCGGCAAGGTTGTCTCGGGCGCGCCACCCGTTGTCGTAGTGGGCACGTCCTCGATGATGACCGCCGGGGCCTTAGCTCTCTTTGCCGCTCTCTGGGCCAGAGTCCTAAAAAGGAGCAGGTTCAGGGAAAAGCAATTGGGAAACAAGAGCAACAGCAAAAACTGAAGAAATGCGAGTGCAGCAAGAAAAGCTTACTCTTCTTCATCCTCCTCGTCGGAGCTCAGCGCGGAGAAGTCGAAGCCCGGCGCGCTCCCAGCGCGAGGAGGCGGAGGAGAAGCTTCCCTTGGCCGCTTAGCGGGAGCAGTGGTGGTGGTCTGAGAAGACCCCGCTCCGGCTGTCGGCGCGGCACGGGAAGCAGCAGGGACCGAAGCGGCGGTCCGGCTAGACCCCGCTCCAGTTGCCGTCATAGCATGAGGCGCTCCCGCGGCAACGGTGTTTGCCGCGATCGAGCGTGTCACGCGGCGTGGCGACTGTTGACCCGCTTGCCGCCCTGCCTCATCGCCAACCTTGTGGAGACGCCTTCTGGGCGGCGCTGGGGGCTCCGCTTCTGGTGGGCTGCCCGGAGGCAAGGAGGAAGAGGAGTCGACTTGCCGCGAGCTTCCCGTATCTTTGGTAGGCTCGCTCGGCTCAGCACCTTGCCCGGCAAGCCCCTCCTTGCCGGCAGACTCCCCTTGCTCGCCGCAGCTCGCCACTTCTGCCGCGTCTGCTTCTGCGGTGGTGAACCCAAACTCGCCCGCGGCTGCGGCTGCCGCCGCCTCCTCCAGCCTGGTGGCGATGCGCGCCATCTCCGCGTCAGTGGTGTCGCGAGTGAGGCCGTCTTTCTCATCAGGGCGGACGGCCACTTCCACCAAGTTATCGAAGAAGTGCTGCACGACCTCGTCGGCAGGCTCCTGCCAAGTTGGCACAATCCCGTGCGAGTCGCATTCCGGCATCATTGCACCGATGCGATCGAGCGCGGAGTTGTTGCACAAAGGCACGACGCCCCCCGGCAACCTGAACACCTCGGGATGCTGGGGGTCATACTTGAACAGCTCCTGCAGCATCGCATGGAGCTCCAGAACTGTGAAGTTGTAGTTGAGGCCCGGCCGCAGCCTCATAATGTCTGCCGTGTTTTTGAACTCCCAAGTTGGCCTCCCCCGCTCTTGCAAGGGGGCGATGCGGCGGCGGAGGAAGTCTGCGCCAACCGCGCCGACAGTGAGCCCGGCATTCCGGAGACGCAGGATCCTGGTGACGGCGATCCCCAGCCTATCGTCCTCCGGGGCCAGGTCGCTCCAGTCGTCGCCGCGCGCCACCGGGGTTTGGCGCCGGGCGGTGAAAGGCTGCGGACTCTCCTCGACAATCCAGCACCAATCAGCCCTCCACTCCTCCCACTTGCCGCGGAACTCTCCCTCCAGATAGGTCTCCTTCTTGCCGGGCCTCGAGATCCAGGCGATCCCGCCGGATAGAGGCTCTCCTCTCTCTACTCGAGGAGTGAAGAAATGGCGGAAGAGGGCCACATTGGGAAGAACTCCGACAAATTTTTCGCAGAGATGCGCGAAAACTGCCATCGTCAGAACGGCGTTGGGGGTAAAGTCGAGGAGGTGGAACCCATAGGTGTTCATGACGTCGCAGAAGAAATCAGAGAAGGGCGGGCAGAGCCCGCAATAGAAGAACAACGCGAAAAAGGCGTACCCATTTGGGGCAGTCTTACAGGCGGCGGCGGGGAGAACTCTTGTGCGCGGATGCGCGCGCGTCTCCGCCGACCAGAACAGAGAATAGTCCGCCTTCAGCTCCGTCGCGCCGAGCTTGGAGGGGAAAACGGCCCGCGTCCTCCGCAGCGCCGCGAGCCGCTGCGCCTCGGTCGTCTTCACGGTCTTCCCCCTGTCGGCTTTCGGAGCCATGGCGGGAGCAGTGGAGAGGGTCGACGGCGTTGGTGGTGCCGGCGACGGGGGAGGGCGGAGCGCTGCTCTCTCTCTCTGCTTTGGGGAGGCGAGAAGGCGGCGGAGGTTTCCGAGATTGGGAACGGCAATGGGCGAATGAGCCAACTGCCCCCGCTTCCCCTGCTCTTAAAGGGGGAAGGGGGCGGACGTTCTGCATTTCGAGGAAAGGAACCCCCACGACCTCTCCCACGACGCCGCATTCAACGCGTGCCGTTCGGGGGGAGGGCGCGGGGGAAGCAGAGGAAGATTCGGCGTAACCTAGGCCGCGCGTGCCCATGCACTGTTTTGGGCCTGGCCCGACAACGCTCGGCACCGTGTCTGGCCCAGGCCCGGGGGCTCCTGTCGGTGTACTAGAGTAGGGGTACCCTTGTACCCCGAACTTGTGCACGGGCAGTCGCAGCGTCCCGCGGCAAGGCCTGCCAGGTCACCGCCAAGATCCTCCGTGGTCCTTTTGAAGACCATTCAAGAACAAAGTACTTAAGACAAGACCCCGGCAAGAGGAGCTTGCCGGGAAGGCCATCAGAAGCGTCCCAAGGCCCCGGCAAGAGGCGCTTGCCGGGAAGGCCATCCAAGGCATTCCAAGGAACTTGCCGCGGCGCGCTACGCGCCCCGACAAGGCCCGGTGAGCGACAAGCTCCCGGAAGCGACAAGTTGACGGCCGCGGCAAGGCGCTTGCCACGGCAAGCTCCCACTCCACGCCCGCGCTCCAGCACATCCACCCACGTGTCGCTCCGGGGCCCCTCCCAAGCGCACATGGCAGGAGGCTGTGCAGCTAGGGGCGTGCGGTGGCACGCAGGCGCTGACAAGACAACCATCGTGGCAAGACGATGGCGTCCCTAGCGGTCCCTTTCGGTGCTGTCTAGGCGACACAGACGGGCATTTAATGCCCTTGTCCCCTGCCGTCAGGGTTAGGTATGATAACACTGTAGCAGCTAGTTGTGCCTACTACAGCACCTAGCTGTACCTACCCGCGGCACCCTTTCCATTTTTGCCCTTGGCCCCCGTTGCTCCATGTCGGTCACCCCTTGAGTATAAAAGGAGGCCCGTGTGCAACGTAGAGGGGGTCGGCCACCTCGAGAGCTCTCGCGAGGTTCAGCAATTCCACACACTCACGCTCGCTCCCGAGCTAGAAATCAATACCAATCCACAAAGCAGGAGTAGGGTTTTACGCATCCTTGCGGCCTGAACCTGGGTAAATCGCTCGCGTGCTTCACCTCGATTTACCCCTCGCACGACCAACCGCCCGCTTGCTTCGCCTCGATCTGTTCTTTGCACAGCCTCCGCCCCCCGCCGAACCAAAAGGGACCCGGTCCGCCGGTCCCATAGGTGCCCGTGGATAAGAAACCCCGGCAGAATAATATTTGAATCTTCTCTGAATTCTTTTATGTATGATTGGTTATATTTGCAAGTCTCTTCGAATTATCTGTTTGGTTTGGCCAACTAGATTGGTAGTTCTTGCCATGGGAGAAGTGCTTAGCTTTGGGTTCGATCTTGCGGTGTCCTTACCCAGTGACAGAAGGGGAAGCAAGGCACGTATTGTATCGTTGCCATCGAGGATAACAAGATGGGGTTTATTTCATATTGCATGAATTTATCTCTCTACATCATGTCATCTTGCTTAAGGCGTTACTCTGTTATTAACTTAATACTCTAGATGCATGCTGGATAGCGGTCGATGAGTGGAGTAGTAGTAGTAGATGCAGAATCGTTTCGATCTACTTGTCACAGACGTGATGCCTATATACATGATCATGCCTAGATATTCTCATAACTATGCTCAATTATGTCAATTGCTCAACAGTAATTTGTTCACCCACCGTAGAATACTTATGGTCTTGAGAGAAGCCACTAGTGAAACCTATGGCCCCCGGGTCTATTCTCATCATATCAATCTCCATCACTTTAATCTTGCTTTGTTTTTACTTTGCTTTTACTTCCTACTTTGCATCTTTATATACCAAAAATATTATATCTATCATATCTCACTCTCGTAAGTGACCGTGAAGGGCTAGACAACCCCTAATCGCGTTGGTTGCGAGTAGCTATCGCTTTGTGCAGGTACGAGGGACTTGAGCGTGGGCTCCAACTAGATTGATACCTTGGTTCTCAAAAACTTAGGGAAATACTTACGCTACTCTGCTGCATCATCCCTTCCTCTTCGGGGAAAACCAAGGCAAGCTCAAGACGTAGCAACAAGTATGATCTAAAGTCGAATCTATCCGAGGCCGAAGCTGATGCCACGCCAACCTGGCCGAGGGTCGTGCGGATCTGCTCTCGCTCCAGCAACAGATCGACGGCGCCGCATGCCTGGCGCAGCAGAACAGGGAGGAGGCGTACCGCCGCCAGACACTGCAGCGCGAGCACGTTCCCATGCTCTAGGATCTCCGAGTGAGGGCCAACCGAGCATTGGGCTCTATCTGCGAGGAGAACATCCCTCATCCCCACGTGGAGGACTACTCCAGCCATCTCTGCTTCTTCACCGAGATTGTGACCCGCCTGGAAGATCAGGTTGCGAGGGCTCGCGAGCTTGTCGAAGAGAGGAGCCGGGGCCTCCTTGGGTGCATGTTCTCCCATGTCTTCAGCCACCTCCAGGACCGCGACCCCCATTTCTACTTCGACGCCGTCATTGCCCTAGTGCCTGGGGTTATTCGTGACAACCTAGCGCACTGGGTGGATAATCACGTGGACGCCCTAGTTATGGCGTTCGCCACCGAAGACGACGCAGTGGTGGTCGTGACGGATGAAGACAGTGCAGTCGATGACGGCAAAGACGACCCCTAGCATCGGCGCTAGCCGCGCGCACGAGAGCGACCAAGATGACGTTGCAAGCGAGATGTCCGACTGAGCCCGCGTTCCTTCGCTTGAACCTACACACAGAGACTTGGGCACGACCCTGCAGGATGTGAGAGCATTTTGGAGGGGGAGCCCCTTGTGCATGTAAATTGATATTTTTCATTTTCCTTTAGGCTGGGCTTGGAACGTTTTTTTGCGAACCCCTCGATTGAGTTGTTGTTGTGATTTACATTGGTCCTGGCAGGCCTTGTGCGGTCCTCGGAGTTGCTAATGCGCCCTTCTCTCGAGAGGAGCTCCTTCTGGGCTCGCGAGGTTTCGACCTCCTAAGGGGCCTGCCGTCTCACCTGCGAGAGCCTTGCAAGGAGCGTATGCCGGACTATGGCGAGGCATGCGTGCGGCGGCGGCCTGTGAGCACCCAGGTTTTCCCGAGCATGACTATTGTGATCACACCACGCCCAACCCCCGATCACGAAGCGCTCGCAAGGGGGAGGACTGGCAGGCGTGAGCCTAGGAACAAAGCACGGAACCGAAACGCAATAAATCGACGTAATAAGAGAAGAACCCCCCACGCTTGAAGGCAGAAAGGACTCTGAGTTCAATCCAAAAAAGGGCAGCGGCGAATCAAGCTTCAGAAAACAGGAGGAATAAAAGCAAATTACCGCATCCGGCACCTAGCTAGTCTTCTTGTCTTCTCACCAACGCAGAGCTAAGTGCTTTCACTGGTTGTGAGCATAGTCATTGGGGGACAGTGTCGATGGCCAACGCGGAGCATGGTACTTCCACTAGGACGTGGGCGGGAGCCCATGAGGCCCGAGGGTGGCTCTCCAGAGACTCCGGGGCGTGTACAGCCCCACTCATTATTACGTGAGAGTGTCACGGGCAGAGACCTTCACAGGCGTGAGCCTTGCTTCATATTGCCAGACGAGGGCCCCACCCTGCGCCACCCCCGACCATCGTTGGGGCGTCCGGAAACCAGGACGGTGCCAAGGGGCAAGGGGGATGCTAGCGGCGCCCTCGGCGACCACGGGCCCCACTACAAAAAAAGACACATCCATGACATTTTGGGCCGAACGAATTTTTTTCCTGTCATACATATGACACTTCTATGACGATAATTGTGACAAAACCTGGTATCTTCATAGATGTGGTGGGCTCATACTTCTATGACAAAAAATCATGACAGAAAATGGGCTTTTCGTCCTGGGCGGGCCGGAGACACAGCTGCATGACATTCTTTGTTCGTCCATGACGGAAAAAACCATGGTAGAAGCGAGGGGGAGGAAAATTTTGGGGAGTTCCCGGTTACGGTGGGAGGTCGGGGGCCGAGCGATGCGCTTTTCTCTCGTACATGTACGCGCGTGTGTGCGAGGCATTGGCTCTAACTGAACCTGAGCGAGGCGTTGGGCTCTAACTGAACCCGAGCGATTGCACTGCAGGCTACGCGTTACTGAACCCGAGCGATCGATCGATGGCTGCTAACTGAACCCGATCGAGCGATTCCTTCGCTACTGCTGCTAACTGAAGTCGATCGATGGATGAATAGTGAGCATTGTGGGGGGATGGGGGGTTGGATGAACAGTGAGCGGTGGCGTTGCCTCTGGATGAACAGGACCCCGTGGTGTGGTGGAGGGCTGGATGAACAGTAGACGGTGGAGTTGTGCCCGTGGAGGGGTGGTTGAACAGGACCCCGTGATGTGGAGGGCTGGATGAACAGTAGACGGTGGAGGGGTGCCCGTGGAGGGGTGGTTGAACAGTAGCCAATGGAGTAGCGCGCGGTGGAGGCTGGATGAACAGGAGCCCGTGGAGGCTGGAGGAGGTCGATGGTAGCCTGTGGAGGCTGAAGGAGGTCGATGGTGGAGATGGACAGTATCCCGTGGAGTCCTGTTTTGTGGTACGCCACACCCCTCCTGATGAACAGGACCCCCGTTTCGACCGTAGCGCTCCAACACAAGTCCGTTTCGTCCATTTTGCGGTACGCCACACCCCTCCCGATCAACAGGACCCCCGTTTCGACCGTAGGAGGTTCGTTTCGTCCATTTTGCGGTACGCCACACCCCTCCCGATGAACAGGACCCCCGTTTCGACCGTAGGAGGTCCGTTTCCTCCGTTTTGCGGTATGCCAGACCCCTCCCGATCAACAGGACCCCATTCCGGACGTAGGAGGTCCGTTTCCTCCGTTGTGCGGTACGCCAGCCCTCGTTTCCATCGCCTGTTCCGTCCAAGCCCTCCCGATGAACATGACCACGCATTCCGTTCTGACCCAGCCGGTTGGCTCCCACGCGTTCCGTTGCCTCCCGATGAACATGACGCATTTCGTTGCCTCCCCATGAACACGATGCATTCCGTTGCCTCCCCATGAACACGACGACGACGATGTTTCTCCGTTCCGACCCAGCCATGTACACGAGCCCTGGACGTACGTATGCGTGAGTAGGCGTTCGAGACCCCGCCCGTATGTACACATACATGGCCCTATTTTCTTTCTTGCACCCTGGCCGCTATACGTACGTGTACATGCTACGTGCGCGCCTCTACTATGACACGTGTGCGCTTCTACATCCACTAGTATATATGTATGTACACGTTCGCGACCAGAATGACAACGCTACGTATGCTTCGACCAGGTGGGTCCCGACTGTCAGGCACTTCCTTGCCTGTGAAGATATAGCTGGTGGGTCCCAGCAGTCAGGGGGGCGAATGTTTTTTTTTGCCCGGACGCACTTCCTTGCGTGCAAAGATGTAGCTGGTGGGTCCTAGCAGTTAGGGGGAACGTTTTTTTCGTGAAATACAGTGGCCCGTCCGGTGGGTCCCAGCTGTCAGGCGGAGGAATCATTATTTTCCGCGTAATTAGGAGGCACTTCCTTGCTGCGGCCGTGGACCCAACTGTCAGCCTCTCCACGTATAGTCCACGTCCAATGGAAGTTGTTCCTTGACCACGTTGACCACGCCGCGCCAAGAGCACCAGGGCGGTGGACGACGCCAAGGCCTAGGAAGGGGACGACGGGGAGCCGGGGAAGACGCAACAGTGGAACCCCGCGCAGAGAGGAGTACGAGGGTTCACTGGTTCGGCTGCGGTGTGAGGCTGCCGTCGCCGCAGGGCCTGGCCAGCGGTGGGAATAGTAGGGGGTGGTGAGGCCTCTGTGGCAGCACAGCCGGCCATGGGAGGCAGGAGCATGCGGCACGACCGGCGCTGCTTTCGGCGGCTGGAGCAAGAAGACCAGAGGTTGAAGGAGCACTACGGCCGTTGGATGGACATCGTACGGTCACTGGAGCTAGAATCATTCATATTGACTAAAGTTGACCAAGGCCCCCGTCCCAGTCAACTTTGTAGGCCCACAAGTCAGCCTCCCACCATGGTGGGTCCCAGCTAGCAGGGGGAGTATTCATTTTTTGTGCGTAATAAGGAGGCACTTCCGGTGGGTCCGAGCTGACAGCGGGGGGAACGTTTTTTTCACGAAATACGCTGGCCCGTCCGGTGGGTCCTAGCAGTCAGGGGGAAACGTTTTTTTCGCGAAATAAGGTGGCCCATCCGGTGGGTCCCTGCTGTCAGGTGGAGGAATAATTATTTTGCGCGTAATAAGGAGGCACTTCCTTGCGGCCGCCTGGACCCAGCTGTCAGCCTCTCCACGTACAGTACTCTTCCGATGGAAGTCGGTCGTTGACCATGTTGACCACGCCGCGCTGAGAGCACCAGGGCGGTGGTCTGGACGACGGCGAGGCCTAGGAAGGGGACGATGCGGAGCCGGGGAAGACGCAGCAGTGGAAGCCCGCACGGAGAGGAGTACGAGGGTTCACTGGTTCGGCTGCGGTGTGAGGCTGCCGTCGCCGCCGAATAACAGGGGGTGTGGGTGAGTAGAGGGATGCCCTGGCCAGTGGTGGGAGTAGTACGGGGCGGTGAGGCCTCCGCGGCATCACAGCCGGCCACGGGAGGCAGGAGCATGCGACACGACCGACGCTGCTTTGGGCGGCTGGAGCAAGAAGACCAGAGGTTGAAGAAGCACTATGGCCGTTGGATGGACATCATATGATCACTGTAGCTAGAATCGTTTATATTGACTAAGTTGACAAAGCCCTTGGTACGCGTCAACTTAGTAGGCCCATAGCTCGGATTTGGTAGATAACATATAGCCCATTTGTGATTTGTAAGAATGTATAGCCCATTTTTTAATTTTAATGGAATTTACTACAGCCCATTTACAGTTTGTTAAAAGTACAGCCCAACTTATAGCTAGGACAACGATTAATAATTTCAAACAACCGCTCAAAACAGAATTAAAAAAAATTCCCACATTTTGATGGGATCCGAAATATTTTTTATCCGAAATTTCTAGTCAGGTTAAATATAATTTCAAAATAAAGTTGTATTACGTTAAAATCCAACGAAATATTGCGCGCGCAACAAGTAATGAAATTAAAATTTTCAAATTCCAAAAATAATATATTTTTCAAACTAATTACGTGTTTGGTGCATAGTAACTGTCCAGTTATTATAATTACATCTCATTTATTATTTCTTATAGTCCATTTTCTTGTTAAGCCTAACGCATACCTCCTAGGAAAGTTTGCAGCCCAGCGGGGCGGAGAATAACAAGTTGACCCGGATATTGTGTACAACTGTCGGCCCAGTTGCATTGCTGATGTTGAAAAAAAAGGCTTGTGTAGTACAGTACAACCTAACATGGTTACTCAGCCCACATTCAGCGACGCCAGAAAGGCCCAAACAAGGCTTCTATACAACTTTTTGAAGTCACTGAGCTCAATTAATAACTTAAGAAAAAAGTTAGATTACAGTGGAACCTAATTAAAAGTTGTCACGAGCAAATAAATAATTCAACGGGACTCACTTGTGCGTGTGCGTGTGTGTGCGTGTGTGTGTGTGTGTGTGTGAGAGAGAGAGAGACCCATCGGTCGATGCTCGTAAATACATCTTTCAGCCATATGCATTGCTGATGCTCAATAAAAACTTATATAGTTGACACAATCGTATAGAACATCATAGCACACTGAACTTGCATACAAAAATTTCACGCAAGCGGCACAATCAGGATGGAAGCAGTGGATCGCTATGGGAAGGGCTATGTTGAAACCAACGAAGTCGTACATAATGGTTCATCGTCTTTATCAATGACGGGGAAATATCTTGAATGTTGTGCAAAGAAAACAGATAGACAACACAAACCCCGGTTCCTGCACCGGTATCTCAACACCAATCACCTTCGGTATGGTGGACGGCTTCTTCATCCATGCCATAACCGTCAGAGCCCAGCTGTCTGGAGGAACAAACATACTTACGAGCTCACCTCCAAGGTCGTTGATAAGCTCGTTCATGGACTCGCTGTTCCAAGCACGTCGAGGCATGCCGTGGAAGGTAAGCTTTGTTAAAAACTCAAGCTCAGAGGGCACCGAGCCCCATCCTGGGTGCCACCGATCAAAGCTCACCAGCGCGCCATCACAGAACAAACGCCAGGAAGATTCGAACACACGACTGCAGTTGAAAGTTGTCCGGAACCTGACAAAGAAATCAGCCGGTGGCGGACAGACTTCGACGAGCAAGTCACTTATTTGGATGCCATGCGCAATGCCAAGAGCTTTGACAAGGTCGTTCGACGAGACGGGAGGTCGGTCGCCGTTGATGGTTACCATCAGTACTTTGCCGGCAAACTGGTCGTCAAGCACCGCCATGTCACTGTTGAGCGACAGCAGGCAGCGACCGAAGGCAGGACGGACCTCAGGATCACCGGCTCGGAGATCCGCGTTGACCGGCGACATGATAGTGCGCTTGAGTATAGGGAGTACGGGAGGGGGATTTGGGGGAACTGGAGTAGGAATCGAGATTCCATAGGTGGGGGAGGGGCGGGAGACTGGGGATGAAAAGGTAGCATGAATTTCGAGCATGCGCCAATATGCTCTCGGCGCGCAAGCGCACGAAAACACCGGTGGCGCCCACATGTCGGCCTAAGAGTCCTTATTCTTTCTTTTTTGGAGAGCTCGGCCTTTTTTCAGGATCTTTTGAGAGCCCGGCCTAAGAGTCATAATTGACCTGTTTGGCATTGCGTTACTACTCGGCCCACATTCAACGACAGCTCACTGGCCCAAACAAGTGTACATCATCGAAAAGACACTGAGCTCAAACTATATAACTTGAAAAAAGGAGATATACTCTGAACACTGGAGAATGGTGATGCCCTCATTTAGCCCACCAGTAGTTCGAGACAATAAACAGTTCGAAACAACGATATATACAACATTCAAACACTGACTCTCGTGATAGTTCATAAGAAGTCTTGCTACACCACCAAAACGCACCCATCTGCAGCGCTCAGACTCTCGTGATCCAGATGAGAATGACATTCTAAACAGAAGCAACTATTACATAGTAAGAGTGACATAGATGAGGATGACCAAATGACAAGGAATATGCATAACAAAAGAAAGAACTACCCATCCAGAACCAGCAGGAAAGACAACAAAGTCATTCGAAGAGATGATCCAACACCATCATAATTTGCAGCCCCGCTTCAGCGACCAGTGATCCGGAGACACCAGTACTCCACCGTTTCGATGCAACAGCCCAATTACCTATCAACCTAAAGGCTTGAAACACATCACTGCCTGTCGTAATTGAGACATCCAAGGATCAAAGTTAATCCAGATGCCTTTGTCATTCTCACCTTCTTTTGGCTGCAGGCTGTATCGTTGACAATCAGGGGAGTTTGCTCCCGAACTCCTAGGGCTCGCCATGTAGACACCGTTTTCCATAGCAAACAGAGCCTCTCTACCATCAAGGTCCTTGCCAACGGTGATCTCCTGGTTAATCGGATAATTGAGTCCGAGAAACAGAGAGTGTGAACCAAGGCTGTTTACCCGCCTCCAACTAAAAAATCCTAAAGGCCCCAACAAGCTGGTATCCTGCTCATAGACGTAACAGCCACTGTCCGGATACTCACATATTACACGGTGCTTGTATACAGTGGGGTTTTTGCAATATAACTTTTCCGGCTCATGTGTCCGAATGATCATCAGTCTTTTGTCGTCGTCTGATCGAGCCAGGAACCAGTTGTGCTTCCCTATTTTTGGCAAAGGTGGTGTGATTACAAAGGGCAGTAACTGTAGGGACACTGCATCATATCAAAAAGGACAGGCATTGTTAATGTAAGATCAGCATTGTTTAGAGTATGAGTAGGATAATGCAAGAAACAACATTGATATGTCCCTATTGGAACTGGGAGGAAAATACAGGGAAATGTATACTGGGTTCGAAAATATAGAAGTGCCATGCATGGTTATACTCATGTTATCTCGCAATCGATTCTTCACAGGAAACTACCATGTCATGCATGTTATGTAATCATGTTCTGTCCTCACAAACAAATTCTTCAAGGTAACTAACATACCATGCATTGTTATATACTCGTGTTCTGTGGGCAAAATTTTTGTGAGGATATTATTCTAGCCATTGATTGCTGATGGGCGAATATAGGTATGTACACATGGTAAGCATTGCAGGATTTCACTACTTCCAAATATAGAGTTCTCCATATGCACATTTACTTCCCTAATGTATGGTTAGATGAAACCAACATTGTGGTGCATGTTTCTAGAATCTTCTGCAAAACAAGGTCCGTCCAACTGACGTAGTAATCTAGATGACTTGGACCGCTATGGTAATACTCTATATAATCCAACGAAGGAAGGATAATCTCATGGGAGGTTTGGAAGTTCACGAGCACCAACTTTTTACCGTCTTCTCTGAAGGCAGCCATCCAGTGGGAGTTCATGCCGACCCAGTACATACCTGCCAAGAAGTTTCGGGCGATGGTGATCGGATCGATGTCGAGGGAAATGATGTACGGCGACCCACTACATACCTACAAAGAAGTTTCGGCTAATGGAGATCGGATTGAAGTCGAGGGGCATCATGCACACCTCAGTATCATGGTGAGCCAATCTCGCAAGACCAGATAGCAGCAAGCAGGGTTTCTTGAAAAGCTTAGGCCTCCCTTCGACGATGGCCGTGTGCATGTCCCTCGAGCATGCAGCCAGCCGCAGGGCGCTCAACATATCCATACACGAACAACAGAGGTCGAGAATGTCACTGGGGAGATTGCTCCAATCGCGGCTCATATGGATGCTGCGCGGTTCGCGTTCGGCCATGGTGGAGTTTGGAAGGGGGCTTGATTTACGGGGGAGAAGGATGTCGGTGCTGGAGCGGCTAGCGAGGGAATAGTGGTACTGGGGGAGGCGAGTGAGGCAACGGTACACGGGGGCACAGTGAGATGGAGACGGAGAAGGAGATGGAGGTGGTGTGGTGCTATGGGTCGTTCTGGTGCATCAAGGACGGCATGCAAATCGCTCCACACTTGAGAAGAGGAAAAATGGAAAGGTAGAACGCGGCAGCAGAGGAAGAGAACGCTGGCTAACGAGGCTGGGAGGGGATCGAGCAGGAAGTTAATGCTCCACGCCTAAAGGTTTTGGGGAAACCTGATTTTCATAAGGTGACTTATACTCACCTAAACGGAGGGAGTATTCCTTAACCAGAGAATGTTGTGTCTCCCACTCACGCGCTCAAAAAAAACTACGACACATTTTTTATCTGTTTGCATAGGTCCCACCTATCAGGAAGGATGGGCACGTACACGAACAGGTACAACTCATCAGTCTACCCGCATAGCCTTTTCGTTTAGTCTACCTAGCCGTCTAATCAACTGCCTGCACGCCACTTCTCCCATTTACTTCTCCATTGGGAATCGATTCTCCTCGGCTTCTTCACCTCCCCTTCGTCTTCATTTGCATCCAAACCCCACTGCGTTCACATTGTTTTAACCTCTTTAAATAATCATCTACTACTTCAGTTAGACTAGCCATCTAATCCTAATTCCCCAAACCTCTTTAAATAATCATCTACTACTTCAGTTAGACTAGCCATCTAATCCTATCACTGCCTTGCCCTGCCTTTCCTTCGCTGACAGGTGGGACCCACACTTACGGGTCCCACATGTCAGTGACAGAATGGTAGGATTGTTTGCGTCAGGGGATCATCATCCCCCCGACGTGCCCCTCATCCCTCTCGGCCCCACCGCTCCTCTGCCTTTGTGTGCATGACATGCGGGCCAGCTGAACTGCGGCGACCATCAACTTTCTACCATAGACACACCCGATTGGACGCGGTTTGCCTGCTCCGCTGCTATGCTCCGATCCGTACTCCCGCACCATCGAATTTTCATCCAGCGGCTGTGACACATTTCGTCTCGGGCATCAATCCTTAGCTGGAGTACTTATGTACTATAGGTTGTACCCGCCGGTGTGTCCATCTATGCCTCGTAACGCCCCGATGCCCAGCTGTGGCACCCTCGCCACGGCCACGCCACCACCGGCCGGTTCATCTCGAACGAGTGAGTCGCGAACCATGCCACCACCATGAGAATGACATGTGGGCCAGGCGCATTTAAGGTCCACATGTCATTGACTCATAGGCCGGGCACTAAGCCACTGAAGTTCGGTCCTGTGGGCCCCGAGAGGGAAATGTAACTCCTGCGGCAGGCCTTGTGGTGCTCCCGCAGTACGAGCTCGTGCCAAAACTGGAATTTGTTTCTTACTGCTACCAACTAGTACTAGTAAGGTACACGTGCATTGCACGCATGAGATTCTGTTGGTTTGTGCATTATGCTTCTACATGTGGAGCTTTCTGGATTCTAACATGTGGCAAAATCTGGTGGAATGTAAGGTTAGGCAAGTTTGATTAACTTAGGTGAGTGTTTGGATCAAGCCACACCTTAGGCAAGCCACACTAAGGCCCCACATGACAAACACACAAAAAATGTGGCAAGATTCCCTTAGGCTTGCCAACTTGTGGCTCTCATTTTGAAGAACTAATA
The DNA here is from genome assembly GCF_003073215.2 of Triticum urartu. NCBI lineage: Eukaryota > Viridiplantae > Streptophyta > Magnoliopsida > Poales > Poaceae > Triticum > Triticum urartu. The sequence goes on along the minus strand of NC_053026.1, from coordinate 615,082,944 downwards.
ACTTTGCCTAAGCTTAGTTGTGGCAAAGTTAGTCATGAATTAAGTTCAACCATGGAGTCTTCTAGATTATACATGTGGCAGAATCTGGTGGATGATATCCAACGGCCAGTAGTGCTCGGATTTGCCATCTTTGTACCGTCGGATTGGCTTCATCCAACGACCAACTTTCAAAGTTTTTCACACACTATATAGGGGGTATAGATATAGATGTGCCGGTCCGTTGCAATGGATCCAAAGTATATCTATTTAGTGGAGTGCACTCTAAACACATTATCTATTTATTTTTCTCTAACCTTCTGTAGCCATGCAACAAAGCCACATAAGCTTCATGGGTGCCCCCCACATCATATTATTCATACTACGTTGATTGTAAAAAAGATAAATCACCCAAAACAAGATCTTCCGGTTTTTGTTCCTACGATGTTGTGCCGTGCACGTACCTACTAGTTGTATAGTGCTAGTACTAGTAATATAGTATTTGGAGTACAAACTTGGTACTAGTAGGAGTAGTACTAGTACAGAATGCTCCTACTCTATCGTCGAGCCCCGTCTGACACCAAATTTCTTGGCTTCCGTGCTACAACTAGATCTTCCCCTCGTTTCTGTTTTCCAACCCAGCGGCGGGCGGGGCTCGGTTTGCTCAACGGCGGTCCCACATGAAAGTGAAAATGCTAGGCAACACGCCTTCCCTAAGCTATGTGTCGTGCCGGACGGGCCGTGTTGTACTCCCGATTCCCGGGCGTGTGGGGGTGCGACGGATACGCGGCAGGCCTTTTCCTTTTACCAGCAATGTGCCCGTGTGCTGCGACGGATCCAAAGTAGTAGAATAGTAGTATTTGTTCACAAACTTGAAAGAAATCACTATTGTTTTGATATACTCCTAATATATTACTCCCTCCGTACCTAAATATTTGTCTTTTTTGAGATTTCAAATGGACTATCACATACGGATTATATAGACATATTCTAGTGTTTCTAGCAAGATGCCCGCGCATTGCACGAAGTTGATGGAAAAGGTAAGCACAACTTATAAATTGACGGATGGAGTACTAGTTCAGTGATGCATATAATTAAGCAAAGGGATCGCACATGTCGGTATTGACTGGAATGAGAATGCAACAGCACAATAAGAATTAAGGCCACGATGATGCGATCGTAGTGGTGGTTACAGAAGGCAAGAAGAAAGATGGATCCACAAACGTATGACCTCCTCCTCCTCAACTTAGTGCGCCAGGCCACCGACCGGCGGCTAAGGAGCGGCGGCTTTTGTGGCAAGGTCGAGGTGCTTCTCAGCAAAGGCATCCAAGGCTTCCAGCCGGTTGAGGAAGGCCAACGTCGTAGCGTCCTCACTGGCCTTGTAGATACCTATGTACACGATTTCCTCGTATACGTGGATGTGTAGGTCGATGAATTCTTGCAGGGCGAGGCGCCTCGCGGCGAGCGCGACCTCCAGGTGGACATTCTTCGTGGCGGTGGCAGGCAGTCGCAGGGCCACCAGTGCTTGAAAGAGGTTCCGGCCATGGAGGCCGATTAGGGTGGCAGGCAATGAGGAGCCCGGGAGCGCGGGCTGGAGGAGTACGGCGATGTCGTCCGCGAGCTTCTTGAAGACGGTGAACTTGTTGCTGGTGGCAACGATCATCTGGTCCAACTGAGAGTTGTAGTTGGCGTCGACGGTGGCCATCCACCAGCCGGTCTCCAACACCGTCTGGAGACGATCCTCGGCGCCATGCCGCAGGCCGGTGTCGTGGACCATCTGGCGCTGCCGCTGGCTGCTCACGCGCATCGCCGCCATGGGTCTGGAGTGAGCTCTTTTGTGCTTAGTGTAGGTGCTTAGGCAAATGCTTAGGTGCATACGATGTGGTAGATGCATTGGAATGGAGGGGGGGCTTTATATGAGGGCAATGAGGGCAAACTGTGTTGCATTCACATCATGCAGCCTCTTTTCCCAGACCTCCTCCCATTACTTCCCTCATGCATTAATTGAAGGAGGATGCATTGGCCGTTCAACATATCGGGAACCGCTACTCCCTCCCTCGTCTGCATTAAAGCCGTATCAGGAACTGCGCCGCCCGATGTCAAATCGAATACTCCCTCCGTCTAGGTGAGTATTAAGTCATCTTACGAAAACCAAATAGTAAACACATGGGCGTGGTGCATTAACTCTCACGTTGTTTCTTATTTTTTGACATAAATAGAGGAATCAACCAAGAAGAGATGTGGGGCTTGTATGCTTTTAATGACTTGAGACTATCAAACATGACATGGAGTGGTCAGTTCGTTGCACAAGAACAAATACAACCCACGTCAGCACACACGCATCTTATATAGCATCACATCCAATGGCTATAAAAGATGGATGAGACCAAATTATATCTCATCTAGATGAGTTCTAGCAAAACTGTATTAATCATACTTAGTACTCCTGCGCCATGTATCATATATTAGTATCATGTATTACTTTATTTATTTATGAGGTATCCAGATGGCACTGCACCGCCAAGAAAAGAGGGTAACATCAAAATTATGGACTACTTTTTTGAGTATGTTGGTAAGGTCCGGTCATAGTCACTTGTTGAAATCTCTAAAAAGACAAATACTCCCTCCGTCCGGAAATACTTGTCATCAAAATGGATAAAAGGAAATGTATCTAGACATATTTTAGTTTTAGATACATCTCTTTTTATCCATTTTGATGACAAGTATTTTTGGACGGAGGGAGTAGAAAACAGAGTTGGTGATGATGGTGTGCGTGCCATCCTGCAATATAGGCCGTCGGATTTATATCTAATGGATAGGAAAGAAACTATGGCAATTTTGCACAAATATACCCACACGTCTCACCACATTCACAAATAAGGCCTTCCCTCGTTCAACCTTTTCTCTCACAAGATAAACTACTCATACAAATGCATCTTAGGTGTCCATAGAATCGAAGAGAGGGATGATGTGTGTGTGTGTGTGCACGCGCGCGATCAATAAAGAGTGCCATCGAATTTGTGTGTGCCCACGTAATAGATATAGAGTGGCTGGCCTACTGGAACGTGAGATGGGACATGTGCAGTTTGTCTCTGTGGCATGGATACCTACCTGCAGCACTCGACTATCGGTGTGTGGTGGGGGAAGAGGGGGCCCAATTAACTATAGAGGTACAATGGCTGGTATATGTGTGGAGGAGGAGAGAGGCCTACCTCATGTATTACGGAGATTGATCTGCCTCATGTATTAAGGGAGAACGATCGGCATCCATGCATATGTGTAGGAGAGGAATAAGGTTGAGAGAGAGACAGAGCTAGAGTGTTGGAGGGGGTGGTAGTGGAGTTGCTTCTAACAAATGGTCGGATAGGCTTGCTAGACAAACGGAGGGCACGCCCGCAATATCAATAAGAGAGGAGATGTATGCTTGTTGTCTGTGCACGTGCGTGTGAGAGACAGGTCAAGAGGCATGCACGAATGATGAGGGGGGACGATGTGGCTGTGGTAAGCAGACGTAACTACATAGGAAGATCAATCGCCCTTTGTTAGAGAAAGGAGAGACATAACTTGTGAGGTACGTCGATCGATGGGGGGGTAGTTAAAGTCGATCTATGTATATGTTGGGAGATCGATCGGTATACATGCATGTGTGTGTTAGAAGCAAATGAGGCGCGAGGAGAAGGATAGAGAGAGGGATGCATCTAGGAGGTGGTACGAGAGGCATACTACATCGAGGGGGGAGGAGTGTGCGAGTACGAGAACGATGAAAAGAGTGGTGGGAGTGAGGCATAGATGGTGACAAGAGAAGAGGGGAAGCTTGTGTTTGTGCTAGGCACACCTGGCTAGAGTGGCATATCAATCGATGTGTGCCGTAAAGAAGGAGTTGGGGGGCCTACACACACCGTGGGTGAATGACCTAAAGTGAAAAGACAAATTTGCACGATGGAGCTAGAGAATGCCGAGGGAGGGTGAGAGGGACGCGGGCGTGTGCATGCACAAGATAAAGATAGCGCTAGCTACAAAGATAAGAGGGTTGTGTGGGTGTAAAAGACGAATAGAGATCATATATACTTCATTATAAAAAGCGAATTCGGATATTTGAAGAATTTATCATAGTGTTTCAAACTGACGCATGTGTGAATATATATAACGGTGATACACATTGTGTGGTTATGAACATGTTATACTACATTTAATATATTTTATCTCTACTATTATAAAAAACAGAGTTGTTGATGATGGTGTGCCTGCCATCCTGCATTATAGGCCGTCCGATTTATATCTGGCGGATAGCAAGGAAACTATGATGGTTGAAGTTGGCAACAATCATGATTGTAGATTCTTATTGAAATAGAGAAACGAATTCAAATTTAGCTCGAATTGCAGCGGTAGTATAGACATTTGGAATGCACTCAAATGTTGGTATGAGTAGGTCACATGCATTATACAGCAAGCGAAAAAATTTAATCAGACATAACATGGATTCATACTCCCTCCTTCCATCTATATAGGGCGTAATGAGATTTTTAAGACCGCCTTTGACTATTGACAAGATTAATAGTACATGACATGCACAATGTGAAAATTATATCATTGAAAGAACCTTTCACAGACGAATTTAATGGAGTGCTTTGTGTAAGTTGCATGTCATATATCATTGCTCTAATATTTGGTCAAAGTTGGCATCGAAAAACGCATTAGGCCCTATATAGATGGAAGGAGGGAGTAGCTTTGAATAGCATTTGTATAGTAAAACGGGGCAAGACTCTCTCTTTGTGTGGTGTGAATAGTTTTATTTTTTTCATTTTCTTTTTGGTTGAGGGAAGTGTGAATTGATTTGGTACGTACAAGTACAATATTACTACACGTTAGGCTTGTCCCTAAAATTCAACCCGCATCTTGTTATATCCCGAAAATTCAGATATCGTGCTCCCAAAACTGGCGCCTTCACAACCCGCGCCTTGCTATCCCGAAATTACAACGCGCGCGAAAACTCCCTCCAGCTGCCAAATCCCGACACGCGAAATCCCCCTTCTAACACTGAGCCGAAAGGGCCGCTAGTTCAAATCCATGGGGGGTACTTTTGTAACACACCCTACATTTTGGACAAGCGCATCCCTAAGTCATGCTTCACCCCCTCCCATTGCCCCCTTTTCGCCATTCAAAATCCCAAGCTGCCATAACCTCTCCGCTCCAGCCGCGAAACCCCACCCTCCTCTGTCTGCCACGTCACCGCTGCCTAGCCGGAGCCTCTTCCCCGACGACTTCGTCCACCGCAACAGCTCGACGTCCCTCGTCCACCTCCCCGGATGAGGATCCGTCGTCCATCTCGCCGTCCCGCCGGTTCATCCGCCCCGTCCTCCACCTCCAAGGAGCTGCTCCGACGATCGCCTCGTCTATCGCGGCTGCTCCATCCCCACAGCGCCGCCTTAACCTGCTCCACCAGAACCGAAGCATCCTCACCGACTCCTCGGACGAAGTCGAGGCCTACTCGGCGCCACCAAAGAGGTTGTACACTCATCGCATCGCACCTTCTCCTTAACTCGACGTCCCGGCACCGACGATGCTCCATTCCGCACCCCCATGTAGCGGCTACCTTGAAGCGGGCGGCGCGGGCGACATCTCCACGGCGGCTCTCCCCCAGTGCGAGGCCCCTTCGGCGGCGGCGGCCATACCATCCGGATCTGCTGCTGCTGCTCCAGCTCTCGCTCACTCGCTCGCACTGCTGCTGCTGCTCCGGCTCTCGCTTGATCGCCCAGCTACTGCTGTTGCTCTCCCCCTCGCTCGTGCTGCTGCTCTGCTCCGATTAAGCCACACTTTAGTCTACTGAATCGACTTTTGGGTCAGTCGATTTTCAGGGGTTGGGGGGCTCGCCGGAGTTAAGGAAGAACCACCCGCAGTGGGGATGGGGGCTCGCCGGAGAGGTACCCCACTATCTATCTTAGGGTTCAGGGTGGGGCGGGGGCCTAGAGGGCTGGCCAGGCGGCGCTGGGGCCGGCGGTTCGATCGGTGGTGGCTGGCGGCTCAGGGGGGTGCAGATTGAAGATGAATGGCAGGCCCTCCCTAAACTACATGTCAAGTGCCTCTCTGCTACCATTGCATTCAGTTTCAACAGTAGCATTCAGATTCTACAGTAAATTTCAGTTTCGACAGTTAAGTTCATAGTCAACAGTTTTTACCTCATCTATTGTAGTCAGGTGGTTTTTGGTGATGTTAATCTTACATCCATTTTACATCATCTATTGGAGATGCTATTAGAATCCCACTTGAGATTGACGATGTATGTCTTATGCTGCTTCAGCCTTGACGTCTTACGGCTCACCGAAGCTGCTCCAACGACAGAACGATCCATCACAACAGAGCAGTGCCCTGGACGCCGTCTACAGATTCCTCAGATCTTCCTCCACACCTCCGACAGCCACCTCTGCCTCAACTGCTTCAGTGACCAACCCAATGATGCTGAGGTCGGCACGGCTACGGCAAAGAGGTTGTACACTTGTTGCATCACTTATTTCTATACATTCATGTCGATCCATTAGGGCTATTTTGGTTCAACGGAAAAACGTCGATCCACTGGTTGTTACCATCACTCTAAATTTCTGCATACTCTCCTTACATAATCTCACCATATTTTTTTCGTATGCATGTCAGATATTGTACACAGTCATGCTGAACATGTAGAGAAAAAGAGAAGAGTTTTGTGCGGCAATACAATGTCATGCAGACATCGCTCCATGGTGGGTTCAATGAAAAACCCTCCCCACCCCTCTCCAGATTGTAATCCAGAGGAAGATATCTGTTCTGAGGCGGATTCAGATGCCGCTGACCACTCCTATTTACCCCCCCCAAGGTGTTTGCTCTACCTTGGCATGATGATGTTAGTCATATCATGCATATGTTGCCTTGCAGTGCCTACTTTTGACATCATATATGTCATCTACTTAGTTTAGACATGTTCTGTAATGCCACGTGTTTAGTTTCTATATCATATATGGGAATTATGCAGTCTCATGTCTTTTAGCCAGCCATAATATATGTGAAATGTGCAATGCCATCCTGTTTAATCAGGCATCATATATTTGAATGATACCTTGCCCATCATTTTCTTCATTACATTTCCATTTGTCGACAATGTTTGTACATTAAACTACTCTTCCTGTGAATCAGCTATTTGGGTGGGAGATGGAAAAATCTGGAGTGAAAACAAGGACTTCAGAGCAAACAGTGCTACCTGTCGAAGCAGATCTCTTGTTGGGTCCCGATAGCTCCTCAGAGATGGATTTAGAGACAGATGACCAGTCCTATTCCCCCACTGAGGTGTATGCTCTAACTTGGCACGGTTATACTGCTCATATCATGCATACGGTGTCTTGCATTGCATAGTTTACACATCATATACACAATATTCAACACCATGTTCTTAGTTCAGACATCATATCGAATGCCCTCTGTTTAGCATATAAATCACATATGTGAATTAAATGATGCGATCCTGATTACTTAGATAACATGTAGGTGAATTATGTCATGTGATCATGTTTAGTTATTCATCATATCTTTGAATTATGTTATGCTATGTTATTCAGTTTAGATAGACATCATATATGTGAAATTATGTCATGCTATCCGTTTTATTTAAACAATATACATGTCAACTATTTCATGCCCTCTTTTTTCCACACTATCTATTGCATCTGTCCCTCATACAATGTTTGTACATTCAACTATGTTTCCTGTTTATCAGCCATTTGAATTGGAGCGGGTGATGCCAGTATCTAGTGGACTAAAAACACGGTCTTCAAATAAAACAGTGCTACCTCTTGGTGGAGATAGCACCCCGGTTGTACATGCACAAGAACCATCCCTACCACACATAACCCAAACTCTCGCAGATTGTACCCCTACTGCGATGGACAGAGAACCAGCTTCACCCAATCTAACCCCAACCCCAGCCGATAGTAACCCAGTTCCGGTTGACACAGCACCATCTCCACCATAGAGCTCCCAAACAAGAGCAGTTAGTAAGGTAGCTCTAGTGCCCAAAGGGCCAGTACTATCACGGCGAACACCAACTCCACCAGTTACTACGCCTATTCCTCTGGAGGAAGCACAACCAGCTAGTCGTAATTTAGCATCTATCGCATTTGATGTTGTTAAATCGTATGTGCGTATCTTCCCATCTTGGAAATATGATACTGAAGATGAAGGAAAATGCCAGTTGCAGGTGTTTGTCCAGGAGTTTTGTGTAAGTAATGTTATTCTTGGCAATTACTTTGCTTCGTCACATACATCCTACCTCCATGATGGTTATAATATAGCAAATTTTCCCATTTTTCTCTATAGAGAAGGACCGATTTGCAAACTCAGGATGAGGTAACCTGTGCTAGTACCTCTGCTATCTTCTAGAATGCTTGGTGGCAGTACCGAAATTACCTGAAGAAAACGTACTTCACCGGCAAAGAAACTCATCAAATTCCCTTACATTCTCCTGAGACACATTTACTGGACGATGACTGGGAACGCCTTGTTCTGTACTGGTCCCGAACCAAGAATGTGGTAAGGTCTATGAGCTCATTTTCTATTTTTAAGTATTATATTCTTGCGTCTTACTGTACTCTGTTCATGTAGAACAAGTGCCTAAACCTGAAGAACAATTGTTCTAATTTAAGATTCCATTGCTATCATAGTTCAAAAATGCGCTAGGCGTTAATTGTGCGTTTTGCCACCGCCTTGCGCTTTACTGACCAAAGCGCATGCTTATGCGCAGTTATGCACAGATCATGCGTAGTTATGCGCAATGTGTTTTGCCAATGCCTAGAGCCTAGGCGCGCTTAAGCGCTCGCTTAGGCGCGCCTTTTTTTTAACTATGATTGCTTTGCTCTTGTATCACTGTATTTACTCATACAAACTTATTTTTAAATTGAAGGATCCAATTGAAACTCTAATGGCACAGCAGGTATGTTCACGCATGTTTCTTTAACATGTTTTCTCTTATCAATAGCTCTATTGATTTCAATTTCAATTGTGTATATAGTTGACTTTCATATCATGCACATTACTAGCATCACAACAGAGCCAATAGTGTTGTTGTACATGTAGACCCATGGTACCCATCTGAAATCTTGTTGTGTCGTGTAGTTTCCCACACTTTGTATTCTTTCACTGCTGCTTTGTCTTGAACTGATATGATTTGAACCGTGTCTCTATTTTGATTTGGCAAGACAATGCAGTGACCATAGGACATAGATATATGTTTGTTTGATGCTTTTATTATGTACTAGTACTTGGCAATAGAAGACTTGGTAGTTTAATCATGTCCACCTTACTAATGAACTGGTTCACCGAAATGAGTTTCATATACTAGTACATGCTAAACTTGTTATGTGTCTGCTTGTTTCTTCTTTTAGAATGCGGACAGAATATTGGGGAAGAGTCCCTTATTAAGCAATGGTAAAGGAAGTAATGCAGATAATGTTCAGGATAGTGACACATCCTTGTTGGTCTCCAACAAAGCTGATAAAATAGCTAAGGAAGACTATCTTGAAGACAGCGAGACAACCCCAAAGTCCTGTCTTGGTTTAGTGTTTGAGTTACTGGCCACTACCGCTTGCACAGGCTATTCAAACTCATTGTCTGAATCAGTTCGGTTTCTTGAGTCTCAACTACAGGCTGAAAGACATCGATCAGCTGTGCTGCGACTAGAAGCGGAAGGACCGTGGAAGGCCCTGGAGCATTCAGATGCATACTTTCTGGTGCAATAGCAAGCGTTGGAGGATTTTAGCGCCAAACAGGACAAAGCTAATCAGCTTGCTAAGCTTATTGCCAGCATGGTGGATACCCAGGATAATGTTTCTTGAGCTCTTCTGAAGTTGTTTCGGTTATGCTCTTGTTTTGCTGCCGCGTTCATTTGCACTGGTGGCCAATTTTGACGGCCAGTGTATGTAATGTGCTGCTTTGTTCCCTCTATTTGCACTGGTGGCGAACTTTGATGCCCAGTGGATGTAATATGTGTAATAGCGGTAATAGGCTAGCGCTAATTGCTTGCTTATTTATTTCCTTATTGTCTTGTTTAGTTGTTTGCTTGTAGTCACTGCAGTTCTTTTTCTGTTTTTTTCTAGTGGCCACAATAGCTTATTTTTGGTAACTAGGCCAAAATAATCATGGCAACACACGAACTGTTGTAACCATGGGCCTCCTGCAGGCCGTATGATCCATGGGCCTTCGTCCGGCCGTAGGATCCATCGGCCTTCTATACGGGCTTTAGGGTCCATGGGCCTTCTACGGGCCGTAGGGTCCATGGGCCTCCTACGGGCCGTACTATCCATGGGCCTCATACGGGTCGTAGGATCCATGGGCCTTCTACGGGGCGTATCATCATTTCACCAATCATGGGCCGTACTATTCATGGACCATAACGGGCCGTTAATAGGCCGTATTTGATAACTCTATGAAAACAGTCCAACGGGTTTTTTTACATGAAAACGGCCCAACGTATTAACAGTCTGCAAACGGGCCGACTGCGGGCTGAATTTGGCCCACAAGCAGAAAATGACAATAACGGGCCGTATCTAACCGAATGCTACAAATGAGCCCAAGAATCAATGGCCCCTGAGAAGGCCGAAAGATAACTTGGGCTGGAAACGGCCCAATGGAATAACGGGCCGTTAATGGGTATAAAGTGATACACTGTTCATTACAGGCCAGTTTCACCACGGGCCGTTAATGGGCCAAGAGTTACAAAGGTCCTCATATGGGCCGAAAGAAGTCATGGGCCACACATGGGCCGGAAGTTAAAACGGGCTGAATCATATTGGACAGCACAAATGACGCTACCGGGCCTAATTTGGATAGGGCGTAACGGGCCCTGGGTTAGCGGGCTATAAATGGGCTATATGCGAACAGGCCGTTAACAGGCTTTCCGTGGGCCGGCCCGCCACCTTTTGACCAAGTCAAACGGGCCGGACTTTTCACAGGAATGGTCCTCTGTTGGGCCGTGCCACATGTCGCCGTATCATAGGCGCCTTCGGTCCAATGAGCGGATGACATCTGTCCCAACGGTGAGCCGACACGTGTTTCCTCTAGCCAATGATGATTTTACACGTGGAAAATCCCCATTGGTCGGGGCTGTTAACGGCTTATCGGATCCAAAACCCGACCCGATAGCTTAACGACGTTCCATTATGGTGGATGCCACATGTCAGTCACCCTTGACGAAAGCACTTCCGTGATGATAATTTTGGTAATGTCATGGAACACTTCTACGACAGCACAGGTATGACTATCTTGATTATGTCAGAAATTTGTCATGGATGTACATGCATGACAAAAAATGCGACCTACTGTGACAAACACGTATCATCATGGAAGTGTATTTTTTTGTAGTGCCCTCTACCGGGGGGAAGGGCTCGCCGGCGCCTCCCCGGCAGAGGACCTACCTTGGCAGCGCCTTGCTCCGTGCTGCGCGGGGAAGGGCCTAGCCCCAGACCCCTCCCGCACAGCCCCCAGTGCGCTACCCCCGGTTTGAGCGTGGTTAGCGCCCTGGGGTCCCCGTCCGGTGCTGTGGCTGGTCCACCTGCGACCCATGGTTAGCGTAAGCCTGCTCCTGAGATATCACTGGTACCCTGCGATTGTTGTCGTTGGCGGGGTCGGTGAGGCTCCTGAGCGGCTCGTGGAAGGCCTCAACTTCCAGCATCTCATCTTCCCAGCCCGACTCGGGAAACGAGCAGGGGCCATCCTCCGGTGTGTACTCCTGATCCATCATGCGGGGCACATAGGCTTCCGAAATCGCCGCTTCGGAACCCTCGCCTAGGTGTGCTGCGCCTTGAGCCGTCGGGCCCTGCGCGCCCCCTTGATGGTTGTAGGGTGGCGCCCCAGTATGGCCGTGCAAGGGGTTGCCCGGGCTCGCGCCACCTGGGGGAAGTGCAGGTGCGGCCGGATGAACGACACAGTCGGCCGTGCTGACGTCGTTGAACCCTTCTGGTGCGCCGGAGCATGCGAGTGAAACGGGGACCGCCGTGTGATCTGGCCACAACATGAGGTGTAGGCGGGGATTAGAAAGGCGGTGTACCCCTGGATGCAGCGTCCAACAGCTCAGCGACACGCTCCAGCAACGCATCATGGCCGCTCTCCGCCAGCCGGCACCGCAGCAGCTCCCGCGCCATGACAAGCGCAGCTTGCATGTTTGAATGTTCCCGTTGGGTATGTGGTGCCGTTTTCACGGCATAGCCTGAGGATCTCGCGGTGGCTCGCGCATGCCGTGGTGCGAGGGCGGGGGGGCGCCGGTCCGCGCCGCCTGCGTCCGGCGGTGTTCGGCGGTACGTGGACGGGCCAAGCAGCCCAATGGCCGGCGTGAGTCCTCGGGTCGTCAGACATCAGAGCCGCGGGGTGTCGGCGGGAGAGGAGCTTCGGTGCACCACTACCTGGCGTGCCAAATGTCGGATTCTGGGTTCCAGCAAACCCTTGAGGCTCGAACACAGGGGTGCGCACGAAGTATTCCTCCTCTCTAGCTCGCTCTCTCAACGATCCCACGGCCTAGCTCCACGAACCCGAGAACACGATACACAGAGGTTTATACTGGTTCGGGCCACCGTTGTGGTGTAATACCCTACTCCAGTATTGTGGCGGTGGATTGCCTCAAGGGCTAGGGATGAACTAGTACATTGGATGAACTGCCTCCTGAGGAGAGGTGTTCTTGAGATCGATGAGCTGGTGTGAGTGAGGATGGTCTGAATGATCCGTCCACTGCGACGATGGTGGATAGCCCTATTTATAGAGGTCTTGGTACTCTTCCCAAATGTTAGGCAGGAAGGGATCCCACAACGGCAAAGTTTGAAGGGGGACAACTACTACAAGCTCTCCTGACAAAAAGAGGTCTTGGCCTGCCAAAGACTCAGGTGGTGACACTGTTGTGGGCTCCACGGTGACCTCCTTCCTGCCGTCCTGCTGGCCTTGGTCTCGTTCCACTGACAAGGAAACCTTTGCATGATGCCTCGGGACTCCTCACCTGCGCTTGCCTCTTTACCACCAAGGAGGAAACGGGTACACTACGTCTGCTGGCATCCGCTTGGCCTTGGTCGTCATGGCTCATGTCACATGAACCTCGCGAGGTGCCCCTTGCATAGATATCTCCGCTCCTCGGGAGCCAGCCTAGTGAGGCTGCCCCCTGGGATGTCTTAGCGTCGTCCGCCTCGCAAGGCTTGGCCCCTCGCGAGGGTCTGGAGTTGTCGCTGCAGATGATGGGTCGTACTAGGCCGCTGGTGGAGCTGCGTCGCGGGCCGCAGGCAGGCAGGCCTGGGTACCCCCGTTCCCAGGACGTCGACAGTAACAACCCTAACCCCGATTGTCTAAAATTATACATATTGGCGAGTGCAATGTGGGATCTCAACAGACTTGGGCCCTGCCTTCCAAGAGATGGGAGTGTGGGCCTGAGGGACTTCGTCGGATACGTTTCATGTTGCAATACAAAAAAGTTCCACTTTCCATCCTGAAGCTCCACATCTGTGGTATGAATGAGGAACCCCTTGCTTCTCCGTGAAGTTCTTTGCATGACCTCCGTGAATTCTTTTCTCCTTTCCCCCTTGTTTTTTGAAGGGACATTGTTTCCCTTTGCCATTTCCACTTCACACATAGTCCATGCGTCATGGATTCCCTTGCATTCACTATGGGTGAGACCGCACTTATACCTGCACCATGCATGGTCGGGTTCCTGATGTTTGGTTGGCTAGAGAAATACCCGATGATGTCTCCATGACGATTCGATTTTTGGGACCAGGTGGCAGCCCTGACGGTCCCGCTCCTCTTCTGGGTCATAAACGGCAAGCCCGAGGTGAGTAGAGTACATTATAGTTATCTTCTTTCGTACCCCTCGCACCCTTGTCGCTTCCATCTCTCTTCCGCCTTCTCGATCTATTGTTAAGAGGAGATAACACATCTCACTAGTTCCAGTTGCAACACTAATGTGGTCCCTGTCGTGGGTCACTGACCATCTCTTCATCGAGAGCGCCTCGTAGGGGCGGACCCAGCCTACCTGGCCCCATATGCCCTTTTGGGATTGTTCCTCGATCTCGCGACGGGAAAACCTTGATTCTGTCTGGTGATTTGTCTAGCGATTGGGCTTTTCTCTTTCTCCCTTCGTAGAGGGCTTATTGGGTTACTACGGGGTCCAGCTCGTGCATCTCAAACCCTTGCCCTTAACCTTCTTGGCTTTCTTCGTACATTTGTGTGAGGATTTGCTTGAGAGGTGTCCAGAGCTTCTCGTATTTTATTACCTCTTAGAGCTTCACACGTTAGATGGGGGTAATAGCCATGTGGTTGCTCGGTCTTCCTACGCTGATCTAAGAGCATACCCAATAGGTTCCCTATAATAGGGCACCAAATTATGGTTGGAGCAGAATATGCAACACATAAAAGTGTTTTACAACACCCAGAAACTTCCAACTATAATAAATGCTCTAAAATAGGTGTTGCCAAATATACCACGGTTGTATTTTTGTGAATGCTCTATTTTAAGGCATCTATTAGAGCTACAGAGTGATGTAAACAACACTTGGTGTTGCAAATTTGCGTGCCCCCTGCCCTAAATTTTTTGCTCCAACCACCCAAGTGTTGCAACTTTGCAATATTTGGTGTTGTAATTTTGGAGTATTATTATTTTGCATACATGGCACCTATTGAACCAACATTTTTGCCCCCCTCATAATGTAAAAAGTGGTCTTACCCTATTTAGGGCACCTATTAGAGATGTTCTAATGATTTTTCTCGACACCCCCGTCCAGGTGAGGGATGACGCGATGAAGTGATGGTTTTATCACTTTTTTCAAAGATTCATTGCCTCTTTGTTCGTGTAACGTAGGTGGTGCCCTATTTTTTCTTGAAAAAATAGTACTAGTTGCCCAATAACCAATCTCTTGTACCATTTGTTTTACGCATCAGCTATTTCTCAGTTGCCTGAATTTATGAATTGTGTAAGTCGATTTTGCCTAAGAGAGGAGTAAAGCCCCGAGCCATAGACAGGGTGGCCACTATGGGCCGCAACAGTAGGTCATCGACGTAGGGAGGCAACGGGTTCATATGTACGAGTTCAAGGTTCGAAGTGAAAGCTAGGACTGTGGTGACACGATGGAGGTGACAACGAGCACAGAGAGTGCCTGCAAGGCCCGGGTGGCAAAACACCGCCAACTCTGGGTGTGGTAGCAGGCAGTTCAGCCGACATTAGTTTGGTGATTGTCGAAGAACGAAGAAGGTATGCGGGAGGAGGAAGGTAAAGCCACAACAATTCGATTTCCAACTACCAAAAAATGCACTAAAAGGAAAATATCCCACAGAATTGATGTTTAGGCCGTTTGTTGCTTTATGACGTGTGCTACACATCAATCGACTGATTTCCTGGGGTAATCATCTGGGTCGACAAACATCTGATTCACGTGTCACCAACCATTGGACCGGGACCGGGTCAACGTAGCAAGTCCCTTCTTCGCGTCACATAAACACATCGAATGTATGCCATGCAAGTATCACCCCACCGTTATAGCACCATTGGACTCCTCGCGGTGTCGCCGACGTTGCAGTCACCGCCGCACAACAACACCGGTGTTGCGGTCATATCCACGAAAACATCACCAATTTTGCGGTCGTATCCACGAAAACATGAGCAACATTGCAGCGGGAGAATGGGCACCACAACATTACCGGTACTAGTAGAATGCCCGTGCATTGCCACGGGCTTTTGAAATATTTTTGCTTGAATTATATAGACATAAGGCATGATAAGCTTCATATGTAGAGATAAGATTAGTACGGGAAAGCCCGTTTGTTGTCACGGGCTTTTGAAATATTTTCGTAGAGTTATGTAAACCTAACTTCACATGTAAAGATAAGATAAAACAGACACAATACGATAATAATTGAAGTCCACTTCAGTTACAATATAAATTTATAAAATAAAAAGATAAATTGATGATGTATGCATATAGAGCGATGATCCAACTAAAAATCTATTGTAATTAAGATCTACTTTATGCTACCCGCAAAAAAAGATCTACTTGATGCGTTTGACAAATTCTTGCACAATATCTAGAATGTCTTTAGCTTCATTCACAATATTTGATATTTATTATATTAATAAAAATCTTTATCAAAAATTATATTAGTAGAAATGAGTGACATAAAGCAAATTATTTTTTCACCTAACCAGCCTTTTCTCGTTACTAAAAAAACAGCCTTATCCCAACTCGCCCCCACTCTCTCAAAACATCACTGCAATTCCTCACTCTTCCTCCGCCTCTCCATCTCTATCTTTGTCTCGATCCCCTTTCCCTTACCGCGCAACATCCTCGTCGACCACCATCGCCATGGGAACATCGATGGCATTGCACAGTGCACATCGCTCTCGCAGCATCATTGGTGTTGATGTCATCGCCATCGCAACACTAGTGATTCCATGCAGCAGAGGCCATACTGCGAACTGGCAAGCTCTCCCACCATTGCAGCAGCTGCCGAGCCGCTTGAAGCACATGCGAACTCCGTGTGGCCCCGTTGCAGCACCTTACATGACCATGGGGAGGGGGAGGGGATCTCGTGGTAGCTCACACAGTAACAGTGGGCCGGCCTGCAGCACCAGAGTCGGCCACAGTGGTTCGCATGCAGTGGCGCCATCCCCTCCCAGCACGGTTGTCGTCGATCTCAACAGTGGCGAGCTTCGGGATTTGCAGCTCGATGGAGGACCAGGCAGTGCTTCAATGCGGCCGCGTGGGAGGGGGAGGGGGTGGCTGCATGAGGGGCCTGATGAAGCTATGTACCTAGGGTAGGGTCATGGATCTGTCCAACATACCCTCCCCAAGGACATCTCTACAAAGAATCAGAAGTAGTCGAAGAGAAACCATCATCCACTCGACCACGAAGATGTGCTCACCCGACCACCTTGAAGGCACTCGACCACCAGAAGATGAGAAACCCTCCACTCCGCAATGGTCAGGGTTTAAACCATTGCTTTATGAGCATTTACAACACTTTACTTTAGACGTTACCAGTAACACTCCTCCTTTATGAACATTGAACCCTGTGTAACGGAGGGGGGCTGGGGTCCTGGCGCACACTATATAAGCCACCCCCTCCTCTGGGACAGGGGTTCACACTTTCTGTAATTCACACGCATATATTCAGTCGACCGACTCCGGGCTCCGAGACGTAGGGCTGTTACTTCCTCTGAGAAGGGCCTGAACTCGTAAAATTCGTGTCTACAACTCCTCCATAGCTAGGATCTTGCCTCTACATTCCTACCCCCTATTCTACTGTCAGTCTTACAACCACGACAGTTGGCGCCCACCATGGGGCAGGTGTCTTAGCGACTTGTTGGAGAAGTTGCAATTTTTCCGATCCCCTTCAACATGGTTCCAGGTGAGGGTTTGGCTGAGGGCCGCGAGATCCATCTCGGCGCGCTCGTGTTTGTCGCCGACAACTCCGCTTGGCTTCAGGAGGCTCCACTCGACGCCGATGCGCTCCCCGCCCGCGAGGCGACGCACTTTCACACGTGCGTCCGCGGCGTCCTCCTGCGGCAGCCGTCGACCCAGTACTAGTCGACTCCAACAGCTTTCCCCCTCCATGAGGCCCGCCGGAGCAAACACTCCGGTCGGTCGAGGCTTCAGCGGTAGGTGAAGCATGCGGTGGCCCACTAGTCGGCCACCCCTCAAGTCGCGGCGATCGAGCCCGACGAAACTCTCTACGGCCTGTTCGATCTGTCGACTGGCTCCGTAGAGACTGCATCCGAGTGCGACAGCAGCGACCCAGCGGCAGAAGTCCTGATGGTCAATAGACCACGCAGCCCTCCTGGCTTCAACCATGAAGACGGAGGCGACGGGAACGGCGATCCGTTGCACGTTCACGAGGAGTACCGCCCTGAACCCCTCTCCTCGCAGCAGAGGGAGGAACTTTGCCGCCGGAACATGGATGCACTGCACACTCCTATAGTTGGAGAAACCCTCGAGGCCCAGGCCTTGGAGCAAGCGCGCCTGGCCAACTTGGCTGAGCGCACTCGACTGGAGAACCTCCAGCGCGCACTTGACGATCGCGCTCGGCAACGTGCTCCCGAGTCCAGTCGACGCCAACTTTTTCCACCTCCGATTCAGGTATATCGAACCCCGATCCAGAATCTAGCAGTTGCTGCTCGGATAGCAGAGTCGATCCAACCTTCCCAATCAGAAGCTGGCCGAGGTCTGGTGCAGATCATAGCCTTGCTCCGGGCAGCGGGAGAGTAGAATACGGTCGTATCTCAGTCGCGGAATAGGATCCATAGAAGATCCGTGGTTGCAGACACAGTTCAGTCAGCCCATAGCCCAAGATCGCCCCCGAGGCGTGAGGGATGTGGAGATCGACGTGATCAGTATAGAAACCGAGAGCAGTATGATCACCGAGCCGATCGCGATGATCGCCGTCGAGTGCCCACGCCTCCTCCAAGGAGTGGGTCGTACGTCCTCGGCAACATGAAGACAGACGCCCTCACAGTGTCGGACAAGGTATTCCAGTCGACCCCAGGGAGCCAGGCTTTGATGTGAGATCTATTCTCGTTCAGGGCTTGGTCGACAGAAACAGAGCTCACCGAGAGGGCCATGACAGAGATCCACAAACCAGCAACAGGGTGCATGTCTCAGGTCCAGAGTGCTTCAGCAGAGCTATCAGAGCTGCGGTGATTCCCCCAAACTTCAGGTTGGCGACTGGAGTCAGTAAGTTCACTTGAGAGTCCAAGCCTGACACTTGGCTTGAAGACTACCGAGTGGCTGTCCAGATTGGTGGCGGCAATGATGAAGTGGCCATGAAACACCTTCCTCTGATGTTGGAGGGCTCGGCTAGAGCATGGCTGAATCAGTTGGCGCCTGGCAGTATCTATACTTGGGAAGATCTCGCCCGAGTGTTTGTCAGAACATTCGAGGGTACCTGCAAACGGCCGACAGGTTTGACAGAATTACAGTGTTGTGTTCAGAAACCGAATGAAACTTTGAGGGATTATATCCAGAGATGGATCACCCTACACCACATGGTAGAGGATGTGTCTGATCATCAGGCAATTTGTGCCTTCAAGGAAGGTATCAGGTATCGGGAGTTGAATCTGAAATTCGGTCAGACAGGGAATATGACTCTGACTCGGATGATGGAGATTGCCACCAAGTATGCTAATGGTGAAGAAGAAGAGTGACTCCGGAGTGGCAAGCACAAAGCAGTTGCCCACGAAGCCGGAGAAGGAAACTCCGGTCGGAAATAGAAGCGCAAGGCCGAGCTAGCTGCTCCGGGTGAAGCCTTGGTTGTGGTTCAAGGAAAGTTCAAGGGGAAGCCCAAGGGCCGTGGAACCCCAAGAAAGTAAAAGATCAAGATGGAAATGACTTGTTGGATTTGCCGTGTCGCATACACACCAAAAAAGATGAGGAGGGTAATTTCATTTACCCGAAGCACACCACTCGGCAGTGTCGACTCCTAATCCAGCAATTTCGAGAGAAACAGCCCAAGGAAAAGGAGAAGGAAGCAGACAAGGCTGAGGATGAGGAAGGGGATGATGATGGTTATCCCCACGTGAATTCCACACTGATGATTTTTGCTGACGTTGAGAGCAAAAGTCGATTGAAAGTCATCAACAGAGAAGTGAACATGGTCGCTCCGGTGACACCCAGTTACTTGAAGTGGTCACAGACTACCATTACATTCGACCAGTCTGACCATCCAGCGCACATAGCCACCCCTGGGAGGCAAGCACTGGTGGTCGACCCGGTGGTCGAAGGCACTCGACTGACAAAGGTCCTGATGGACGATGGCAGTGGCCTGA
Organism: Triticum urartu; assembly: GCF_003073215.2. Lineage (NCBI taxonomy): Eukaryota > Viridiplantae > Streptophyta > Magnoliopsida > Poales > Poaceae > Triticum > Triticum urartu. The sequence continues at coordinate 615,063,164 of NC_053026.1, read as the reverse complement.
ACATAATGTATGCAGAGACGTTGAAGGGAATGGGCATTCCGATGTCCAGACTCAGTGAAAGCAATATGAGTTTCCATGGGGTCATTCCAGGCAAGAAGGCTGCATCCCTCGGTCAGATTGCGCTTGACGTGGTTTTCGGTGATTCCAAAAATTACCGCAAAGAAAAGTTGACATTTGAAGTTGTGGATTTCCAGAGTGCTTATCATGCAATTCTGGGTAGGCCAGCTTATGCACGATTTATGGCTCGACCATGTTACGTGTACCTCAAACTGAAGATGCTTGGTCCCAAAGGAGTGATCACTATCTCTGGTAATCGGAAGAAGGCAGAATAGTGCTTCCAGAGGGGCTCAAAGATCGCCGATGCTCAGATGGCCATGGTAGAATTGCAAGAATACCAGAAAAATGCAGATCCTAGTGATTTGTTGCGAGCCAAGAAGCCAGCCACAGATTCAGCATTCCAGTCGTCTGGTGAAACGATGTCGATTCACATTCACCCGACATATCCCAATGCTGCTCCGACTCACATTTCAACCACACCCGACTCCAAATAGGAAGAAGCGCTCATCCAGTTCCTCCGTGAGAATTGGGATATCTTTGCATGGAAGCCTTCTGACATGCCGGGTATTCCCAGGGGACTGGCTGAGCATCATTTGCGAGTCGACCCAAAGGTGAAACCAGTCAAAGAGCATCTTCAACGGTCCGCCGTACAGAAAAGAAAGGTAATCGGTGAAGAGGTGGCTCGGCTTTTGGCAGCTGAGTTTATTCGAGAGATTTACCACTCCGAGTGGTTAGCCAATGTTGTCTTGGTCCCAAAGAAGGACGACTCACTTCGCATGTGCATTGATTTCAAGCATATCAATTGGGCCTGCCCGAAAGATCACCTTCCTCTCCCTCACATCGACCAGATAGTCGACTCGACTGCAGGGTGCGAGCGTTTGTCCTTTTTGGACGCCTACTCCGGGTACCACCAGATCCGTCTGTATGGACCCGACGAGATAAAGAAATCTTTTATCACCTCATTTGGGTGCTTCTGTTATGTCACAATGCCATTCGGTTTGAAGAATGCCGGAGCCACATTCATGCGGATGATTCAGAAGTGCCTGCTCACTCAGATCAGTCGGAATGTGGAAGCATACATGGATGACATTGTGGTCAAGTCGCGTAAAGGTTCCGACCTATTGACTGACCTTGCTGAAACCTTTGCCAACCTCAGAAGGTATGATATCAAGCTCAATCCATCGAAGTGCACGTTTGGAGTTCCGGGCGGAAAATTACTCGGTTTCCTTGTTTCCGAACGAGGAATCGATGCTAACCCAGAGAAAGTGGGCGCTATACTCCGAATGAAACGCCTTGTGCGTGTGCATGATGTCCAGAAGCTTACTGGTTGCTTGGCCGCCCTAAGTCGATTCATTTCTTGCCTCGGTGAAAAGGCGTTGCCTCTTTACCGACTGATGAAGAAATCAGACAAGTTCGAGTGGACCCCAGAAACTGATGCAGCATTTGCAGAGCTAAAAGCCCTGCTTTCCACCCAGGCGGTGCTTGCTGCTCCAATCAGCAAAGAGCCTCTACTGCTTTATATAGCAGCCACTGGACAAGTCGTCAGTACAGTACTTATGGTCGAGCAGGAAGAAGAAGGAAAAGCTTACAATGTTCAACGCCCAGTTTATTATATTTCTGAAGTCCTGACCCCGTCAAAGCAGAGATATCCGCACTATCAGAAGCTTGTCTATGGGATTTACATGACCACGAAGAAGGTTGCACACTATTTCTCTGATCACTCTATTACAGTCATCAGCGATGCTCCATTGTCAGAGATTCTGCACAACAGAGATGCAACTGGTCGAGTGGCAAAACGGGCGATTGAACTCCTTCCCTTGGATATCAAGTTTGAGGCAAAGAAAGCTATCAAGTCCCAAGCAATAGCAGATTTCCTCGCCGAGTGGATCGAACAGCAACTGCCGACTCAAGTTCACTTGGAGCACTGGACCATGTTCTTTGACGGATCCAAAATGCTGAATGGTTCTGGTGCTGGGGTAGTACTGGTATCCCCCCGAGGAGACAGGCTCAGATATGTCCTCCAGATTCACTTTGATTCCTCCAACAATGAAGCAGAATATGAAGCACTCCTGTATGGGTTGCGCATGGCCATCTCACTCGGCGTCCGTCGCCTCATGGTCTATGGCGACTCAGCTTTGGTAGTAAATCAAGTGATGAAGGAGTGGGACATCAGAAGCCCAGCCATGACTGGTTACTGCAACGCGGTGAGGAAGCTGGAAAAGAAGTTTGAGGGGTTAGAGCTCCACCACATACCCCGACTGAAAAATCAAGCAGCCGATGACTTGGCAAAGATAGGTTCCAGGAGAGAAGCCATTTCCAGCAATGTGTTTTTGGAGCATATTCACACGCCGACAGTTTAGGAAGATCCTTTTACTGAAGAGCCCCCGCAACCTAAGAGCGCCACAGATCCGACTGAAGTCGAGGTCCCAGCCGTGGTCGACCTGATCATGGAGGTTCTGGCCATTACTCCCGACTGGACGGTGCCCTACATTGCGTACATCCTCAGGAGGACGAGGAAGAGGCTCGACAGATCATCCGTCGATCCAAGGCCTTTATTGTGATAAGAGGGCAACTGTTCAGGGAAAGCATGACTGGAGTCGGTCAGAAATGCATAACGCCAGAAGAAGGTCGAATGATCCTCAATGACATCCACTCGGGGACCTGTGATCACCATGCGTCCTCTCGGTCAATCGTGGCTAAAGCATACCGAGCTGGATTCTATTGGCCACAAGCAAATGAAATGGCGAAAGATATAGTCGACAGATGTGAAGGCTGCCAGTTTTACTCCGACATGTCTCACAAGCCAGCGTCAGCCCTGAAGACCATCCCCCTCATCTGGCCCTTTGCTGTTTGGGGACTGGATATGGTTGGACCACTGAGAACTGGCAAGAGAGGCTTCACTCATGTGCTCGTTGCAGTCGACAAGTTTACCAAATGGATCGAAGCTAAACCTATCAAGAAGCTTGATGCCAGCACCGCTGTCAGTTTTATCAGAGAATTGACATTCATATATGGAGTTCCACACAGCATCATCATGGACAACGGGTCAAACTTCGATTCCGATGAGTTCAGAGCTTTCTGCGCTTCTCAAGGCACTCGAGTCGACTATGCTTCAGTCGCTCACCCGCAGTCGAACGGACAAGCAGAAAGAGCCAATGGCCTAATTCTCAAAGGACTGAAACCCCGACTGATGCGTGATCTCAAACACGCAACAGGCGCTTGGGTTGATGAACTTCTGTCAGTTCTGTGGGGTTTAAGGACAACTCCTAATCGGTCGACCGGACGAACTCCTTTCTTCTTAGTTTATGGAGCCGAAGCTGTTCTGCCAAGTGACCTGCTCCACAACGCACCCCGAGTCGAGCTCTTCTCCGAAGAGGAAGCAGAGCAGGCCCGGCAAGATTTAGTCGATATCTTAGAGGAGGAAAGAGAGATGGCCTTGATCCGGTCAACCATTTATCAGCAAGACTTGCGTCGATTCCACGCCAAAAATGTGAAGGGTCGAGCCTTTCAAGAAGGAGACATGGTTCTTCGAGTAGATCAACAGAAACCACACAAGCTCGCCCCGACTTGGGAAGGCTCCTTCATCATCATCAAAGTTCTCCACAATGGAGCATACCATCTTTGCAGTATTGAGCATCAGAAAGACGAGCCACGGGCTTGGAACGCGGAGCTGCTCCGCCCCTTTTATACTTAAGCACTTGTTCAAATAAAATGTAATAAGAAACACCTTTGTAATTTATCAAAGACAAGAGCTTACGGTCCTCTCATTTGATTGTTGTTTTTCTTATTTACTTCTGAAATCCCCCAGTGGGTGGGCTTAGTCGCGAATCCGTTTCGCCTAAGTTCGAAAGAAAATCCTACCGAGTGGAGAGCAATCCTCCCACTCGGGGGCTTAGCTGCAGTCTAGTACTCGCCTAAGTTCTCTCACTAAGAGGCTTAGCTGCAGTCCAATACTCGCCTAAGTTTGAAAAAATCCTACCGAGTGGAGAGCAATCCTCCCACTCGGGGGCTTAGCTGCAATCCAGTACTCGCCTAAGTTCTCTCACTAAGAGGCTTAGCTGCACTCCAATACTCGCCTAAGTTTGAAAAAATCCTACTGAGTGGAGAGCAATCCTCCCACTCGGGGGCTTAGCTGCAGTCCAGTACTCGCCTAAGTTCTCTCACTAAGAGGCTTAGCTAGAGTCCAATACTCGCCTAAGTTTGAAAAAATCCTACCGAGTGGAGAGCAATCCTCCCACTCGGGGGCTTACCTGCAGTCCAGTACTCGCCTAAGTTCTCTCACTAAGAGGCTTAGCTGCAGTCCAATACTCGCCTAAGTTTGAAAAAATCCTACCGAGTGGAGAGCAATCCTCCCACTCGGGGGCTTAGCTGCAGTCCAGTACTCGCCTAAGTTCTCTCACTAAGAGGCTTAGCTAGAGTCCAATACTCGCCTAAGTTTGAAAAAATCCTACCGAGTGGAGAGCAATCCTCCCACTCGGGGGCTTACCTGCAGTCCAGTACTCGCCTAAGTTCTCTCACTAAGAGGCTTAGCTGCAGTCCAATACTCGCCTAAGTTTGAAAAAATCCTACCGAGTGGAGAGCAATCCTCCCACTCGGGGGCTTATATGCAGTCCAGTACTCGCCTAAGTTTGAAAAAATCCTACCGAGTGGAGAGCAATCCTCCCACTCGGGGGCTTAGCTGCAGTCCAGTACTCGCCTAAGTTCTCTCGCTAAGAGGCTTAGCTGCAGTCCAATACTCGCCTAAGTTTGAAAAAATCCTACCGACTGGAGAGCAATCCTCCCACTCGGGGGCTTAGCTGCAGTCCAGTACTCGCCTAAGTTCTCTCGCCAAGAGGCTTAGCTGCAGTCCAATACTCGCCTAAGTTTGAAGAAATCCTACCGAGTGGAGAGCAATCCTCCCACTCGAGGGGCTTAGCTGCAGTCCAGTACTCGCCGAAGTTCGAAACATACCCCTATCCGCAAGGACGACGATGTGCAGGTCGACTGCAACCTTCTCCTTCAGAGCTACGGCACAAGTACAACGTACGCTCCATCCCTATCCGTAAGGACGACGAGGTGCAAGTCGACTGCAACCTTCTCCTTCTGAGCTACGGCACAAGTACAACATAAACTCCATCACTATCCGCAAGGACGACGAGGTGCAGGTCGACTGAAACCTTTTCCTTTGGAGCTATGGCACAAGTACAACATGCACTCCATCCCAATCTGCAAGGACGACGAAGCGCAGGTCGATTGGAGCCACCACTTCAGAGCTGCATCTCCAGCGCAAAGACTATTCCGAGCAGTGAGCAAAGTCCATTCGAAGGCAAACGCAAGCACATTCGGAGATAACCCAAATTCGGATAAATCCTAAAAGTTCCAAGCAGCAAATCAAAAGTATTCAGGCACCAAGCCCGAAGGATTTCAACGGTTACAGCAATCACTCGGCATTCCGAGGCATATTTAAAGCAGATTCAAGTTTCATAAGTTTGTTCACTCGGCCGGAGGAGGACTGGCAGGCTCCACGAATGAGTCCAGGTCGATCCCATCAGCGATCCGAGTGGCGGCAGCAATGGAAGTCTCCATGAAGGACTGAAGTCATGCTTTTTGGTGTTAGCGACTTTGATCGCAGCCAGCTTGTCTTCACGAGCCTCCTTGCAATGGACTCGCACCAAGGACAGCACCACGTCAGCACCACACCGGCCGGAGGATTTCTTCCATTCTTGCACTCGGTCAGGGATCTCGTTCAGTCGAGCCATCAGGGATTCCAGGTCATTTTGAAGCGACGCCCTCAGCCAAAGTGATGAGTCGATTCATGAGACTACCTCCTTCAGGCGCACGAGGTAGCTTGTGCCGCTGGCGATACGAGACTCCAGTCGGAGCATGTTCATTGCAGTTTCATCGCAGACTGGAGAAGCGATAGGGTCCAGACCTGTCTCAACCCTTCCAGTTTCCTTGTCGAAGTCTTGCCAAAATTCTACAGCCAAAAATTAGTGAATCGACCGAGCAAGATCTGATTGCAAGCATCAACACAGTCGGTTTAAAAGAAATACCTTCCAGCATGAGATAGAGCTTCTTGGCAAGAGTCCTTAGATAAGCTTCCATGTCATTCCTCTTGCGGATCGCAGACTCCAGCTTTTCATTCAGGACAACCTTGTCCTTCTTCAGACTGGTCACTTCGCGGTTAGCTTCATTGAGACAAGATTTCAGTTTGTTCACCTCCCCTTCCAGCGTTCCGATTGAAGCAAGCTTCTGGTCTGCGAGAGCAGTTTTATCTTGGGCTACTTTTTGCGCGGCGGCGAGGTCCGAGTCCTTCTTCTCCAAAGCCAACTTCATTTTCTCTGCAAAAGAAGCAATCGAATCAAACAAGAGATCAAAGAAATATATTGAAAGTCAGTCGACAGCCAGTTACCTTCCATACCAGCGGCTTCGCCTTGAGCTTTCTTTAGATTTTGCTAGGCCAATTCCAAGTCGAGGTTGAGTTGCCTCTGCTTCTCCTCAAGTTCAGCAAACTTGGAAATAAGAGTACAAGACTTATGTAGAAGGCAAAAGACGGGTCAGTCGATAAGATCAAAGGTTGTTTACTTCCGAGTGAATAAAACCTAAAGAAGTTCGCTTAGACCCCAGCCGACTGCACACAGTCGACTGCGATCTCAGGGGCTACACCCAGCAGGTGCACTTGGCGTGCCCCCGCTGATTAAGACCCAACTCGACCGGTCCGCCCGGACCAAGTTAAAAAAAGCAAAAGCTGTTCAGACCACAGTCGGCTGCGGTCTCGGGGACTACACCCAATGGGTGCACTTGGCGTACCCCCACCGGTTCAGATCCTACTTGACTGATCCGCCTAAGTCGAGTGTAAGAAAAGAAAAAGAAAGGAAAGTAGAACTCAGCCCCCAGTCGACTGCCAGCAGTCGACCGCGGTCTCGGGGACTACACCCAGTGGGTGCACTTAGCGTGCCCCCACCGGTTCAGATCCCACTTGTCCAAACCGAGTGGAAGAACGCAACTACCAAAAACAACAAAACACCCAGTGGGTTCTCTAATTCGACGCAAACAACAGGATATTCTGTAGAAGAAGATTTTTCGGGTAGCATATCCTCATAGAGCAAGAGCAGTCGGAAAGTCTACTCACCTGGACATTGGCCCGAAGAGCAGCGCTGGCATCGTAGGCAGCCTGGCTGTTCTCATGCACCGTCTTCACCCACACCATCATCATGTCAGCCTGTCGGATGGCTTCCGCAGCCGCTTCCGACTGGTTGTCCGGGACGGGGTAGCTGGTGAAAAAGTGAGCAGACGACCCAGGTGCGGCGGCTTGGAGCTCCGTGGTGTGGAGTTGGACGACTGAAGGAATCACAGGTGCAGTCGACGGTGCGGGGTGCTCACTCGACAAGGGTGCAGGAAAGGTCACAGAGGCACTGCCCGCGTCTTCAGGTTGACGAACGGGAGGTGCTGTAGTTGGTTCTTGCCGAGATATCCTGCCAGCTGCTACTTTCTTGCTCTTCCTGGGCTTAAGAGCCACATCTTCATCGTCATCTGGAAGATCGATGACGTTGGGTGGAGCTGCAAGGCAGATCATTCGACCCCAAGTGAACCACTAGAAAGCAATCGACCAAGGAATCAAGAACAAAATCATAAGAGTTTCTACCTGGGTTGGAGGTAACCGCATCTTCCATCTCCTCGTCCCGGTACTGGAGAGAAGAGGTTCCTGACGTAGCAGCACTGCAAAGACCCACATTCAGTCGGTTACGTCCGGTTAATCGAGTCGACGAAAAGGACAAGTCAGATGATTACCCAGAGATAGTAGGGACGGTCACTTTGATCCTGGGCAAAGCCTTTGGCAGTTTGGAGGAGGTGGGTTTCGGTGCTTTCGGCGCTGGAGGCGGCACAACTTTGGACTGCTTTGGAGCCTTCTCAGTCGGCATTGGGGAAGACGTCCTGGGACGCTTCGAAGACTGTCCAATCGGCGCGGCCACGAGGTCCGGAGCGCTCGCCGGGTCGTGAGCGTGTTTGGATCTCCTCTCCCTGTGAGGAGGCGAGTCGACTTCTTCATCATCAGTCGATTCGTCGCTCTCCTCGTCCTCCTCGGCATCCGAGTTCCCTTCGCCACTTTCGCCCCCGCTCGCTCCTTCCTCGACGTCTTGCTCCTGCACCCCGTTGGGCATTGAATACATGTCGATGAGGGCCTGAAAAGACAACGATCAAAGGAAATTCAGTCGACCATAAATAAGATGTCACACAGTGAATCGGAAAGATACTTGATAAAACAGAATCATACCTGCTCCGGCTGATGCCAGTGGTCGAATGGAATCACCCTCCTGGACCTCCGAGAGTTGTCTTTGTTGCTGGTGATCCCCATCAGCCACTTATCCAAGGTGTCCTCACTGACGTCCTCCGGGTGGATCCGAGTGGAATCCTCGAGCCCAGAGTACATCCACATCGGATGATCGCGTGCCTGAAGTGGTTGGATGCGTCGACCGAGAAAGACCTCCAGCAGGTCCAACCCGGTCACCCCGTCGCGGACGAGTTAGACAACCCGCTCGACCAGCACCTTGACCTGCGCCTTCTCTTCTGGAACCACCTTCAGGGGGGCGGGCTTCTCCACTCGAGCCAAAGAAAAGGGAGGAAGTCCAGTCGACTGACCCGGGGTCGGCTGATCCTTGCAGTAGAACCAAGTCGACTGCCAGCCCCGGACCGAGTCGGGAAGGATCATGGCTGGGAAGGTACTCTTGCTCCTCATCTGGATCCCCAGACCCCCGCACATCTGAATCACTTGAGTCCTCTCGTCACTCGGATTGGCCTTTTTGACCGACTGGGAGCGGCAGGTGAAGATGTGTTTGAAAAGACCCTAGTGCGGTCGACAGCCCGAGAAATTTTCACACATCGACACGAAAGCAGCCAGATAGACTATGGTGTTTGGAGTGAAATGGTGGAGCTGAGCCCCAAAGAAGTTCAAAAAGCCCCGGAAGAAAGGATGGGGAGGCAGAGAGAATCCGCGATCTACGTGGGTGGCGAGGAGAACACACTCACCCTCCCTTGGCTGCGGCTCGGTCTCGTTCCTCGGGAGCCGTGCCGACTTGTGGGGGATCAGTGCCCCCTCTACCAGATCGTCGAGGTCATCATGGGTGATCGTCGAGCGGATCCAGTCGCCCTGGATCCAGCCCGCCGGCAGGCCAGATCTCGACGAGGATCCGCCCCGGCTGGTCCGCTTGCCCTTCGCCTTCGCGGTCGCCTTCTTCGCGCGCTCGAGCGCCACCGTCTTCTCTTTCCCCATGGCGACGGATCGAGTTCGAGCGAGAGTTCGGCGGCGAGAGCAGAAGCGAGCGCGGCGGAGAGGTCGGGGGAAGAAGAAGAGAGAATGGGAGCGCACGGGGCGGAGGCCTGGTCCGGAGCCTTTTATAAGGTCGTCCCCCGAGTGACTGACTGGTTGACCCACACGATCTAAACAAATCCCGCAACAGTCGCGCGCGCAGTACGTGGCGAAAAAGGTGGCGCGGAGATCGAGGAGACTTGCCTAATCCGTCCCGATAACCACGGTTCTGCCCGTCTGGCGCACTTCCCAAAATTCGAATCCCGCGAAATCCGCGGAGAGCAGAGCAACTTGCCAGGCTGAAGACAAACATCCTCTACATTATCATTCGGAATTCTACCGTGAAAATTCACTCGACAAAAACTAAGAATGGACCAAGGCGACTGAGAAAGGAGTCGACGTCGTCCCCTCAACTCATTGTTCCAGAACAAGATATACTCATAGCACAAAGAATGGGTCGGAAGTGTTCCCAACTCCTTCCTCACTCAAACCATGATCCATTCGGGGGCTAATGATGAAGCTATGTACCTAGGGTAGGGTCATGGATCTGTCCAACATATCCTCCCAAGGACATCTCTACAAAGAATCAGAAGCAGTCGAAGAGAAACCGTCATCCACTCGACCACGAAGATGTGCTCACTCGACCACCTTGAAGGCACTCGACCACCAGAAGATGAGAAACCCTCCACTCCGCAACGGTCAGGGTTTAAACCATAGCTTTATGAGCATTTACAACACTTTACTTCAGACGCTACCAGTAACGCTCCTCCTTTATGAACATTGAACCCTGTGTAACAGAGGGGAGCTGGGGTCCTATCGCACTCTATATAAGCCACCCCCCTCCTCTGGGACAGGGGTTCGCACTTTCTGCAATTCACACGCATATATTCAGTCGATCGCTTCCGGGCTCCGAGACGTAGGGCTGTTACTTCCTCTGAGAAGGGACTGAACTCGTAAAACTCATGTGTACAACTCCTTCATAGCTAGAATTTTGGCTCTACATTCCTATCCCCCTATTCTACTGTTCTTACAACCACGACGGGGCCCACATGGCACGTGGCAATCGTCTGAGGCGGCCAGTCAACGTGTCAGCTGTTTTCGGTCTGTGGATTCCCAGCGTTTCCCTTGTTTTGTTATTCCGCGCGACACAGTAGGAGTTCCGCCTCTTGTTTCCATTGATAATTTTGGTGAGAGAGTCAGAGTCTGGGAGCGCCGAGCGTCAACGCGAGCCCAGTCCTCGGACTTCACACAACCATCCACGTGTTTACTCCTTCCCCTCTTCTTTTTCAAGAGCAGTCTCGCATTTCTCAGCCCTTTCGTCACCGGTCCCGACTCCCGACACCGTACCCCGGCCGGGCGTTGATCACACGGCAGTGCTTTGTCCGCAACCACCAGCATGGGCGCGCCATGGCAACGAAACCGCGGTCACATGCATGCATGCGTACTCCGCCACCAAACTCTCCTACTCCCAGTACCTAGTACTACTAGCACAGTAGCACGTACCCACGGGCTCCGCTCGCCGTGCATGGACCACCCGGCGCCGAACGAAACCGCAGCGCCCCTGCCAACCCGGCGGCGCCGACGCGCCGTTGACGACCCGCCCGCCCGCCCGCCCGCCCGTGCGCTCATCCGTATATAAAAACCTGGCCAGACTACTACCAGCCCCGCCACACACCACACCTCAATTTGCCACACCACGCACACCTGCTTCGCCTGCTCCGGCCGGTCACGTACGTCGTAGATCCTTCTTTCCGACGATCGGTGGCTGTGCGTGCGTCTGGTTCATCGAGCTGTTCGTTTACTCGGTGCCAAACAAGAGGCTGCGTCATTGCGTGCCGGCGCTACGTGCTTGGGCTTGGTCCATGGGGGGGGGGGGGGGGGGGGGGGAGCTGCCGGACACGCCGACGTGGGCGGTGGCGCTCGTCTGCAGCGTCATGATACTCGTCTCCGTCGCCGTGGAGCACGCCCTCCACAAGCTCGGCCACGTACGTTTTTTTAACTAAAATAACGACAGTTACACATTTCAAAATTATAAGTGTCGTGGCGTTGTTTGGTTGGATTGGATGCAACGGTGTTTTTAAGCTGCCCGAAATGTTTGTTTGTTCTCGAGTTGAAGCTGGATTAGTTAGAGATTAGGGATAGGGAATCCGTAACCGATTGCCCGTAGGTGTGCGTTTTTGATGATTTTTGTCTACTTATATTACTCATGCTGCATGCTGTGCAGTGGTTCCGCAAGCGCCACAAGAAGGCCCTGGGGGAGGCGCTGGAGAAGATGAAGGCGGAGCTCATGCTGGTGGGCTTCATCTCCCTGCTCCTCACCGTGGCGCAGACGCCCATCTCCAGGATATGCATCTCCAAGGAGGCTGGCATGAGGATGCTCCCTTGCAAGCTTAACGACGGCGCCGGCGGTGGTGGCCACGGCAAGGACAACCACCGGAGGCTTCTATGGCTCCAAGGCGAGACTCACCGCCGGTTCCTGGCCGCCCCAGCCGGAGAGGACGTCTGCGCGGAACAGGTGAGCACCTAGCTAGTGAGCATGAACATGGAAGTTCAATGACCTGATTTTCTTCTCCTGTTGGCTTGGCTTGACTAAATTGGTTCTGTCCGCAGGGCAAGGTGGCGCTGATGTCGGCGGGGAGCATGCACCAGCTGCATATATTCATCTCCGTGCTCGCCGTCTTCCACGTCTTGTACAGCGTCGTCACCATGGCTCTCAGCCGTCTCAAAGTGAGTTTCTCAGGAGAAGCATAATTTCATCCATTGCAACGCTGTTACTGATCCTAGTCGTCCTGCAGATGAAGAAATGGAAGAAGTGGGAGTCGGAGACCACCTCGCTGGAGTATCAGTTCGCGAATGGTCAGCATCTAGCTAGCTACCAATCGCATTTTCTTTCTGAAACCCGGTGCATTTTCAAACGCACTAGCGATCATCAGAGTGAAGAACTGATATGTTTAACCTGGCTGAATCCTCGCAGATCCGTCGCGGTGCCGGTTCACGCACCAGACGACGTTCGTGAAGCGGCACCTGGGACTCTCCAGCACCCCCGGAGTCAGATGGATCGTGAGTATCTTTCTTCCTGCACGCCCTCATCATTTTTCCTGTGTTTTGACTAAGGGCATGTAAAATGGTTGATAAATTTATCTTATTTAAGTCTTGCATGTAATTTAGAGATGACAAAAAAACATGTCTACAATGGTCATCTCTTAGCTTTATCTTCAATAACTAGCTATTCCTAAAGACATGGTGAGACATATTGTGCTAAGAAATTATCTTTTGTCTTCTCCTAAATAAGAAAGGACAAGCCTTTTCTTATGATTTCTTTCCGCTCCACCTCATCATTTATTCAATGTGACATTTCTAAGATAGAACCATTGTATATGCCATAATCTGTGGTGTTTGATGTGGATCAGGTGGCTTTCTTCAGGCAGTTCTTCACGTCAGTCACCAAGGTGGACTACCTCACCTTGCGGCAGGGCTTCATCAATGCACATTTGTCGCACAACAGCAGGTTCGACTTCCACAACTACATCAAGAGATCAATGCAGGACGACTTCAAGGTTGTCGTCGGTATCAGGTAGGTTCACTTACTGTCTCTACACTAATATATATAGTCCAATACACACACACCCATAGATAGGTAGATAAATAGATTACCTAATTGCCGCTATATTCCATATGATGCTGACACATTTGTCATTTTGTCGCAGCCTCAAGCTCTGGTTCGTGGCGGTCCTTACCCTCTTCCTTGATATCAACGGTAGCCGTCGCCTCGCCCTCCTCGCCTTCACCCTTTCTTTTCCCGGGATTAATTAATATTCCAACTATAGAACTATAACACATTCAAACCCGAACGAACAAAATGCTGAATAAATCTTTATGAATTTGTCATGTGACCGCTGTCATCTTCTCGTAGGGATCGGCACGCTCCTCTGGATCTCTTTCTCCCCACTCGTCGTAAGTGCATCCAAATTTCTTTTCTTCATCTCGACTGTAATGTAGTTAACCCTCCAAACATATTTAAAATGCAAGCCATTGTCTTGTTTGTCTCAACAGATCCTCTTGTGGGTTGGAACCAAGCTAGAGATGGTGATCATGGAGATGGCACTGGAGATCCAGGACCAGACAAGCGTCGTCAAGGGTGCTCCCGTCGTCGAGCCGAGCAACAAGTACTTCTGGTTCAACCGTCCTGACTGGGTCCTCTTCCTCATACACCTCACACTCTTCCAGAATGCGTTTCAGATGGCACATTTCGTGTGGACAGTGGTACGTAAAAATACCTGACACTTCAGCTATGGATGCAAGGCACCTGACACTCTTGTCGCTGATGAACTGGATGTAAGACAAATTAAGAGCTGATGTTTCATCGCAGGCCACGCCTGGCTTGAAGAGATGCTACCATGAGAATATGGGAGTGAGCATCGCCAAGGTGGTGCTCGGGGTAGCTGCCCAGATCATGTGCAGCTACATCACCTTCCCACTCTACGCGCTCGTCACACAGATGGGCTCACACATGAAGAGAACCATCTTCAACGAGCAGACAGCCAGGGCGCTGTCCAACTGGCGAAAGATAGCAAAGGAGAAGAAGAAGGCCCGGGACGCGGACATGCTGAGGGTGCAGATGAGTCAAGGCTCGTCGCCGGTGCACCTGCTCCACAAGGCAGAGGTGCGGTCCGACGATCCTCGGAGCCCCACGAGGGCCGAGAACGAGGGCGGTGACATGCAGCATCGGGCTGTGGCGCATCCGGTGCATAGGGTACATCCTTGTGACGGTTGGAGGTCGGCCTCGTCGCCGGCCCTCGATGCTCACATCCCCATTGCAGATTTTTGCTTCACGACGCAACGTTGATGGATCAGACAAGTTCCTCCATTGATCTAGTCCAGTAGGAGTATATAGCAGAACTAGGAGCCGGTGATTTCTCCCGCGAAAAAAGAGAGTAGGAGCCGGTGATTCGTGCAATGAAACTTCGAGGGTTTTTTATGGTCATCAGCTAAGTTGGCATTTAGAAGAAACTTTTTTAGGACAATTTAGAAGAATCTTTGACGATTGGCTCATGGAGCAACGGTTTCAACTTGTTGAAATAGCTGATAGTGTAACTTACTCTTGTGTTACTGACTCCTTACTTTGACAACTGGATAGCAAAGGACAACATTCTAGCAACTCCTTGCATCGTGTCATTAACTTTAGAGGAGTTATCATCAAACGCGGAGAGGAGAAACGCCCTTCCGCGCTCTGACCTAGCCACCCTCCTTCACCCCGCGCCGCAGGACACCCACAAAGCCCTCTTATTTTGTTTCCGGTTTTTGGGAGAAAGTGTGCCCGGACCAATACAGACCCTCGTTCAAATATATGCGGGTGGTTTGAGGGACAACGTTGAAGATGCACATTGATGGAGAGATGTGGGGCAAGTCGGCCGGCTACAAGAAAAGATGGGGTGTGACGCTGACAATATTTTCACTTACGTGAGCTACACCTGTCCCGTTTTCTTTCCTGGCCCTTGGATGTTGATCTTACAGCTCAAAACCAAAGTGACTGAAATTATAGAAAAATTGAGCTACCCGACGAATATGTGCTCCCTATTGGAAGAGGGTTTTTATGGTACCCTATACTGCTACTGGGGAGGGAGCAGTATATGTGACGGTGAAAGCTCTTCTTGTGTTCGTGAAGGGAATTGCTCTGGCGGATCAATATTTCGGAATGCATTGTGCCCTCCTGTGAGTCTGTGACAGCGGGGTGACGACAAGGAAACAGGTATGTTGAGCCCTGCCTGGGTGAGCTTTTGAACAATGACGTGGTCGTCGACCTCACAGCAAAGGCAGATGAGTAGCTGCTCCACGTCTGGCAAGCTGAGGCTAAAGTAAAGCATGATCCAGGCCATGAAGAGCTCGATCATGAAGGCAAGCGGTAGTAAAATAAAGGAGGACGGCCATGAGCGTAGCGAGGGCATGGTTAGCACAAAATAGGCGAGGTTCCGCCAGGCTCCGGCACTCTCGTAGCCACAGCTCTCCGTGAAGACCACGACGTTGTACACATCCTGGCCTCATCGTCAACGACGGCGAGCTTGTCCGCGACGCAGGGTGGTTTGGCATGCACTGTCGTCATGAACGAGGCAACACAATAAAAGCGATGCTAAGGTGCTCACTGCTCAGCCATGCGGGGCGGCAAAGAACATCGCGGCCGTAGCATGGAAGGGGGATGGGGCGCACGGTGGCATGCCAGAAGTCCAAAACCATAGAAGCATGCATAGCACAGCGGATTAAAGGCAGGGAGGAGGCGCCCCGACGGGCATGGGGTCGAAGAGGAGGCGAGCCCCGGGGGGCGGCTGCCGGTGATGCAGAGTCACCGATAATGCCCTCCGAGCAGTATACCGGTGGACGTGAGACGTGCGGTACTAGCGATGCTGCTAATCCAGTTTCACCAGTACAGATAGGTACCCACCATTGGATCTTTGCAGATGGACGGTCAATATTCAATACAGGGTACCATAAAAGAGCTCCCTTATTTATTACTTATAAAACGATTTGATAAATAATTGGGTGCATGCATGTGTTCATACCTTGACATTGTACATACCGTCCGTAGCCGGAAGCTTCCCCTCGCTCTCTGTCATCCCCAAACTCCCCGTCGCCTTCGCCGACGGTTCGCTCTTCACCATCGGGCCGTCCCCGGCATTGTCCTCGCCACTGACGATCGGGTAGAGCCACGCTGCCATCACGTCCTCGGAAGGTGGCGGCTCTGGAGTCGACACGCACGGTGGCCCCAGCGCCGGTGGCGGAGAGCGGACGCAGGGAAGAGCCGTGCCTCCTTCCCACGCCAACCCGAGTAGACCTTCGCTGCAAGAAGGCATTTTGAGAGTTTGAGTCATGCATTAACTGCTGAACCAGCCAAATCCAGCTACATGCATGCATGGAGCTGTCAACGAACATGTCGAGGAAGTCGTCGCCGGCGGCGGGTGCTGCAGCCTCGCCGGGGTAGTCGTCGGGGTACCACCAAGGATCTGTAGCTGGAACTTGTCGGTCCATCGCTCAGCTCAACGTGGGAAGAAGCTAGGGACTACGTGGTCCTTGGATCAACTGTGTCCGTCCCTCTCTGTTCTTGTACACCGTATGCACCACAGCCGGCACTTTATATAGAGCAAGAATATTCAACAGCCGACGTTACGGATATGAGAGAGAGAGAGGGAGAGAGAGAGAGAGACTGGAGCAACACCGACGTCGTTGAAATGTCCACGTACAGAGACGTTCGGAGCAATCAGGCTAGCTAGAAGACGGTGCATGCATGCAGGCTAGCTTAGTTAGAACTAGAAGACGACCGTGATCGGCGGAAGCTAGCGATAATATAATCTACTGCGTACATACGTCTAATGTGGCCCGCTTGTGTACCGCCGCTGTGGCACTCTGACACAGCATGAACGGATATACACTAGTAGAAAAAGGGTTAAATGTGAAATACATTAGTGTCGGTTTGAATTTAAGCCGGCACTAATGTGTGCATTAGTGTCGGTTCCAACGGCTAGCCGGCCGCTCTCATTAGTACCGGTTCGTGGCGAACCTTTAGCACCGGTTCATGGTGAACCTTTAGCACCGGTTCGTGCCACGAACCGGTACTAAAGTGAGTGGTGGCAGGATGTTGTCAGTCCGGGGCCCCTCCAGCACCTTTAGTACCGGGTCGTATCACGAACCGGTACTAAAGGTCGTCCTACATAGACCCTTCGTCCACCCGAGCTCGCTCTGTTCTTCCTCTTTCCCCTCTCCTCTCTGTTCTTTTCCCTGTTCCTCTCAAGCTCATCACACATTTTGCCCAAAATTTGTCAAGATTTGAAGGCCCCCGTCTATTCAAATGATCACAAAGGTTAGCAATTTTGTCCTTTCATCTCTCATTGCTAGATTAGCTCGTGCAATGCTTTATATAGTGATTGATTTTTTAATTTAGTAATTTGGGAGGAATTATATATATGTATTAGTATTTGATTTATATGCAATTTGAGGTCAAAAATAACACTTAGTTTGCATATGTAGGTGTGGTTTACTTAGTGCCTTCTAAATCTCCGTCGTAACCACCGTCGATCGCCCGCAACGTCCCGTCGCCGGCACCACCTTGTGGTGAGCCTCTTGTTCATGAAGTTTTATATAAAAAATTGATGTTTGTGTGATTTGGATATATAGTTAGTCGTATAATTATCTTACCCATACGTTGTTTGTTATACATAGTGACATGGTTTTGATATTCGTCCCCGTCGGCCCTCGTCCGGGTTATGACTCGGATGTGGTATATTCTCTTTTAAAATTATTCATTGCATTTCGTGTTTATGACAAATTATGCCCATCAAGTTGACATAGATATTTGTATGTAGGAGGTAGTTGAACCAGAAATTCCAATCGACCCTATTGTCGAGAGGTTAAATTTAGTTGAAAGAGAAAACAAGGATTTGAAGGAAAAATTGAAAAGAATTGAGGGGGAGAAGATGGAATTGGAGTTGCATGTTGCCGATGTCGTCGATGATCACAAGATTAAGATGGAGAAAATGCACTTAAAAATTAGAAAGATTAGAAAATACGCCATTCATAGTGAGGCTTGGTATCATTATGTTGTTGGATCAATTGTTACTCCCTCCATTCCAAAATATAGCGCGCCCGCGTTTCCCGAGGTCCAACTTTGACCATAAATTTAACCAACGAGACCAACTGCGGCGGGAGAAAAACTTATATAATTGAAAACTTCTTTCAAATATGAATTCACTGATATAATTTTTGCTTCCGCCGCAATCGGTCTTGGTAGTTAAATTTACGGTCAAAGTTGAAGCACGTGGATAGAGGAAGCACTACATTATGGAATGGAGGGAGTACCTTAGTTGTGATCTTGATCACATTTGTTGTTGCATTTAAATTCTTTAGCTAGAGAGTTATGTGTTTGTTACATTTAAGTGTTGTATGAACTTTATGTATTGTATTAATTTGGTGTTTTCGGTGCTGTGTATTGAAAATGAGCCGGCAATGGACGTACGATGACCGATGCTCTCCCAAGTTCATTAATGGTGTGCGTACTTTTCTGCTTGCGGCTGAGGCAAACAAGCGGGCGGATGGTTTTATGCCTTGTCCATGTGTTGGCTGTAAGAATGGTCACAATTACTCTACGTCAAGAACCATTCACGTCCACCTGTTTGAGTCCGGTTTCATGCCCCACTATAATGTTCAGGACAGACAAACAAGGGATACCGCGCATGCACGCACTGTTTGGACGATACCGATAGTATATATTTGGCTAATTGTAAGAAGAATGTGTACCTGGAACATCGTCGATTTCTTCCGAGCAGGCATCCCGTAAGAAAGAAAGGCAAGAATTTCAAAGGTGAGGCGGATCACCGGACGAAGCCTCGCCACCGTGCTGGTGCTGATGTACATGATATGGTCAAGGATTTGAAGGTGGTCTTTGGAAAGGGTCCTGGTAGACAACCTGTTCCGAATGACGCTGACGGACGCGCACCCATGTGGAAGAAAAAATCTATATTTTGGGACCTGTCCTATTGGAAAGACCTAGAGGTCCGCTCCGCAATCGACATGATGCACGTGACGAAGAATCTTTGTGTGACCCTGCTTGACTTCTTGGGCGTGTATGGGAAGACAAAAGATACACCTGAGGCACAGGAGGACCAGCAACGTATGCACGGAAAAGACGACATACATCAAGGTCATGCAAGCTACGCTCTTACCAAAGAAGAGAAGGAAATCTTTTTTGAATGCCTGCTCGGTATTAAGGTATCGTCTGGCTTCTCATCAAATATAAAGGGAATTATAAACATGGCAGAGAAAAAGTTTCAGAACCTAAAGTCTCATGACTGCCACGTGATTATGACGCAACTGCTTCCGGTTGCATTGAGGGGGCTTCTATCGGAAAATGTTCGATTAGCCATTGTGAAGCTATGTGCATTCCTCAATGCAATTCTCAGAAGGTAATCGATCCAAAAATCATACCAAGGTTAGAGAATGATTTGGTGCAATGTCTTGTCAGTTTCGAGTTGGTGTTCCCACCATCCTTCTTCAACATCATGACGCACGTCCTAGTTCACCTATGCGAAGAGATTAACGTTTTGGGTCCTGTATTTCTACACACTATGTTCCCCTTTGAGAGGTTCATGGGAGTCTTAAAGAAATATGTTCATAACCGTGCTAGGCCAGAAGGAAGCATCTCCAAGGGCCATGAAAATAAGGAGGTCATTGAGTTTTGTATTGACTTTATTCCTGACCTTAAACCGATTGGTGTTCCTGAATCCCGGCATAAGGGCAGACTGGATGGAAAAGGCACGCTAGGAGAGGAACAAATAATATGTATGGATGGACATTCTTTCACTGAAACACACTACACAGTTCTATAGAATTCCGCCTTGGTGGCTCCGTATATGGATGAACACAAGAATTTGCTACGCTCCAAACACCCGGAGCGGTCTGATGACTGGATTACACGTGAACAAACCAGGAGTTTCGCCAGCTGGTTGTAGACACGTACCATGCATGACGCTTCTATTAAAGATGACATGTACTTGCTATCCCAGTTACCATCTTCGAATATAATGACTTTCAAAGGGTACGAGATAAATGGTAATACATTTTACACGATCGCCCAAGATAAGAAGAGCACCAACCAAAACAGTGGTGTCCACTTTGATGCAGAAACCAAGACGGGAAAGGAAACATATTATGGTTATATACAGGACATATGGGAACTTGACTATCGACGTGGTTTGAAGGTCCCTTTGTTTCGGTGCAAATGGGTCAATATGACACGAGGCGGGGTAACGGAAGACCCGCAGTACGGAATGACAATAGTGGATCTCAACAATCTTACGTATTCACACGAACCATTCGTCCTAGCCAATGATGTGGCACAGGTTTTCTATGTGAAGGACATGTCTACCAAGTCAAGAAAAAGAAAAGATAAGGAAGCGAATGCATCGTACGATGAGCCAAAGCGGCACATAGTTCTTTCTGAGAAGAGAAACATCGTAGAAGTGGATGATAAGACAGACATGTCAGGAGATTATAAAAAGTTTGATGAAATTGCTCCATTCACAGTGAATATTGACCCGAGCATCTAGTTAAATGATGAAGATTTTCCATGGCTACGGCGCAAAGGGACGCACGCGAAGAAAAAGTTTCACACCCAAAGATCTGGGATGTGATCGGCTTCACTATCATCACTTTCTTCTGTGTTTCACACCAGGAGGGAATCTCTGTAATAGTTAGGGTAGCTAGTTATGTGTTTTGGCATTTGAAACGCGAAGAAATTTTATGTGCAAGCAAATTCTTTCATGCATTTACTGATTTTTTCAGCTAAATGACCCTGAAATTGAAAAGCATTTCAAATGAACTCAGAAAAGGTTGAAAGTTGGCATGGTATCATAATTTCACCCACATAGCATGTGCAAAAAAGTAGAGAGGGTTACCGCAAAAACTGGATGCACTTCGTGTATAAAATGGACAATCTCTTTCGAAGTATCAGGGTTTCGGACGAAAACTCATCTGTTACAAAGGCATTTCATTTTTTAAATAACCTAAGCATTACCGAATTGAATATAATGATAAAACACACTAATATTAAACATAAGAAAAAAAGAATCACTGAAAAATCTATTTTCAAAGTTAAGTTATTCACAAACTAGTGATTCACACAAATTTCAAATAATTCAAAATTTAAACTATTCAAATTTGTAAACTACCGGTACTAACAAAAAGTTTGTAATTTTTTGTACCTAAAGCAAAAATATTCACAAAGAAACTCTAAATACAGCAAAAAACAACTCAAAAATAAATAAAACAAAAAAATAAAGCAAAAAAAGAAGAAAAAAGCCCACTTACTGGGCCACAACGGCCTGCATACGACTAGAAACCCAAATTCTAGTTGGGCCAGGATGCAGGCCCGCTAGCCCAGTAGGCCCAACAGGGCATCGCAGCAGAGGTAGGCCCAGAAGGCCTGTTTAAGAGAGGAGCTCGAGACAGCAGCGACGGCGGGGCTTATAAGCAGGTGCGAGTGCCCCTCGGCTAGCAAGGTGGGACTAAACTTCTGCGCCCCTCGCCTGGCAGCACACACCCTTTAGTACCGGGTCGTGGCACCAACCGGTACTAAAGGGGGGGGGCCTTTAGTACCGGTTGGTGCCACGACCCGGTACTAAAGGGGGTGCGGTTCCCGCCGCTTCGCCTGGCCAAAACAAACCTTTAGTATCGGTTGGTGGCTTCAACCGGTACTAAAGGTGGGTTCTATATAAGAAAACACTTCAAAAAATTTGTCAGTTTCTCATCTCTCCCTCTGCTTCTTTCTCCTCTGCCCCGTCGTCGCCGCCCCCGTCGCCGTCCGTCACCGTTCCCGTCCCCGTCGTCCCCCTCACCACGCCGCGCCGCGCCCCGTCCTCCCGTCGTCCCCGCCCGGCCCGTCCCCGTCCCTGTCGTCGCTGCCCCATCCCCGTCGCCGTCTCCGTCTCCGTCCCCGTCCCCGTCGCCGTCTCCGTCTCCGTCCCCGTCCCCGTCGCCGCCCCCCGTCGTCGCGCCTCGGCGGTGAGCTCCTGCCCCGGCCGCCAACCACACACACACACACACATTATAGAATCGTTAGCAATCTTTCTGTTTTTTAGTTATAGAATTATTAGAAATGTTAGTTATATAGAAATGTTTTTTAGTTATAGAAATATTAGAAATGTTAGTTATATAGAAATATTATAAATGTTAGTTATATAGAAATGTTATTTATATAGAAATATTAGAAATGTTAATTATATAGAAATGTTAGTTATATTAGAAATGTTAGTTATATAGAAATGTTTTTTAGTTATAGAAATATTAGAAATGTTAGTTTTAGTTATAGAAATATTAGAAATGTTAGTTTTAGTTATAAAATTTAGAATTTGCATATATGAAATCACAATCCATCATTTAAAAAATGTTACTTTACTTTTGCGGCATATAGTATTTGTTGTCGACGATGTCCGGCCCGCATCCTCGCCATCGACCCGTTCACGACGACGTCCTGCTTCAGAGGACCCATGTCCGGGACTGGGCTCCGCCGGGCTGGCACTGGGAGGTGCTACCTTCAGGGGCGCGACGCTTGGTGAGGAACCCGGCCCCGGGTCCCGTCGTCGACCCTCATCTCCTTTGGTGGCGTTCGCGTGGGCCACTTTCGGTGCGGAGGGAGCCGGCCCCGCCGGAGGTGGTACGTCGTCGTGTCAGGGAGGAGGACGAGCACGTCCATCGCTACATGGCTGCTATGGACGTCAGGTTCTCCAATACCTGGCAGGTTCTTTGGGGAGATCACCCGAGCTATGATCCAGTGATGGTTCCTTCACTTTGGTTGTCCACCGCCTAGATTAATCTCTAGTATTCGATCTTTATTAGCTATCTAGCTAGCTAGTGATGTATTCGATATATAATATTCGAGATTATATATATTATTCAAGACGATGTATTCGGGATTATATCTATTATTCGAGACGACGTATTCGAGATTATATTCAATGATGCTTATTATGTACTATGATTGATTCAGTTTTTCCTTATTAATTGATTGCATCCAAGCATTGTAATTTGAATATATTTCTTTTGGATTAGTTAAATAAAACCTATGGCGGACAATACCGGCAGAGAGGGAGAAGAGGCCCTGTTCAATATCATACGCAATCCTCGCGGGCCAGATGATGATCAGAATGAAGAAGATTATGACGGCTCCGAATATCTAAACAACACCAGGGAGGGTGATATGATATTCGATCGCGACGACCGAATTGATGAAGTCATGAACTATGAACATGACGAAGAAAATGTTGATCTTGAAACAACAAATACCGGCGAGGTGTATATATTTATATAAGCAGGCATCCGGTGATCATCACATGTTTTAATTTTTAAATGACTTGAAGATATATTAACGAATCGATCTTTCTTCTTTCAGCCATCCGGATCGAGCAAATCTTCAGGCAACAGGAAACGAGGCCCGAACAAAAAGTTGAAGGAGGGCGTAAAGTACAATATCGAGGCCATCAAACCTAATGGCGAACCATTAGCGCCTAAGAAGATTGCGAACAAGTTCATTCGTTAGTGCGGAGTTCTTGTGAAGGACCAACTCCCGATCTCCCTTCAAGAATGGAGAGAGCCAGCAAAGCCACGTCCAGGAGTTACT
The DNA here is from genome assembly GCF_003073215.2 of Triticum urartu. Lineage (NCBI taxonomy): Eukaryota > Viridiplantae > Streptophyta > Magnoliopsida > Poales > Poaceae > Triticum > Triticum urartu. Next base: position 615,039,663 of record NC_053026.1, on the reverse strand, counting down.
TTTGTCGACGACAGACAAAAACTTCTCCTTTGGGAAATGCTCATGGAACATTTCACCCTACCAGATCATTTCACAGATGCAGATGTGGAGAAAGTCAAGGACGCTGCTCTTAGGAAGATGGTGGTTGCATTCAACAACCACAAGAATCGTGAATGGGCCAAGTACGTCAAGGGAGGAAGGAAGACTCCAGTATTCGAGGAAACACTAGAGAAGCAAAGTGCTCATTGGGATGATTTCATGAAATTCAAGGATTCGGAATTATCTAAGGAATGGTCGAGAATAAACAAGGCCAATGCCACAAAAAAGGATAAGTTCCATAAGCTGGGGCCAGGTGGCTATGCGATGGGAATGCCTAAGTGGGATAAGTCTGAGAAAGAGATGGAGGATGCAGGTGTCACTCCAGAAACATTGAGCTGGCCCCCCAGGTGCAGGACTTGGTTCTATGCGCATGGGGGGAGTTGGACCCGAAGACAGGAAAAGTTTTGAAGAAGGCATGTCTGGACGGAGCCGAAGATAAGCTACTTGTTGCAATAGAAGAGGATCGATCGAGGGTGTTCCAGCCCAACAGAGAGAACGACGAGCTTACGCGTGCCCTGGGAAATCCTGAACACCCAGGAAGAACACGAGGCATGGGCGCTATTCCGTGGTATGAGGGGTTTTTGGACTAGAACGCCGACTACAGAACCCGTGCGAGAAAGAAGATTGCGGAGGAGAAGAAGAGGAAGATGGAGGAGGAGCAGAGGAAGCTGGACTATGAACGCCTTCAAGGCCTAGAATCACCGTACGCGGACTTGGCAGTCAAATTCCAGCGGCAGCAGGAGCAGATCGACTCACTTAGCCAGCAAAGGGGGTCTCAGCAGCTGCAGCAGCTAGCGGATGATCCAGCATTGGATAGCACCGTCCCATCCATGCCGAGAAGCAGTGTGGGTTCCGCCCCGGGCGACGCATTGCTGGATAGCTACCTAGTGGATGACATCATGGAGAATAGTAACTGCGAGCTACACTTCAAAATGAAGAACATAGCGATGAAGGTGGCGGACGCCCTTGCTTTTACAAATCCCCCCGAGGCAACCTTCCATTGCAACCCGATTACAGCGGGCTATGTGAAGGAAATATGCCCTAGAGGCAATAATAATGTTATTATTTTATTTCCTTATATCATGATAAATGTTTATTATTCATGCTAGAATTGTATTATCCGGAAACATAATACTTGTGTGAATACATAGACAAACTAAACGTCACTAGTATGCCTCTACTTGACTAGCTCGTTAATCAAAGATGGTTATGTTTCCTAACCATAGACATGTGTTGTCATTTGATTAACGGGATCACATTATTAGGAGAATGATGTGATTGACATGACCCATTCCATTAGCTTAGCACCCGATCGTTTAGTATGTTGCTATTGCTTTCTTCATGACTTATACATGTTCCTATGACTATGAGATTATGCAACTCCCGTTTGCCGGAGGAACACTTTGTGTGCTACCAAACGTCACAACGTAACTGGGTGATTATAAAGGAGCTCTACAGGTGTCTCCAAAGGTAAATGTTGGGTTGGCGTATTTCGAGATTAGGATTTGTCACTCCGATTGTCGGAGAGGTATCTCTGGGCCCTCTCGGTAATGCAAATCACATAAGCCTTGCAAGCATTGCAACTAATGAGTTAGTTGCGAGATGATGTATTACGAAACGAGTAAAGAGACTTGCCGGAAACGAGATTGAACTAGGTATTGAGATACCAACGATCGAATCTCGGGCAAGTAACATACCGATGACAAAGGGAACAACGTATGTTGTTATGCAGTCTGACCGATAAAGACCTTCGTAGAATATGTGGGAGACAATATGAGCATCCAGGTTCCGCTATTGGTTATTGACCGGAGACATGTCTCGGTCATGTCTACATTGTTCTCGAACCCGTAGGGTCCGCACGCTTAAGGTTTCGATGATAGTTATATTATGAGTTTATGAGTTTTGATGTACCGAAGTTAGTTCGGAGTCCCGGATATGATCACGGACATAACGAGGAGTCTCGAAATGGTCGAGACATAAAGATTGATATATTGGACGGCTATATTCGGACACCGGAAGTGTTCCGGGTGAATTCAGAGAAAACCGGAGTTCCGGAGGGTTACCGGAACCCCCCCGGGAGAAGTAATGGGCCTTATGGGCCTTAGTGGAGAGAGAGAAGGGAAGCCAGGGTGGGCCGCGCGCCTCCTCCCCCCTAGTCCGAATTGGACTAGGAGAGGGGGGCGGCGCCCCCCATTCCTTCTCCCTCCCCACTTCCTTCCCCCTCCTAGTAGGAGTCCTACTCCTACTAGGAGGAGGACTCCTCCTTGGCGCGCCTATAGGGCCGGCCGGCCTCCTCCCCTTTATCCTTTATATACGGGGGCAGGGGGCACCCCTAGACACACAAGTTGATCCACGTGATCGTTTTCTTAGCCGTGTGCGGTGCCCCCTTCCACCATAATCCTCGATAATATTGTAGCGGTGCTTAGGCAAAGCCCTGCGACGGTAGAACATCAAGATCGTCACCACGCCATCGTGCTGACGAAACTCTTCCCCAACACTTTACTGGATCGGAGTCCGGGGATCGTCATCGAGCCGAACGTGTGCTAAAACTCGGAGGTGCCGTAGTTTCGGTGCTTGATCGGTCGGGCCGTGAAGACGTACGACTACATCAACCGCGTTGTGCTAATGCTTCCGCTGTCGGTCTACAAGGGTACGTAGATCACACTCTCCCCTCTCATTGCTATGCATCACCATGATCTTGCGTGTGCGTAGGAATTTTTTTGAAATTACTACGTTCCCCAACAGTGGCATCCGAGCCTAGGTTTTATGTGTTGATGTTATATGCACGAGTAGAACACAAGTGAGTTGTGGGCGATATAAGTCATACTGCTTACCAGCATGTCATACTTTGGTTCGGCGGTATTGTTGGACGAAGCGGCCCGGACCGACATTACACGTACGCTTACGCGAGACCGGTTCTCCCGACGTGCTTTGCACAAAGGTGGCTAGCGGGTGTCAGTTTCTCCAACTTTAGTTGAACCGAGTGTGGCTACGCCCGGTCCTTGCGAAGGTTAAAACAACACCAACTTGACAAACTATCGTTGTGGTTTTGATGCGTAGGTAAGATTGGTTCTTGCTTAAGCCCATAGCAGCCACATAAAACTTGCAACAACAAAGTAGAGGACGTCTAACTTGTTTTTGCAGGGCATGTTGTGATGTGATATGGTCAAGACATGATGCTAAATTTTATTGTATGAGATGATCATGTTTTGTAACCAAGTTATCGGCAACTGGCAAGAGCCATATGGTTGTCGCTTTATTGTATGCAATGCAATTGCGCTATAATGCTTTACTTTATCACTAAGCGGTAGCGATAGTCGTGGAAGCATAAGATTGGCGAGACGACAATGATGCTACGATGGTGATCAAGGTGTCGCGCCGGTGACGATGGTGATCACGACGGTGCTTCGAAGATGGAGATCACAAGCACAAGATGATGATGGCCATATCATATCACTTATATTGATTGCATGTGATGTTTATCTTTTATGCATCTTATCTTGATTTGATTGACGGTAGCATTTTAAGATGATCTCTCACTAATTATCAAGAAGTGTTCTCCCTGAGTATGCACCATTGCGAAAGTTCTTCATGCTGAGACACCACGTGATGATCGGGTGTGATAGGCTCTACGTTCAAATACAACGGGTGCAAAACAGTTGCACACGCGGAATACTCAGGTTATACTTGACGAGCCAAGCATATACAGATATGGCCTCGGAACACGGAGACCGAAAGGTCGAGCGTGAATCATATAGTAGATATGATCAACATAGTGATGTTCACCAATGAAACTACTCCATCTCACGTGATGATCGGACATGGTTTAGCTGATTTGGATCACGTAATCACTTAGAGGATTAGAGGGATGTCTATCTAAGTGGGAGTTCTTTAGTAATATGATTAATTGAACCTAAATTTATCATGAACTTAGTACCTGATAGTATCTTGCTTGTTTATGTTTGATTGTAGATAGATGGCCCGTGCTGTTGTTCCGTTGAATTTTAATGCGTTCCTTGAGAAAGCAAAGTTGAAAGATGATGGTAGCAATTACACGGACTGGGTCCGTAACTTGAGGATTATCCTCATTGCTGCACAGAAGAATTACGTCCTGGAAGCACCGCTGGGTGCCAGGCCTGCTGCTGGAGCAACACCAGATGTTATGAACGTCTGGCAGAGCAAAGCTGATGACTACTCAATAGTTCAGTGTGCCATGCTTTACGGCTTAGAATCGGGACTTCAACGACGTTTTGAACATCATGGAGCATATGAGATGTTCCAGGAGTTGAAGTTAATATTTCAAGCAAATGCCCGGATTGAGAGATATGAAGTCTCCAATAAGTTCTATAGCTACAAGATGGAGGAGAACAGTTCTGTCAGTGAGCATATACTCAAAATGTCTGGGTATAATAATCACTTGATTCAATTGGGAGTTAATCTTCCAGATGATTGCATCATTGACAGAATTCTTCAATCACTGCCACCAAGCTACAAGAGCTTCGTGATGAACTATAATATGCAAGGGATGAATAAGACTATTCCCGAGCTCTTCGCAATGCTGAAAGTTGCGGAGGTAGAAATCAAGAAGGAGCATCAAGTGTTGATGGTCAACAAGACCACTAGTTTCAAGAAAAAGGGCAAAGGAAAGAAGAAGGGGAACTTCAAAAAGAACAGCAAGCAAGTTGCTACTCAACAGAAGAAACTCAAACTTGGACCTAAGCCTGAAACTGAGTGCTTCTACTGCAAGCAGACTGGTCACTGGAAGCGGAACTGCCCCAAGTATTTGGCGGATAAGAAGGATGGCAAGGTGAACAAAGGTATATGTGATATACATGTTATTGATGTGTACCTTACTAATGCTCGTAGTAGCACCTGGGTATTTGATACTAGTTCTGTTGCTAACATTTGCAACTTGAAACAGGGACTACGGATTAAGCGAAGATTGGCTAAGGACGAGGTGACGATGCGCGTGGGAAATGGTTCCAAAGTCGATGTGATCGCGGTCGGCACGCTACCTCTACATCTACCTTCGGGATTAGTATTAGACCTAAATAATTGTTATTTGGTGCCAGCGTTGAGCATGAACATTATATCTGGATCTTGTTTGATGCGAGACGGTTGTTCATTTAAATCAGAGAATAATGGTTGTTCTATTTATATGAGTAATATCTTTTATGGTCATGCACCCTTAAAGAGTGGTCTATTCTTATTAAATCTCGATAGTAGTGACACACATATTCATAATGTTGAAGCCAAAAGATGCAGAGTTGATAATGATAGTGCAACTTATTTGTGGCACTGCCGTTTGGGTCATATCGGTGTAAAGCGCATGAAGAAACTCCATACTGATGGACTTTTGGAACCAGTTGATTATGAATCACTTGGCACTTGCAAACCGTGCCTTATGGGTAAGATGACAAAAACACCGTTCTCCGGTACTATGGAGAGAGCAAAAGATTTGTTGGAAATCATACATACAGATGTATGTGGTCCGATGAATGTTGAGGCTCGTGGCGGATATCGTTATTTTGTCACCTTCACAGATGACTTAAGCAGATATGGGTATATCTACTTAATGAAACATAAGTCTGAAACGTTTGAAAAGTTCAAAGAATTTCAGAGTGAAGTTGAAAATCATCGTAACAAGAAAATAAAATTCCTACGATCTGATCGTGGAGGAGAATATTTGAGTTACGAGTTTGGTGTACATTTGAAACAATGCGGAATAGTTTCACAACTCACGCCACCCGGAACACCACAGCGTAATGGTGTGTCCGAACGTCTAATCGTACTTTACTAGATATGGTGTGATCTATGATGTCTCTTACTGATTTACCGCTATCGTTTTGGGGATATGCTCTAGAGACGGCCGCATTCACGTTAAATAGGGCACCATCAAAATCCGTTGAGACGACGCCTTATGAACTGTGGTTTGGCAAGAAACCAAAGTTGTTGTTTCTGAAAGTTTGGAGTTGCGATGCTTATGTGAAAAAGCTTCAACCTGATAAGCTCGAACCCAAATCGGAGAAATGTGTCTTCATAGGATATCCAAAGGAAACTATTGGATACACCTTCTATCACAGATCCGAAGGCAAGACTTTTGTTGCTAAATTCGGAAACTTTCTAGAGAAGGAGTTTCTCTCGAAAGAAGTGAGTGGGAGGAAAGTAGAACGTGACGAGGTAACTGTACCTGCTCCCTTATTGGAAAGTAGTACATCACAGAAACCAGTTTCTGTGACACCTACACCAATTAGTGAGGAAGCTAATGATAATGATCATGAAACTTCAGAACAAGATACTACTAAACCTCGTATATCAACCAGGGTAAGATCCGCACCAGAATGGTACGGTAATCCTGTTCTGGAATTCATGCTACTAGATCATGATGAACCTACAAACTATGAAGAAGCAATGGTGAGCCCAGATTCCGCAAAATGGCTTGAAGCCATGAAATCTGAGATGGGATCCATGTATGAGAAAAAAGTATGGGTTTTGGTTGACTTGCCCAATGATCGGCAAGCAATTGAGAATAAATGGATCTTCAAGAAGAAGACTGACGCTGACGGTAATATTACTTTCTACAAAGCTCGACTTGTCGCAAAAGGTTTTCGACAAGTTCAAGGGATTGACTACGATGAGACCTTCTCACCCGTAGCGATGCTTAAGTCTGTCCGAATCATGTTAGCAATTGCCGCATTTTGTAATTATGAAATTTGGCAGATGGATGTCAAAACTGCATTCCTGAATGGATTTCTGGAAGAAGAGTTGTATATGATGCAACCGGAAGGTTTTGTCGATCCAAAGGGAGCTAACGAAGTATGCAAGCTCCAGTGATCCATTTATGGACTGGTGCAAGCTTCTCAGAGTTGGAATAAATGCTTTGATAGTGTGATCAAAGCATTTGGTTTTGTACAGACTTTTGGAGAAGCCTGTATTTACAAGAAAGTGAGTGGGAGCTCTGTAGCATTTCTGATATTATATGTAGATGACATATTACTAATCGGAAATGATATAGAATATCTGAATAGCATAAAGGGATACTTGAATAAAAGTTTTTCAATGAAAGACCTCGGTGAAGCTGCTTACATATTGGGCATTAAGATCTATAGAGATAGGTCAAGACGCTTAATTGGACTTTCACAAAGCACATACCTTGACAAAATTTTGAAGAAGTTCAAAATGGATCAAGCAAAGAAAGGATTCTTGCCTGTGTTACAAGGTGTGAAATTGAGTAAGACTCAATGCCCGACCAATGCGGAAGATAGAGAGAAAATGAAAGATGTTCCCTATGCTTCAGCCATAGGCTCTATCATGTATGCAATGTTGTGTACCAGACCTGATGTGTGTCTTGCTATAAGTCTAGCAGGGAGGTACCAAAGTAATCCAGGAATGGATCACTGGACAGCGGTCAAGAACATCCTGAAATACCTGAAAAGGACTAAGGATATGTTTCTCATATATGGAGGTGACAAAGAGCTCATCGTAAATGGCTATGTTGATGCAAGCTTTGACACTGATCTGGGCGATTCTAAATCGCAAACCGGATACGTGTTTACATTAAACGGTGGAGTTGTTAGTTGGTGCAGTTCTAAACAAAGCTATGTGGCGGGATCTACATGTGAAGCGGAGTACATAGCTGCTTCGGAAGCAGCAAATGAAGGAGTCTGGATGAAGGAGTTCATATCCGATATAGGTGTCATACCTAGTGCATCGGGTCCAATGAAAATCTTTTGTGACAATAGTGGTGCAATTGCCTTGGCAAAGGAATCCAGATTTCACAAGAGAACCAAGCACATCAAGAGACGCTTCAATTCCATCCGGGATCTAGTCCAGGTGGGAGACATAGAGATTTGCAAGATACATACGGATCTAAATGTTGCAGACCCGTTGACTAAGCCTCTTCCATGAGCAAAACATGATCAGCACCAAAGCTCCATGGGTGTTCGAATCATTACTGTGTAATCTAGATTATTGACTCTAGTGCAAGTGGGAGACTGAAGGAAATATGCCCTAGAGGCAATAATAATGTTATTATTTTATTTCCTTATATCATGATAAATGTTTATTATTCATGCTAGAATTGTATTATCCGGAAACATAATACTTGTGTGAATACATAGACAAACTAAACGTCACTAGTATGCCTCTACTTGACTAGATCGTTAATCAAAGATGGTTATGTTTCCTAACCATAGACATGTGTTGTCATTTGATTAACGGGATCACATTATTAGGAGAATGATGTGATTGACATGACCCATTCCATTAGCTTAGCACCCGATCGTTTAGTATGTTGCTATTGCTTTCTTCATGACTTATACATGTTCCTATGACTATGAGATTATGCAACTCCCGTTTGCCGGAGGAACACTTTGTGTGCTACCAAACGTCACAACGTAACTGGGTGATTATAAAGGAGCTCTACAGGTGTCTCCAAAGGTAAATGTTGGGTTGGCGTATTTCGAGATTAGGATTTGTCACTCCGATTATCGGAGAGTTATCTCTGGGCCCTCTCGGTAACGCACATCACATAAGCCTTGCAAGCATTGCAACTAATGAGTTAGTTGCGAGATGATGTATTACAAAACGAGTAAAGAGACTTGCTGGAAACGAGATTGAACTAGGTATTGAGATACCAATGATCGAATCTCGGGCAAGTAACATACCGATGACAAAGGGAACAACGTATGTTGTTATGCGGTCTGACCGATAAAGATCTTCGTAGAATATGTGGGAGCCAATATGAGCATCCAGGTTCCGCTATTGGTTATTGACCGGAGACATGTCTCGGTCATGTCTACATTGTTCTCGAACCCGTAGGGTCCGCACGCTTAAGGTTTCGATGAAAGTTATATTATGAGTTTATGAGTTTTGATGTACCGAAGTTAGTTCGGAGTCCCGGATATGATCGCGGACATAACGAGGAGTCTCGAAATGGTCGAGACATAAAGATTGATATATTGGACGGCTATATTCGGACATCGGAAGTGTTCCGGGTGATTTCGGAGAAAACCGGAGTACCGAAGGGTTACCGGAACCCCCCCGGGAGAAGTAATGGGCCTTATGGGCCTTAGTGGAGAGAGAGAAGGGCAGCCAGGGTGGGCCGCGCGCCTCCTCCCCCCTGGTCCGAATTGGACTAGGAGAGGGGGGCGGCGCCCCCCTTTCCTTCTCCCTCCCCACTTCCTTCCCCCTCCTAGTAGGAGTCCTACTCCTACTAGGAGGAGGACTCCTCCTTGGCGCGTATAGGGCCGGCCGGCCTCCTCCCCTTGCTCCTTTATATACGGGGGCGGGGGGCACCCCTAGACACACAAGTTGATCCACGTGATCGTTTTCTTAGCCGTGTGCGGTGCCCCCTTCCACCATAATCCTCGATAATATTGTAACGGTGCTTAGGCGAAGCCCTGCGACAGTAGAACATCAAGATCGTCACCACGCCGTCGTGCTGACGAAACTCTTCCCCGACACTTTGCTGGATCGGAGTCCGGGGATCGTCATCGAGCTGAACGTGTGCTAAAACTCGGAGGTGCCGTAGTTTCGGTGCTTGATCGGTCGGGCCGTGAAGACGTACGACTACATCAACCGCGTTGTGCTAACGATTCCGCTGTCGGTCTACAAGGGTACGTAGATCACACTCTCCCCTCTCGTTGCTATGCATCACCATGATCTCGCGTGTGCGTAGGAAATTTTTTGAAATTACTACGTTCCCCAACACTATGCTCGTGTCTTGGTTGATGAGGTGGTGGACCAATATTCGGGGCTAGAGCTTGACATTCCTGGAGGTGACAAGGAGCACACACTGGGAGAGGCCAACCATCGTATCATCCTATGGAGAAAGGATTTCATCATCTTTCGAAGGCCACCGACACCGGGTCATCCGACTCCTCGTCGAAATCCGCCACCAAGTCAGCAGACTCCCGCTCCTCCAAGTTCACCAACGCGCCAGGCCACTCCTCCTCCAAGTCCGGCACAGCTTCAGGCCACTCCTCCTCCTCCAAGTCCGGCAAAGCGTCAGGCCCCTCCTCCTCCAAGTCCAGCACAGCTTCAGGCCACTCCTCCTCCTCCAACTCAGCCACGTCAGCCGTCTTCGCCGCCTCAGCAATCACGGAGGAGAGCCTCCTCAGCTATGGTGCGTAGCGGTACAAGTCGAGGTAGTACTGGAGGTACAGGTGGAGGCAAGCGATTTCAATATGGTCCAAGCCTTGCGCCTCTTCCGCAGAGGCCTTACGACAAGTCCGAGGAGGAAAACCCAGCCATATCGAAGGCCGAGGTGGAAGCCCATTTTGCACCGAAACCGCCACCGCCGCCAAGGGAGAAAGTGCCTAAGGAAAAGATTGACCACTTCATTCATATGGCTAGAGCACCAGCTCCCAAGCCTGTTGACACAGACTATGAGCGCCACCTCAGGAAGTTAAATCAAGCACGTCTACAGAAAGAGGCGAGCTCGAGCTCGAGCAAATCAGCTGGCAAAACATGCGGTAAAACCGTTCCCCAGCTGGGAGAACAGGCGGCGCAATCAATCCTCCCGCTTGTTGTGCCAACAACACATGAGAGTAGGCGCGCCCAATATTATTGTGGGAAAACCGTTAACGTTCCCGGGCTGGGCGATTTGGTAATAACCGAGGAGCATATTGAGCAGGCTAAAAGCCTCATGATCACTGTAGGACAACTCCTTGATATCGAGCCCATGTCTCCGACTAGAGAGGAGGAAATAAAACGGAAATATGTCCGGGGCCAACCTTTGGTCGAGCCAGACGAGGTCAAGAAGCTCCCAACGAGAATGTATGAATTGCATCAATGGTACATGGACACTACCAAGAATTCCAATCGAGAGTCCCTCATGGTGAATGTCAAGAAGGATCATTACTACCATGAGAAAGATGTGTCCGTTGAGTATTCAGAACTATTTCAGTTATACAATCAAGACGCACTCAACAAATATATCGTCAGTTGCTATTGTCTGTAAGTGATTTCTTTCTGTAATTTAAGTCTCAAGCTAGCTGTAGTGATCATTTTGATCAATCATTACCTGTAATTATCCTCACTATATTCTTTTCTGTGGTATTATGCAGGATGAAGATTTATGAAATGAAAAAAGGTGGACGCTATGGCATTGGGTTCGTTGACCCAAATACCATTAATGAATACACATGGAAATTAGATCCATATTACGAAAAAAGTGTAGAGGAAAGCATGCTAGAGTTCTTCAAGCGCCTCAAATACAATGATGATATACTACTTCCTTACAACTTCGAGTGAGTCACACTGTCTTGTACTACAAATTCTGTTTTTGCCTACTAGCTAGCTACATGTTTTTGCTTACATGTGCCCTCTTAATTAAGACATGCAAACGTGTGTGCATGCAGATTTCACTGGATCTTGTTAATCATTAAAGTTGATGAAGGAACAGTTGAAGTACTAGACTCACTACTTAAGAAACCAACTGACTACACCATCGTGAAGAGGATAGTCAACAGGTAATTTCAATCATTATTAACTATATCTCGGCCTATTTAATTAGTTCGTCATTTCCTGATAACAACTATCTAATAACCCATTTATTCATTTTCTTTGTCGGCGGGCAGGGCTTGGGCAAAGTTCATCAACGTCACTCCAGGCCAATGGAAACAAAATCTGAAATGGTATCGACCCATGGTAAGTAATTAAGTAGTACTAGCTAGATGCCATCTCTTTAATTATCATGCTTGATTAATTATTATCTGATCAAATTCCATTCTCGTAAGGGCCCTGAAGCAGGCACCGGGGAATAATCTGCGTGCATACTATGTTTGCGAGAACATTCGCATGATGGCGTCCGAAAGGAGAAGATCTCAAAGACAGGAGTGGGTACGTTTGTCAGAACACTATTCATAATGTTTACCCCATTATCGATATCTAGTCACACAACTAATACACATGCATATTGATCTCCTTCTTAACAGTTCAAAGAGGTGCGGGAGAAGCTCCTACCAGAGGACCGCATAGAAGCAATTCAAGAGGAAATAGCGGGATTTTTGCTCGACCAGGTCATAGATCCCAAAGGAGAATACTTTTACCCGCTACCGCCCCCATGAACCACTTCCAATTGTTATCGTGCTCCGAAGGCACCAATTAGGCTAATGCCACTGGCTCTGAAGGCACCAATTAGGAGAAATTGTATATAGCTAGCTAATTGCATATATATATATATATATATGATCGGTTCTACTATAAATTCTATTTATATATATGCATAACGTGTACAATATGCAGTATCGTAAAATACCAGCAAATGAAAAAGAATTAAATGAAAAACACAAAATTAAATGAAAAAGAAATCATAAACCAAAAACCCCCCAATCTTTTAATACCGGTTGGTGTCACCAACCGGTACTAAAGGGCTCCCTGCCCCCGGAGCTGGCTCGTGCCACGTGGTTGCCCTTTAGCACCGGTTCATGCTGAACCGGTACTAAAGGGGGGGTGGGCCTTTAGTGCCCACACTTTAGTGCCGGTTACCGAACCGGCACTAAAGGGCCTTACGAACCGGTGCTATTGCCCGGTTCTACACTAGTGATACTTCCTCTGTCTCATAATGTAAGACGCTTTTTGACTCTATTGTAGTGTCAAAAAACATCTTACATTATGTAACGGAGGGAGTACTATACAAGACAAAGACATGCGGGGATAAGCTTGGAATGCCACGTACAATGCAACATAGACATAGAGATGACATGAGCCATATGTAGTTCCAAAGGAGTAAACGATGTTACCACAAGAGCATCTAGAAACATAGCCTCCTAAAACTACAACTAGATTAATCCAGTATAATGATACACAGGTTAAACATTAAAATTTGTCCGCCGATTGATGTTCACACAACCATAGGTCCTTGTATGAATTCTTGCAGATCCCGTCTTGAGAGCTCTAGGACTGGCTTGTTGTGTGTCACAGGTGGATCCATGACAGAGGAGCAAGTAGTGCGCCAATTGAGGAGGTTAGTTACTGCGACTTTCAGTGGTCTCTAGTGCGTATAGACGACCAAGTGTAAAAAATGGATTTTCCGAAGAAAGAGGATCTGGTACAGCAACTGGCGTTTGGTATATGCAGGATTCCTGACAGTACGTGCTTTCTTGAGTTTGATGAGTGGAAGAAGAAGAAGGAACCCGAGGGGATTCCACTGCGTCAGATTTGGATTCCTCCACTTCTGAACTGCAATGTCCGCGTCGCCCAGCCCAGGACGACTCGGGCGGCACGTCCTATCCTAGCACCGACAGCCGATCTACCCACTCATCCCATCGCGCCGCCGGGTGAAGCCCGCGCGGCCGACGTCAGCGGCGGTGCGCCTCCTCGCGGTGGCTCCAGTGCTGCAGGGCAGCAGTTTCGTGGCGGCATGTTGACGTGGCCCGTTGGTTGGCGGTGGGGCTTGGCGTCCGGCGGTGTGGTGGCTCTGGCAGGGTGGCGCGAGTCCGTACCAGTGACGCTGGGCTGGCTTGCCTCCTTGCTGGCTGGGTCTTGGAAGCAGATTCACGAATCACGATCCTCCGTCATGGCTATAGTACCTAACAGAGATGTGATCGCTATATCGGGATTCTCTTCTGCAAGGCTTTCGGCGCGACTGGTGTGACCCGGATCGTGGCATGACCGGTACGTGTGGTGGTCTGACTGGCAGTTGCAGGCTTGGTCGGATGTACACGATGGTGTTCAAGGCCGCTCAGGTGGCAATCGGAGGTGAGGTGCTCTGTCATCAGTGTTGATCCAGGATGAACACTCCGGCGTGGCAGCGGCCTCACGCGGACTACGATGGCAATTGAAAGGTCTTGCGAGTGATACTCTTCAAGATCCGGTGGTTGCTTCGACGGTGTTATGCAATCTATGGACGTGGCTTGATGCAGAGGGTATGTTTACACAGTGGCGGCTGTCGGTTTTCTAACCCAGCACATGTAGCTACTAGGATCATGGAAAATTGGTGGCGACAACACATGCTTGACTTCGATGGTGGTGCTTTTTGAGTACCCGGTCTCGAGCTCCGGGGTGAAAACTAGGTCTGGCCCTTGCCGGTTATACCTGGCAATGACGATGTTTTGCCGCCATTACCTTGTTGAAGGCATTGCTCGGATATGCTCAGATGGTTTCTTGAGGGTGAAAACCTAGACTCTGCCTTTTGGTGGTTGGTTCCGGTGATGGTGGCGCTCGAGCATCGTTCCCTTCCTGAAGCCGTTGTTGTTTAAGAATCTCGATGTCCTTGTCGTGTCATGAGATCGTTCGTGTGGATATGGTTATTGTTGTAGTTTGTCGATCGTGAATTAGAACGCTTCAGGCCAGGGTTTCTTTTCTTACTTAGGCATAGCTTTGGTCTTATATGACTTTGCTATTTGCCGGCGGTTTTTTTGCGTGTGTGAGTTGGTGTTGGCCGTGTGCATCCTAACTATGTAGAGACCGGGTGTGTGCTCACTATGTTTCTATTATCTTGATGCTTCATTTTGAGTAATAAAAATTCACCCTTTGTCAAAAAAAATCTAAGCCCCTAAACAAATTGTTGGAGACCTCGAGCATTGGGTCATTGATCGGTAAGACTGAGAAGGTGGTATGCCTTATACATGCAGCCATGGCATTGCGAGATTACACGTTGGGGTGACTGATATTGATTACGTGCCGGAATACATATCCCGGACTTGTTGCGACATGGCATATTGATACGTCCATTTTGCATCATGCTTTTATGTTGATATTTATTGCATTATGGGCTGTTATTACACATTATATCACAATACTTATGCCTATTCTCTCTTATTTTATAAGGTTCACATGAAGAGGGAGAATGCCGGCAGCTAGAATTCTGGACTGGAAAAGGAGCAAATATTAGAGACCTATTCTGCACAACTCCAAAAGTCTTGAAACTTCACGGAGCTTATTTTTGGAATATAAAAAAATATTGGGTGAAGAAAGTACCAAAGGGGGGCCACCAGCCAGCCACAAAGGTGGAGGGCGTGCCCTACCCCCTGGGCGCGCCCCGACCTTATGGGCCCCCTGGCAGTCCTCCGGTGCCCATCTTTGGATATATGGTGTGTTTTCACCTGGAAAAAATGAGAAGGAAGCTTTAGGGATGAAGCGCCACT
Organism: Triticum urartu; assembly: GCF_003073215.2. Taxonomy (NCBI): domain Eukaryota; kingdom Viridiplantae; phylum Streptophyta; class Magnoliopsida; order Poales; family Poaceae; genus Triticum; species Triticum urartu. The sequence continues at coordinate 615,024,493 of NC_053026.1, read as the reverse complement.
GTCTCGAGGCGGAACCTGGGCAGAACCAATCTAGGTGTCCGGCAGAGCTGTTCTGTCGGGGAAACATCCCTCCGGGATGGGGAAATCATCACCATCGATCCTCTCATCGAGAGGGGGTCAATATCCATCAACATCTTCACCAGCACCATGTCCTCTCAAACCCTAGTTCATCTCTTGTATTTGATCTTGGTTCCAAAACCTCAGATTGGTACCTATGGGTTGCTAGTAGTGTTGATTACTCCTTGTAGTTGATGCTAGTTGGTTTATTCGGTAGAAGATTATATTTTCAGATCCTTAATGATAATTAATACTCCTTTGATTATGATTATGAATATGCTTTGTGAGTAGTTACGTTTGTTCCTGAGGACATGGGAGAAGTCTTGTTGTAAGTAATCATATGAATTTGGTATTCGTTCGATATTTTGATGTGATGTATGTTGTCTCTCCTCTAGTGGTGTTATGTGAACATCGACTACATGACACTTCACCATTATTTGGGCCTAGGGGAAGACATTGGGAAGTAATAAGTAGATGATGGGTTGCTAGAGTGACAGAAGCTTAAACCCTTGTTTATGTGTTGCTTCGTAAGGGGCTAATTTGGATCCATATGTTTCATGCTATGGTTAGGTTTACCTTAATACTTCTTTCGTAGTTGCGGATGCTTGCGAGAGGGGTTAATCATAAGTGTGAGGCTTGTCCAAGGAAGGGCAGCACCCGAGCACCGGTCCACCCACATATCAAATTATCAAAGTAACGAACGTGAATCATATGAGCATGATGAAAACTAACTTGACAGTAATTCCCATGTGTCCTCAGGAGCGCTTTGCTTTATATAAGAGTTCGTCCAGGCTTGTCCTTTGCTACAAAAAGGATTGGTCCACCTTGCTGCACCTTAGTTACTTTATTTACTTGTTACCCGTTAAGATTTATCTTATCACAAAACTATCTGTTACCGATAATTTCAGTGCTTGCAGAGAATACCTTGTTGAAAACCACTTGTCATTTCCTTCTGCTCCTCGTTAGGTTCGACACTCTTACTTATCGGAAGGACTACGATAGATCCCCTATACTTGTGGATCATCAAGACTCTTTTCTGGCGCCGTTGCCGGTGAGTGAAGCACCTTTGGTAAGTGGAATTTGGTAAGGAAACATTTATATAGTGTGCTGAAATTTACTGTCACTTGTTACTTTGGAAAATAATCCTTTGAGGGGTTTGTTCGGGGTATCTTCACCTCGACCGGAACCACAATTAGTTACTCCTCAACCTACTGTACCTACTGAAAATATTTATTATGAAATTCCTTTGGGTATGATAGAGAAACTGCTAGCTGATCCTTATGCAGGAGATGGAACATTACATCCCGATATGCACCTAATCTATGTGGATGAAGTTTGTGGATTATTTAAGCTTCCAGGTATACTCGAGGATGTTGTTAAGAAGAAGGTCTTCCCTTTATATTTGAAGGGAAAGGCATTGACATGGTATAGACTATTGGATGATACTGGATCATGGAACTAGAACCGATTGAAACTGGAATTTCATCAGAAGTTTTATCCTATGCATCTGGTTCGTCGTGATCGGAATTATATATATAATGTTTGGCCTCGTGAAGGAGAAAGTATCGCTCAAGCTTGGGGGAGGCTTAAGTCAATGTTATATTCATGCCCCAATCATGAGCTCTCAAGAGAAATTATTATCAAAAAAATGTATGCTCGGCTTTCTCATAATGATCGATCCATGTTCGATACTTCTTGTACTGGTTCCTATATGAAGAAGGATATTGAATTCAAATGGGATTTATTGGAAAGAATTAAATGTAACTCTAAATATTGGGATCTCGACGAAGGTAAAGAATCAGGTATAAACCTTAAGTTTGATTGTGTTAAATCTTTTATGGATACCAATGCTTTTCGCGATTTTAGCACTAAATATGGACTTGACTCGGAGATATACTAGCTTCTTTCTGTGAATCTTTTGTTACTCATGTTGATATCCCCAAGGAGAAGTGGTTTAAATATCATCCTCCCGTTGAAGTTAAAGTAGTTGAACCTATTAAAGTTTAAAAGAAACTATTACTTATAATGTTGATCCTATTGTTCCTACTGCTTATATTGAGAAACCACCTTTTCCTGATAGAATAAAGGATCATGCTAAAGCTTCAACTGTGGTTCGTAAGAGTTACACTAAAACACCTACACCCTCTGAGCAAATTAAAGTTGAACCTAGTATTGCTATGGTTAAAGATCTCTCAGTTGATAATATTGGTGAGCATGTTATTTATTTCTATGATGAAGCTGCTAGAATTGCTAAACCTGGTACTAAAGATAAACATAGACCTATTGTTGGCATGCCTATTGTTTCTGTTAAAATAGGAGATCATTGTTATCATGGGTGCTAGTGTGAGTGCAATTCCTTATGCCTTATATAAATAAATTACGAATGAAATTGCACCTGCTGAGATAGAAGATATTGATGTTACTATTAAGCTTGCTAATACAGATACTATATCACCAATTGGGATTGTTAGAGATGTTGAAGTCTTGTGTGGGAAGATCAAATATCCTACTGATTTTCTTGTTCTTGATTCCCCACAAGATAATTTTTGTCCCATTATATTTGACAGACCTTTCTTGAACACTGTCAATGCTAAGATAGACTGCGAGAAAGATATTGTTACTGTTGGTTTAGGGGATATGTCTCATGATTTTAATTTCTCTAAATTTCATAGGCAACCCCATGATAAAGAATTTCCTAGTAAGGATGAAATTATTGGTCTTGCTTCTATTGCCGTGCCTCCTAATGATCCTTTAGAACTATATTTGCTAGACCATGAAAAATGATATGTTTATGAATGAAAGAAGGGAAATAGATGAAGTATTCTTTAATCAAGGACCTATTTTGAATAACAATTTGCCTGTTGAAATCCTTGGGGATCCTCCTCCACCTAAGGGTGATCCCGTGTATGAGCTTAAACAATTACCTGTACTCTGAAATATGCTTATCTTGATGAAAAGAAGATATATCTTGTTATTATTAGTTATAACCTTTCAGAGCATGAAGAAAAGAAATTGTTGAAAACTCTGAAGAAGCACCGTGCCACTATTGGATATACTCTTGATGATCTTAAGGGCATTAGTCCCACTCTATGTCAGCACAAAATTAAATTGGAGAAAGATGCTAAACCGGTTGTTGATCATCAACGATGATTAAATCCTAAGATGAAAGAAGTGGTAAGAAATGAAATACTAAAGCTTCTGGAGGCAGGTATAATTTATCCTATTGCTGATAGTCAATGGATAAGTCATGTTCATTGTGTCCCTAAGAAGGGAGGTGTTACTGTTGTTCCTAATGATAAGAATGAATTTATTCCTCAAGGAATTGTTACAGGTTATAGAATGGTAATTGATTTCCGCAAATTATATAAAGCTACTAGGAAAGATCATTACCCTCTACCTTTTATTGATCAAATGCTAGAAAGACTATCCAAACATACTCATTTTTGCTTTCTAGATGGTTATTTTGGTATCTCTCAAATATCTGTGTCAAAATATGATCAAGAGAAAACCACTTTTACTTGCCCTTTTGGTACCTTTGCTTATAGATGTATTCCTTATGACTGCTATATTCTCTGACTTTTGTGAAAAGATTGTTTAGGTTTTCATGGATGACTTCTCCGTTTACAGAACTTCTTTTGATGATTTCTTAAGCAATCTTGACCGAGTTTTGCAGAGATGTGAAGAAACCAATCTTGTCTTCAATTGGGAAAAGTTCCACTTTATGGTTAATGAAGGTATTATCTTGGGGCATAAAGTTTCTGAAAGAGGTATTGAAGTTGATAAAGCTAAAGTATATGATATTGAAAAGATGGCGTGTCCTAAAGATATCAAAGGTATAAGAAGTCTCCTTGGTCATGCTGGTTTCTATAGGAGCTTTATTAAAGACTTCTCTAAAATTTCTAGGCCTCTCACTAATCTCTTGCAAAAATATGTTCCTTTTGTTTTTTATAATTATTGTGTAGAAGCATTTGAAATACTTAAGAAAGCCTTAATATCTGCACCTATTGTTCAGCCACCTGATTGAAATTTGCCCTTTGAAATTAGGTGTGATGCTAGTGATTATGTTGTTGGTGTTGTTCTAAGACAAAGAGTTGATAAGAAATTAAATGTTATTCAATATGCTATTAAAACTCTAGACAGTGCCCAGAGAAATTATGCTACCACTGAAAAAGAATTTCTAGCAGTTGTATTTGCATGGGATAAGTTTAGACCTTATATTGTTGATTCCAAAGTAACTGTTCACATTGATCATGCTGCTGTTAAATATCTTATGGAAAAGAAAGATGCCAAACCTAGACATATTAGATGGGTTCTCTTGCTACAAGAATTTGATTTGCAGACAACCTATCTAGGTTAGAAAATGTTCTTGATGACCCACTGCCTATTGATGATAGTTTTCCTGATGAACAATTAAATGTCATAAATGCTTCTCATAATACTCATTGGTATGCTGATTATGCTAATTATATTTTTGCTAAATTTACAACACCTAGTTTCACATACCAGCAAAATAAAAGGTTTTTCTATGATTTAAGACATTACTTTTGGGATGACCCACACCTTTATAAAGAAGGAGTAGATGGTGTTATTAGACGTTGTGTACCTAAGCATGAACATGAACAGATCCTATGCAAGTGTGTAGGATCTAGAAGTAGATGTGTCTAGAAGGGGGGGTTAGACACTTGGTGCTAAAGTTGCAATTTTTAAGCTTTTTCGGTTTAAGTGGAGTTTAGGCACGATTTCAACACACACAATACATATCAAGCACGCATGCAAAGAGTATATGAGCAGCGGAATGTAAAGCATGCAACTTGCAAGAATGTAGAGGGAAGGGTTTGGAGATTTCAAACGCAATTGGAGACACGGATGTTTTTCCCGTGGTTCGGATAGGTGGTGCTATCCTACATCCACGTTGATGGAGACTTCAACCCACGAAGGGTAACGGTTGCGTGAGTCCACACAGGGCTCCACCCAAGGGTAACGGTTGCGCGAGTCCACACAGGGCTCCACCCACGAAGGGTCCACGAAGAAGCAACCACCCACAAAGGGTCCACGAAGAAGCAACCTTGTCTATCCCACCATGGCCATCGCCCACGAAGGACTTGCCTCACTAGCGGTAGATCTTCACGAAGTAGGCGATCCCCTTGCCCTTACAAACTCCTTGGTTCAACTCCACAATCTTGTTGGAGGCTCCCAAGTGACACCTAGCCAATCTAGGAGACACCACTCTCCAAGAAGTAACAAATGGTGTGTAGGTAATGAACTCCTTGCTCTTGAGCTTCAAATGATAGTCTCCCCAACACTCAACTCTCTCTCATAGGATTTGGATTTGGTGGAAAGAAGATTTGAGTGGAAAGCAACTTGGGAAGGCTAGAGATCAAGATTCATATGGTAGGAATGGAATGTCTTGATCTCAACACATGAGTAGGTGGTTTTCTCTCAGAACATATGAGTAGGAGTGGTGTGTGTGTTCTGATGGCTCTCTCGTCGAATGAGAAGGAGGTGGAGGGGTATATATAGCCTCCACACAAAATCCAACTGTTACACACAATTTACCAATCTCGGTGGGACCGAATCAGAAAACTCAGTCTGACCGAAGTAGTAAACCTAGTGACCGTTAGGAATTTCGGTGGGACTGACATGCAACTCGGTAGGACCGATTCGGTTAGGGTTTGGGCATAACGTAATCTCGGTGAGACCGATTACACAAACTCGGTGAGACCGAATTTGGTAATTAGCTAACCAGAGAGTTGGTCAGGCAAACTCGGTGGGACCGATTTGCTCTTTCGGTGAGACCGAAAAGTTACAAAGGGGAAACACTGAGTTTACATTGCAATCTCGGTGGGACCGATTGCATATCTCGGTGGGACCGAGAATATTGCCATGGGTAACAGAGAGTTTGCAAGCCCATCTCGGTGAGACCGAGATCCTTATCGGTAGAACCAAATTGCTAGGGTTTGGTAGTGGCTAATGATAAGTGAAACTCGGTGGCGCTGGATGGGAAGAATCGGTGGGACCGAGTTTGGCTTAGGGTTTAGGTCAAATGTGGATATGGGAAAGTAGTTGAGGATTTTGGAGCATATCATTAAGCACATGAAGCAAGAGGCTCATTAAGCAACACCTCATCCCTCCTTGATAGTATTGGCTTTTCCTATGGACTCAATGTGATCTTGGATCACTAAAATGTAAAATGAAGAGTCTTGAGCTTGAAGCTTTAGCCAATCCTTTGTCCTTAGCATCTAAGGAGTTCCCACAACCTTTAGTCCATGCCACTCCATTGTTGAACTTATCTGAAACATGCTAGATAGAAGTTATATTCCAACAAGAGATATGTTGTCATCAATTATCAAAACCACCTAGGGAGCACTTGTGCTTTCAATCTCGCCCTTTTTGGTAACTGATGGCAACATACATCAAAGCTTTAGATAAAGATATAAAGAACAGCAAGTAAAGCTTTGGAAGAACATGTAGCAAGCATAGGCTCCCCCTAACATGTATGCACTCATGTAAATATGAAATATAGAGGCATGTGAGAGCATAAACATGACAGAGTAGGCAATGTGTTACATGTATCTTGGCCATATGCATCAGAGCAAAAGATTATCAAGAAAAATACCTTCATGCTCATGAGTCCTTCTTGCAAACAGTATGTACATAAGCAAGAACTCCTCATACTCATGATTTTGATGCATATACTTACCTTGTGGTCTCGAGTTGGCTTAGGATGGAATGAACCTGCACAAACAAGGTTAGATAACACAGGTACGTCCACTAGCCAGAGCAAACAAAAGAACCACAAGAATACAAGACTGGGATGACATGTAGAGAGTGAGTACAAGATACCACATGATTCAACATGTCCCCAACGAATAAAGATATGCAATGAATTTGGCTGATTTTCTTTTCCTTTAGGTGTCTTGCTCCCCCTGAATCTTACATGGGATATTGGGAGAAGATAGGAAATAGAAAATCAGAGCTGAATAGAACTAAATTCAAATGAAGGATATGAACATGTCTTTCCCCCAAAAAAAACATGGCATCTTCTCTTCTTGAACATCAAGCGTCTGGGATCCTCAAGACTTTCTCTCCCCCTTAATACTTTCTCTCTTGAGACTTTTCACTCCCTTTAATGACTTTTCTCTCTGTACAAGCTTTGATGTGATCTCTCTCTCCCCCTTTGACATCAATTTCCAAGAAGGTTTTTCCTGGAATCCGCCAAATAGGTTTGGTCCTTGAGATTCAGCACAAAGCAGAGGATAAAATTGTGATGCTTGTGGAGGACAAGATTCATTGAGTGGAGCTAGATCCGAAGAAATGTAGAACAAGTGGCAAACTGTTTTTCTGATGGTAAAGTCGGTGGCACCGAGTGGCATATTTCGGTGGTACCGAAAAGATTCGGTTGGACCGAAATTTGCAAGTCGGTGAAACCGAGTTTACACAAGAGAAAAACACTTGTCACCTCAGCTCACTAGACAAGTAAGATCTCACAAAGATTTGCAATGAATTAGCTGAAGGATTTGCAAGAAATTTATGCAGAAATATGCATACAGAGCAAATAGGAAAAAGAGTTGAAAGTTTCTAGATGAAGTTTTTTTTTTTGTGTTGAGAGAGAAGGAAATAATATGCAGGAAACAAATGCAATAAACAAAAAAAGGGACATAAGAAGAACTTCATCTAGAATGGGCGTGACATAGTCACCTATGTTAGAGTATATTGACTTAGGAGTCAAGTGAGGACACTTTGATCATAGGTCATACTCATCGTTTAAGCATCTTGATATTCACATCTTGTCGAGTTGCTTGACTCCATGTCTTGAAGTAAAGCTTTTCTAAAGATGGAACAACATACTTTGGGTGGTGGTGTGGTTCTTGCTCATGTAGTTGAACTTGTGTGGGTGCTCAAGGTTGATGTAGCTCATCAAGAGTTGGGAGCACCACTTGGAGTTTGAGTTCATCTACCTACATGGGTTAGTTCTTGCAAGGAAGAGCACTTGTGTATCCAAAAATGACAATCATGAAGCTCAACATAGAATTTGTCAAAGGATATGTTTGAATGGTTTTGTGCTTCCTTGTCTTCAACCACCATTGTGTAGAGTCTTGGTGATGTAGAGATTGCTCAAGATGTGAGTGAGTCGCAATCTCATGGAATTAGATTCAACCAAGCACCTACATGGGTTAGACAACATGCAAGGTGCAAATATATCCAAGACATAAGATAGTTATCATAAGAGATATATCATGGATTAGTCATAAGCTCATGTCTTGCATGTATCCAATGGAGTTTCTACTCCAAGTTCGAAGCATCAATGATGTTCAATTCTCCTCTCAACCTGCAAAACACTTTCTCATCAAGCGGTTTAGTGAATATATCCGCTAATTGCTTATCGGTGCGAACATGCTTAAGATTGATGTCACCCTTAGCAACATGATCTCGAATGAAATGATGACGAACTTCAATATGCTTAGTTCGAGAATGTTGTACAGGATTATGACCAATTTTGATAGCACTTTCATTGTCACAAAGCAGTGGAACATGTTTCACATAAATCCCATAATCTTTAAGAGTTTGAGTCATCCAAAGTAATTGAGCACAACATGAACCAGCGGCAATGTATTCAGCTTCGGCGGTGGATAAGGATACCGAGTTTTGTTTCTTGGAAGACCAAGACACAAGAGATCTACCAAGAAATTGACAAGTACCCGAAGTGGACTTTCTATCAACCTTGTCTCCGGCATAATCCGAGTCGGAATAGCCAACAAGATCAAAAGAAGACCTCTTAGGATACCAAATGCCAAAATTTGGTGTATGGATTAAATATCTCACTATCCTTTTCACAGCCTTAAGATGACAATCTTTAGGAGCAGCTTGATATCGTGCACACATGCACACACTTAGCATAATATCGGGACGTGAAGCACATAGGTATAACAATGAACCAATCATAGAGCGATAAACCTTTTGATCAACTGGTTCACCATCTTTGGTTAAATCATTATGTCCACTAGTAGGCATGGGTGTAGACATACCTTTGCATTCTTGCATATTGAACTTCTTGAATAAGTCCTTGGTGTACTTTGTTTGAGAGACAAATGTACCTTCCTTAGTTTGCTTGATTTGCAACCCAGAAAGAATTTGAGTTCACTCATCATAGACATCTCAAACTTCTCTGACATTAGCTTTCCAAACTTTTCACTAAAGAGAGGGTTAGTTGAACCAAATATGATGTCATCAACATAAATTTGGCATACAAATAGTTCTCCATTAACCCTTTTAGTAAAAAGAGTAGAATCAATTTTACCAATTTCAAAACCACTTGTAGTAAGGAACTTGGTCAAGCATTTATACCATGCTCTAGGAGCTTGTTTAAGACCATAAAGAGCTTTGTGAAGTTTGTAAACATGATTTGGTTTCTTAGGATTGACAAAGCCGGGAGGTTGTTTGACATAAACTTCCTCCTCTATTCTCATTTAGAAAAGCACTTTTAATGTCCATTTGGTACAAGGTGATATTATGGTGATTAGCATAGGCAAGTAAGATGCGAATGGACTCAAGTCTAGCAACGGGAGCATATGTCTCACCATAGTCCATACCTTCGACTTGTGTGTATCCTTGGGCGACGAGACGTGCTTTGTTGCGAACCACTTGTCCATCTTCATCTTGCTTGTTGCGAAACACCCATTTGGTACCAATGATGTTGTGGTTGTTGTCGGGCTTCTCAACCAATGTCCAAACTTGGTTTCTCTCAAAATTATGTAGCTCTTCATGCATAGCGTTTATCCAATCCGGATCTTCCAATGCTTCTTCAACCTTCATTGGTTCAATGCTAGAGATGAATGAATAGTTTTCACAAAAGTTAGCTAAACGAGTTTTTGAGCGAGTGATTCTCCCGGTTTGTATATCATTGAGGATTTGCTCGACGGGATGATCTTTGGCAATTCTTGCTCGAACTCGTGAGAGCTTTTGCTTGGGTCTTCGTTGAACATCTTCTTCATCTTGTTCTTCTTCTTGGCCTTCTTCATTGTTGACGTCGTCGTTCTCTTGTCGTGGTGGAGAAGGAGGTTGTTGATGTTCGTCTTGATGACTATTTCCTCGTTTTCTTCATCTTGGTGTGTCCCACTTGTGGATGCTTCCGTGTCACATTCTTGGTTCACTTGTCGTGAAGTAGAAGCTTCCACTTGGACGGATGAAGTACTCTCCTTCACCCGTGGAACGAATTTGCCAATAAGACAGTCTTTGAATGCTTCTGAAGGCTTTTCTCCTACAATCAATTGGCAATTGCTCTACTTGCGAGCCATTATTCATCAAAACTTTCACATCTACCCGTCTCTTTCAACCTTTCGGTGAAATTGGTTGTAGACAACGGTAAAGTGTGAGAGTTTGATCCATAACCAAGTAAGAAAACCTCAATGAGATTTAGGAGCAAACTTTGGAACGACGATGCTTATCAAGAATGTAGCACTTTGAGCCGAATACTCGAAAGTATCCAACTTGAGGCTTGTTACCGGTGAGGAGCTCGTATGCCGTCTTGCGAGTAGCTTGTGAAGAAATATAAGCGATTTGTTGCGTGACAAGACTGTCTCAACCACGCTTCTGCCCAAAAGTGCTTTGGCGTCTTGTATTCATCAAGCATCGTCTTGCCATTTCGATGAGCGTCCGGTTCTTCCTCTCAACAACTCCATTTTGTTGAGGTGTGTACGTAGCCGAGAACTCGTGTGAAATCCCTTCTTCGTCAAGAAAGGTGTCCACATTTGCGTTCTTGAACTCCGTTCCGTTGTCACTCCGAACCTTCTTGATCTTCATCAAACTGATTTTGGGCCTTCCTAGCGAAGTTTCTGAAGATCTTCTGGACCTGCGACTTGTCATTAAGAAAGAACACCCACGTAAATCTTGAAAAATCATCAACTATAACTAGACCAAAAGAATTTCCACCGAGACTCTTGTAGGCGTTGGGACCAAAAAGATCCATGTGAAGTAGCTCGAGTGGCCTCCTTGTGGTCATGATGTTCTTCACGGGATGTCTTCCTCCAACCTGTTTACCTGCTTGACAAGCACTGCAAAGTCTATCCTTATCAAATATGACATCGTTAACTCCAAGGATATGATTTCCTTTAATAAGCTTGTCAAGGTTTCTCATGCCAACGTGACCTAGTCGTCTATGCCACAACCAACCTTTTGAGGATTTAGCAACAAAGCAAGTTTTAGGTTGTGCCTTTTTAGAGAAATCGACAATGTAAAGATCACCTCTACGCATACCCGTAAAGACCATTTTATGATTGTCTCGACGAAATACTTGGCAATCTACCTCAGTAAATAGGACATTCAAACCGAAATCAGCAAGTCTAGATACTGAAAGTAAGTTGTAGCCAAGAGATTCAACGAGCATGACATTTTGAATGGAACTATCATGTGAGATGGCCACCTTACCAAGGCCAACCACTTTACCCTTTGAATTATCACCAAAGGTGACATATTTTCGAGGGCCGTTGTTTTCAGCAAGCTCACGAAACATCTCTTCATCTCCGGTCATATGATCAGTACATCCACTATCAAGAACCCATTCCTTTCCTCCTGATTCATATCCCCGAAGATTTGCCATAAGACCAAAATGTCTCATTGCATCATCGAGATCGAAGTCACTATCATCATCATCATCATAATATTCATGTTCATCATGATCTTGTGATTCATCATTTCCTAGAGAGGGTAATTCATCAGACAAATGATCATCAAAGTGGTCACTTTTATGAATTCTTATGGCTTTGAGTATGATATCATTAATGATTCCAACATCTCCTTTAGCATGCTTAAGATTGGCAAGTTCAAGAAGACATTTACCAAAACTAGGATCACTAGAGTTCATCTTACTCAAGGCAATGGATTTATGGAGAATTTCATCCAAAGTTTTCAAGGAATGATTGGGAAATCGTTCCTCAAGAAATTTCCATATAGTATAGGCACAATCTTGAGTAGGCAAACTAGCAATCACAGATTTTTGGGCAATCCTCTAATGATGAGCTCAATAGTTCTAAGATTGCGAATCATGTCAATATCTTCATCTAGGGTAGGATGCAAAGGATCAATATGGGTGCACAAGGGCTAGCAATATACTTGTTCAAATGATATTGATTGAAAGATTACAAGCATCTCATTTTTCCACTCATGAAAATACTCTCCATCAAGAATAGGCACTCTATGTCTAAGACTCCCTAAGGTAGACACATCCATCTTCCTCCAATGGTGATTAAACCAAGGCAATGGAGACCAAAGCTCTGATACCACTTGTAGGATCTAGAAGTAGATGTGTCTAGAGGGGGGGTGATTAGACACTTAGTGCTAAAGTTGCAATTTTTAGGCCTTTTTGGTTTGAGTGGAGTTTTAGGCACAATTTCAACATACACAATACATATCAAGCAAGCATGCAAAGAGTATATGAGCAGCGGAATGCAAAGCATGCAACTTGCAAGAATGTAAGGGGAAGGTTTGGAGAATTCAAAAGCAATTGGAGACACGGATGTTTTTCCCGTGGTTCGGATAGGTGGTGCTATCCTACATCCACGTTGATGGAGACTTCAACCCACGAAGGGTAACGGTTGCGCGAGTCCACACAGGGCTCCACCCAAGGGTAACGGTTGCGCGAGTCCACACAGGGCTCCACCCACGAAGGGTCCACGAAGAAGCAACCACCCACAAAGGGTCCACGAAGAAGCAACCTTGTCTATCCCACCATGGCCATCGCCCACGAAGGACTTGCCTCACTAGCGGTAGATCTTCACGAAGTAGGCGATCTCCTTGCCCTTACAAACTCCTTGGTTCAACTCCACAATCTTGTCGGAGGCTCCCAAGTGACACCTAGCCAATCTAGGAGACACCACTCTCCAAGAAGTAACAAATGGTGTGTAGGTAATGAACTCCTTGCTCTTGTGCTTCAAATGATAGTCTCCCCAACACTCAACTCTCTCTCATAGGATTTGGATTTGGTGGAAAGAAGATTTGAGTGGAAAGCAACTTGGGAAGGCTAGAGATCAAGATTCTATATGGTAGGAATGGAATGTCTTGATCTCAACACATGAGTAGGTGGTTTTCTCTCAGAACATATGAGTAGGAATGGTGTGTGTGTTCTGATGGCTCTCTCTCGAATGAGAAGGAGGTGGAGGGGTATATATAGCCTCCACACAAAATCCAACCGTTACACACATGTTTTCCAATCTCGGTGGGACCGAATCAAAACTCGGTCGGACCGAAAAGTAAACCTAGTGACCGTTAGAATTTCGGTGGGACTGACATGCAACTCGGTAGGACCGATATCGGTTAGGGTTTGGGCATAACGTAATCTCGGTGAGACCGATTACACAAACTCGGTGAGACCGAATTTGGTAATTAGCTAACCAGAGAGTTGGTCAGGCAAACTCGGTGGGACCGATTTGCTCTTTCGTGAGACCGAAAAGTTACAAAGGGGAAACACTGAATTTACATTGCAATCTCGGTGGGACCGATTTGCTCTTTCGGTGAGACCGAAAAGTTACGAAAGGGAAACAGAGAGTTTGCAATCCCATCTCGGTGAGACCGAGATCCCTATCGGTAGAACCGAATTGCTAGGGTTTGGCAGTGGCTTATGACAAGTGAAACTCGGTGGCGCCGGATAGAAAGAATCGGTAGGACCGAGTTTGGCTTAGGGTTTAGGTCATATGTGGAAGTGGGAAAGTCTTGAGGATTTTGGAGCATATCATTAAGCACATGAAGCAAGAGGCTCATTAAGCAACACCTCATCCCTCCTTGATAGTATTGGCTTTTCCTATGGACTCAATGTGATCTTGGATCACTAAAATGTAAAATGAAGAGTCTTGAGCTTGAAGCTTTAGCCAATCCTTTGTCCTTAGCATCTTGAAGGAGTTCCCACAACCTTTAGTCCATGCCACTCCATTGTTGAACTTATCTGAAACATGCTAGATAGAAATGTTAGTCCAACAAGAGATATGTTGTCATCAATTATCAAAACCACCTAGGGAGCACTTGTGCTTTCAATCTCCCCCTTTTTGGTAATTGATGGCAACATACATCAAAGCTTTAGATAAGATATAAAGAACAGCAAGTAAAGCTTTGGAAGAACATGTAAGCAAGCATAGGCTCCCCCTAAATGTTCTTGATGACCCACTGCCTATTGATGATAGTTTCCTGATGAACAATTAAATGTCATAAATGCTTCTCATAATACTCATTGGTATGCTGATTATGCTAATTATTGTTGCTAAATTTATACACACCTAGTTTCACATACCAGCAAAAAAGGTTTTTCTATGATTTAAGACATTACTTTTGGGATGACCCACACCTTTATAAAGAAGGAGTAGATGGTGTTATTAGACGTTGTGTACCTGAGCATGAACATGAACAGATCCTATGCAAGTGTGTAGGATCTAGAAGTAGATGTGTCTAGAGGGGGGTGATTAGACACTTGTGCTAAAGTTGCAATTTTTAAGCTTTTTCGGTTTAAGTGGAGTTTAGGCACATTTCAACACACACAATACATATCAAGCAAGCATGCAAAGAGTATATGAGCAGCGGAATGTAAAGCATGCAACTTGCAAGAATGTAAAGGGAAGGGTTTGGAGATTCAAACGCAATTGGAGACACGGATGTTTTTCCCGTGGTTCGGATAGGTGGTGCTATCCTACATCCACGTTGATGGAGACTTCAACCCACGAAGGGTAACGGTTGCGCGAGTCCACACAGGGCTCCACCCAAGGGCCGGTTGCGCGAGTCCACACAGGGCTCCACCCACGAAGGGTCCACGAAGAAGCAACCACCCACAAAGGGTCCACGAAGAAGCAACCTTGTCTATCCCACCATGGCCATCGCCCACCAGAAGGACTTGCCTCCTAGCGGTAGATCTTCACGAAGTAGGCGATCTCCTTGCCCTTACAAACTCCTTGGTTCAACTCCACAATCTTGTGTCGGAGGCTCCCAAGTGACACCTAGCCAATCTAGGAGACACCACTCTCCAAGAAGTAACAAATGGTGTGTAGGTAATGAACTCCTTGCTCTTGTGCTTCAAATGATAGTCTCCCCAACACTCAACTCTCCTCATAGGATTTGGATTCGGTGGAAAGAAGATTTGAGTGGAAAGCAACTTGGGAAGGCTAGAGATCAAGATTCATATGGTAGGAATGGAATGTCTTGGTCTCAACACATGAGTAGGTGGTTCTCTCTCAGAACATATGAGTTGGAATGATGTGTGTGTTCTAATGGCTCTCTCTCACTGAATGAGAAAGAGGTGGAGGGGTATATATAGCCTCCACACAAAATCCAACCGTTACACAGTTTTCCAATCTCGGTGGGACCAAATAAATAAACTCGGTCGGACCGAAAATGTAAACCTAGTGACCGTTAGAGATTTTCGGTGGGACTGACATGCAACTCGGTAGGACCGATATGGTTAGGGTTTGGGCATAACGTAATCTCGGTGAGACCGATTACACAAACTCGGTGAGACCGAATTTGGTAATTAGCTAACCAGAGAGTTGGTCAGGCAAACTCGGTGGGACCGATTTGCTCTTTCGGTGAGACCGAAAAGTTACAAAGGGGAAACACTGAGTTTACATTGCAATCTCGGTGGGACCGATTGCATATCTCGGTGGGACCGAGAATATTGCCATGGGTAACAGAGAGTTTGCAAGCCCATCTCGGTGAGACCGAGATCCTTATCGGTAGAACCGAATTGCTAGGGTTTGGTAGTGGCTAATGACAAGTGAAACTCGGTGGCGCCGGATGGGAAGAATCGGTGGGACCGAGTTTGGCTTAGGGTTTAGGTCAAATGTGGATATGGGAAAGTAGTTGAGGATTTTGGAGCATATCATTAAGCACATGAAGCAAGAGGCTCATTAAGCAACACCTCATCCCTCCTTGATAGTATTGGCTTTTCCTATGGACTCAATGTGATCTTGGATCACTAAAATGTAAAATGAAGAGTCTTGAGCTTGAAGCTTTAGCCAATCCTTTGTCCTTAGCATCTAAGGAGTTCCCACAACCTTTAGTCCATGCCACTCCATTGTTGAACTTATCTGAAACATGCTAGATAGAAGTGTTAGTCCAACAAGAGATATGTTGTCATCAATTATCAAAACCACCTAGGGAGCACTTGTTCTTTCAAAGTGCCACTCCGAGTCTTATGGAGGACACTATCGGTGTCAAAACCGGCCGATCTCGAGTAGGGGGTCTCGAACTGTGCGTCTTAGGATCGAAGGTAACAGGAGACAAAGGGGACACGATATTTACCCAGGTTCAGGCCCTCTTGACGGAGGTAAAACCCTACTTCCTGCTTGATTGACATTGATGAGTATAGGGGTTACAAGAGTTGATCTACCTCGAGATCGTGATGGATAAACCCTAGATGTCTAGCCTATATGAGTTCTGATGGCTACTACCTCTTGAGCACTGCGTTGGTTTTCCCCGAAGAGGAAGGGATGATGCAGCAAAGTAGCGTAAGTATTTCCCTCAGTTTTTGAGAACCAAGGTATCAATCCAGTAGGAGGCTACGCGCGAATCCCTCGTACCTGCACAAAACAAATAAATCCTTGCAACCAACGCAAATAGGGGTTGTCAATCCCTATAAGGCCACTTACGAGAGTGAGATCTGATAGATATGATAAGATAATATTTTTGGTATTTTATGATAAGGATGCAAAGTAAAATAAAGTCAAAGTAAATAGCAAAGGAAATAACTAAGTAGTAGGAGATTAATATGATGAAGATAGACTCGGGGGCCATAGGTTTCACTAGTGGCTTCTCTCAAGAGCATAAGTATTCTACAGTGGGTGAACAAATTACTGTTGAGCAATTGACAGAATTGAGCATAGTTATGAGAATATCTAGGTATGATCATGTATATAGGCATCACGTCCGAGACAAGTAGACCGACTCCTGCCTGCATCTACTACTATTACTCCACTCATCGACCGCTATCCAGCATGCATCTAGAGTATTAAGTTAAAAACATAGTAACGCCTTAAGCAAGATGACATGATGTAGAGGGATAGACTCATGCAATATGAAGAAAACCCCATCTTGTTATCCTCGATGGCAACAATACAATACGTGCCTTGCTGCCCTTACTGTCACCGGGAAAGGACACCGCAAGATTGAACCCAAAGCTAAGCACTTCTCCCGTTGCAAGAAAGATCAATCTAGTAGGCCAAACCAAACTGATAATTCGAAGAGACTTGCAAAGATAACCAATCATACATAAAAGAATTCAGAGAAGATTCAAATATTGTTCATAGATAGACTTGATCACAAACCCACAATTCATCGGTCTCAACAAACACACCGCAAAAAGAAGATTACATTGAATAGATCTCCACAAGAGAGGGGGAGAACATTGTATTGAGATCCAAAAAGAGAGAAGAAGCCATCTAGCTACTAACTATGGACCCGTAGGTCTGAGGTAAACTACTCACACTTCATCGGAGGGGCTATGGTGTTGATGTAGAAGCCCTCCATGATCGATGCCCCCTCCGGCGGAGCTCCGGAACAGGCCCCAAGATGGGATCTCATGGATACAGAATGTTACGGCTGTGGAATTAGGGTTTTGGCTCTGTTTCTGATCGTTTGGTGGTACGTGGATATATATATAGGAGGAAGGAGTACGTCGGTGGAGCAACAGGGGGCCCACGAGGGTGGAGGGCGCGCCTGGTGGGGGTGGGCGCGCCCCCCTACCTCGTGGCCTCATGTTTCCTTTCTTGACGTAGGGTCCAAGTCTCCCTGCTGTTGTCCGTTGAGAAAATCGCGTTCCCGAAGGTTTCATTCCGTTTGGACTCCGTTTGATATTCCTTTTCTTCGAAACCCTAAAATAGGCAAAAACAGCAATTCTGGACTGGGCTTCCGGCTAATAGGTTAGTCCCAAAAATAATATAAAAGTGGATAATAAAGCCCAATAATGTCCAAAATAGTAGATAATATAGCATGGAGCAATCAAAAATTATAGATACGTTGGAGATGTATCAAGCATCCCCAAGCTTAATTCCTGCTCGTCCTCGAGTAGGTAAATGATAAAAACAGAATTTTTGATGCGGAGTGCTACTTGGCATAATTTTAATGTAATTCTTCTTAATTGGGGTATGAATATTCAGATCTGAAAGATTCAAGACAAAAGTTCATATTGACATAAAAATAATAATACTTCAAGCATACTAACTAAGCAATTATGTCTTCTCAAAATAACATGGCCAAAGAAAGTTCATCCCTACAAAATCATATAGTTTAGTCATGTTTCATTTTCGTCACACAAGAATGCTCTCATCATGCACAACCCCGATGACAAGCCAAGCAATTGTTTCATACTTTAGTAATCTCAAACCTATAAACTTTCACGCAATATATGAGCGCGAGCCATGGACATAGCACTATGGGTGGAATAGAATATAATGAGGGGGGTTATGTGGAGAAGACAAGAAAGGAGAAAGTCTCACATCAACGAGGCTAATCAATGGTCTATGGAGATGCCCACCGATTGATGTTAATGCAAGGAGTAGGGATTGCCATGCAACGGATGCACTAGAGCTATAAATGTATGAAAGCTCAACAAAAGAAACTAGTGGGTGTGCATCCAACTTGCTTGCTCACGAAGACCTAGGGCACTTAAGGAGTCCCATTGTTGGAATATACAAGCCAAGTTCTATAATGAAAAATTCCCACTAGTATATGAAAGTGACAAAACAAGAGACTCTCTAACATGAAGATTATGGTGCTACTTTGAAGCACGAGTGTGGCAAAGGATAGTAACATTGTCCCTTCTCTCTTTTTCTCTCATTTTTTGGGGGCCTTTTCTCTTCTTCTTCTTTTTTATGGCCTTTCTCTTTTTTGGGGGGCCTTCTCTTTTTTATGGACTTTCTCTTTTTTTTATTCCTCACTTGGGACAATGCTCTAGAAAATGATGATCATCACACTTCTATTTATTTACAACTCAATGATTACAACTCGATACTAGAACAAAAGATGACTCAATATGAATGCCTCCAGCGGTGTACCGGGATATGCAATGGACCAAGAGTGACATGTATGAAAGAATTATGAACGGTGGCTTTGCCACAAATACTATGTCAACTACATGATCATGCTAAGCAATATGACAATAATGAATGTGTCATGATGAACGGAATGATGGAAAGTTGCATAGCAATCTCGGAATGGCTATGGAAATGCCATAATAGGTAGGTATGGTGGCTGTTTTGAGGAGGATATAAGGAGGTTTATGTGTGAAAGAGCGTATCATATCACGGGGTATGGATGCACCGGCGAAGTTTGCGCCAACTCTCACTGTGAGAAAGGGCAATGCACGGTACCGGAGAGGCTAGCAAGGATGGAAGGGTGAGAGTGCGTATAATCCATGGACTCAACATTAGTCATAAAGAACTCACATACTTATTGCAAAAATCTACAAGTCATCAAAAACCTCGGATACTACGCGCATGCTCCTAGGGGGATAGATTGGTAGGAAAAGACCATCGCTCGTCCCCGACCGCCACTCATAAGGAAGACAATCAAATAACACCTCATGTTTCAAATTTGTTGCATAACGTTTACCATACGTGCATGCTACGGGACTTGCAAACTTCAACACAAGCATTTCTCAATTTCACAACTACTCAACTAGCACGACTTTGATATTATTACCTCCATATCTCAAAACAATCATCAAGCATCCAACTTCTCTTAGTATTCAAAACACTCTTAAGAAAATTTTACTAACTTTGAATACCTAGCATATTAGGATTTTAAGAAAATTACTATGATATTAAGACTCTCAAAATAATCTAAGTGAAGCATGAGAGATCAATAGTTTCTATAAAACAAATCCACCACCATGCTCTAAAAGATATAAGTGAGGTACTAGAGCAAAACTATATAACTCAAAAGATATAAGCGAAGCACATAGAGTATTCTAACAAATTCCAAATCATGTATGGCTCTCTCAAAAGGTGTGTACAGCAAGGATGATTGTGGTAAACTAAAAATCAAAGACTCAAATAATACAAGACGCTCCAAGAAAAACACATATCATGTGGCGAATAAAAATATAGCTCCAAGTAAAGTTACCGATAGAAGTAGACGAAAGAGGGGATGCCTTCCGGGGCTTCCCCAAGCTTTGGCTTTTAGGTGTCCTTAGATTATCTTGGGGGTGCCATGGGCATCCCCAAGCTTAGGCTCTTGCCGCTCCTTGTTCCATAAACAATCAAATCTTTACCCAAAACTTGAAAACTTCACAACACAAAACTTAAAGTAGAAAATCTCGTGAGCTCCGTTAGCGAAAGAAAATAAAATACCACTTCAAGGTACTGTAATGAACTAATTATTTATTTATATTGGTGTTATACCTAATGTATTCCAACTTCTCTATGGTTTATAAACTATTTTACTAGCCACAGATTCATCAAAATAAGCAAACAACACACGAAAAACAGAATCTGTCAAAAACAGAACAGTCTGTAGTAATCTGTAGCTAGCGCAAGATCTGGAACACCAAAAATTCTAAAATAAATTTCTGGACGTGAGGAATTTATATATTAATCATATTCAAAAATAATTAACTAAATAAAACTCTCCAAATAAAAATGACAGCAGTTCTCGTGAGCGCTAAAGTTTCTGTTTTTTACAGCAAGTTCAACAAGACTTTCCCCAAGTCTTCCCAACGGTTCTACTTGGCACAAACACTAATTAAACACAAAAAACACAACCAAAAAGAGGCTAGATAAATTATTTATTACTAAATAGGAGCAAAAAGCAAGGAATAAAAATAAAATTGGGTTTCCTCCCAACAAGCGCTATCGTTTAACGCCCCTAGCTAGGCATAACAAGCAAGAATAGATCTAGGTATTGCCATCTTTGGTAGGCAATCCATAAGTGGCTCTCATAATAGATTCATAAGGTAATTTAATTTTATTTCTAGGAAAGTGTTACATGCCTTTCCTTAATGGAAATTGGAATCTAATATTTCCTTCCTTTATATCAATAATTGCACCAATCGTTCTAAGGAAAGGTCTACCAAGAATAATAGGACATGAAGGATTGCAATCTATGTCAAGAACAATAAAATCTACGGGCACATAATTCCTATTTGCAACAATAGGAACATCATTAATTCTTCCCATATGTTTCTTAATAGTGGAATCCGCAAGCTGCAAGTTTAGAGAGCAATCATAAAAATCACGGAAACCTAACAAATCACACAAAGTCTTTGGATTCGTGGAAACACTAGCACCCAAATCACATAAAGCACAAAATTCATGATCTTTAATTTTAATTTTAATAGTTGGTTCCCACTCATCATAAAGTTTTCTAGGGATAGAAACTTCCAATTCAAGTTTTTCTTCATAAGATTGCATCAAGGCATCAATGATATGTTTAGTAAACGCTTTATTTTGACTATAAGCATGAGGAGAATTTAGCACGGATTGTAACAAGGAAATACAATCAATCAAAGAGAAATTTTCATAGTTAAATTCCTTGAAATCCATAATAGTGGGTTTAGCAACATCTAGGGTTTTAATTTCTTTAATCCCACTTTTATCAATTTTAGCATCAACATCAACAAATTCCGAATTCTTGGAACGCCTTCTAGGTAAAGGTGGATCATATTCAGTCCCATCATTATAAAGATTCATATTGCAAAACAAAGATTTAATAGGGGACACATCAATAACTTTTAGATCTTCATCTTTATTTTCATAGGAACTAGAAGAACACGCTCTTATAAAGGCATCTTTCTTAGCACGCATCCTAGCGGTTCTTTCTTTGCACTCATCCATGGAAATTCTCATGGATTTGAGAGACTCATTGATATCATGCTTAGGTGGAATAGATCTAAGTTTCAAAGAATCAACATCAAGAGAAATTCTATCAACGTTCCTAGCCAAATCATCAATCTTAAGCAATTTTTCTTCAATCATAGCATTAAAATTCTTTTGCGAAGTAATAAATTCTTTAATATTAGATTCAAAATCAGAGGGCATCTTATTATAATTTCCATAAGAATTGTTGTAGGAATTACCATAATTATTAGAGGGATTACTAGGATAAGGCCTAGGGTTGAAATTTCCTCTATACGCGTTGTTACCAAAGTTGTTCCTACCAACAAAATTCACATCCATAGATTCATTATTATTCTCAATCAAAGTACACAAGGGCATATCATTAGGATCAGAAGAAACACTCTTATTAGCAAATATTTTCATAAGTTCATCCATCTTTCCACTCAAAACATTAATTTCTTCTATCACATGCACCTTTTTATTAGTAGATCTTTCAGTATGCCATTGAGAATAATTAACTATAATATTATCTAGGAGTTTAGTAGCTTCTCCTAAAGTGATTTCCATAAAAGTGCCTCCCGCGGCCGAATCTAAAAGATTTCTAGAAGCAAAATTCAATCCGGCATAAAAATTCTGAACAATCATCCACAAGTTTAAACCATGAGTAGGGCAATTACGTATCATTAACTTCATTCTCTCCCAAGGTTGTGCAACATGTTCATGATCAAGTTTCTTAAAATTCATATTATCATTTCTAAGAGAGATGACCTTAGCGGGAGGAAAATACTTAGAGATAAAAGCATCTTTGCACTTGTTCCATGAATCAATACTATTTTTAGGCAAAGACGAAAACCAAGCTTTAGCACGATCTCTAAGCGCAAAAGGAAATAGCTTCAATTTAACAATATCATTATCCACATCTTTCTTATTTTGCATGTCACACAAATCAACGAAGCTATTTAGATGGGTAGCGACATCTTCACTAGGAAGGCCGGAAAACGGATCTTTCATGACAAGATTCAGCCAGGCAGCATTAATTTCACAAGATTCAGCATCGGTAAGAGGAGCAATCGAAGTGCTAATAAAATCATTGTTGTTGGTATTGGTGAAGTCACACAATTTAGTATTATCTTGAGCCATCGTGACAAGCAAGCAAACTAACACACAAGCAAACAAAAAGCAAGTAGGCAAAAAGAGGCAAATAGAGAAAGAGAGGGAGGATAGAGAGAGAGGGCAAATAAAACGACAAGGGTGAAGTGGGGGAGAGGAAAACGAGAGGCAAATGGAAAATAATGTAATGCGGGAGATAAGGGTATGTGATGGGTACTTGGTATGTTGACTTTTGCATAGACCTCCCCGGCAACGGCACCAGAAATCCTTCTTGCTACCTCTTGAGCACTGCGTTGGTTTTCCCTGAAGAGGAAGGGATGATGCAGAAAAGTAGCATAAGTATTTCCCTCAGTTTTTGAGAACCAAGGTATCAATCCAGTAGGAGGCTACGCGCGAGTCCCTCGTACCTGCACAAAACAAATAAATCCTTGCAACCAACGCAAATAGGGGTTGTCAATCCCTATAAGGCCACTTACGAGAGTGAGATCTGATAGATATGATAAGATAATATTTTTGGTATTTTATGATAAGGATGCAAAGTAAAATAAAGTCAAAGTAAATAGCAAAGGAAATAACTAAGTAGTAGGAGATTAATATGATGAAGATAGACTCGGGGGCCATAGGTTTCACTAGTGGCTTCTCTCAAGAGCATAAGTATTCTACAGTGGGTGAACAAATTACTGTTGAGCAATTGACAGAATTGAGCATACTTATGAGAATATCTAGGGATGATCATGTATATAGGCATCATGTCCGAGACAAGTAGACCGACTCCTGCCTGCATCTACTACTATTACTCCACTCATCGACCGCTATCCAGCATGCATCTAGAGTATTAAGTTAAAAACAGAGTAATGCCTTAAGCAAGATGACATGATGTAGAGGGATAGACTCATGCAATATGAAGAAAACCCCATCTTGTTATCCTCGATGGCAACAATACAATACGTGCCTTGTTTCCCTTACTGTCACCGGGAAAGGACACCGCAAGATTGAACCCAAAGCTAAGCACTTCTCCCGTTGCAAGAAAGATCAATCTAGTAGGACAAACCAAACTGATAATTCGAAGAGACTTGCAAAGATAACCAATCATACATAAAAGAATTCAGAGAAGATTCAAATATTGTTCATAGATAGACTTGATCATAAACCCACAATTCATCGGTCTCAATAAACACACCGCAAAAAGAAGATTACATTGAATAGATCTCCACAAGAGAGGGGGAGAACATTGTATTGAGATCCAAAAAGAGAGAAGAAGCCATCTAGCTACTAACTATGGACCCGTAGGTCTGAGGTAAACTACTCACACTTCATCGGAGGGGCTATGGTGTTGATGTAGAAGCCCTCCGTGATCGATGCCCCCTCCGGTGGAGCTCCGGAACAGGCCCCAAGATGGGATCTCGTGGATACAGAAAGTTATGGCGGTGGAATTAGGGTTTAGGCTCTGTTTCTGATCGTTTGGGGGTACGTGGATATATATAGGAGGAAGGAGTACGTCGGTGGAGCAACAGGAGGCCCACGAGGGTGGAGGGCGCGCCTGGTGGGTGTGGGCGCGCCCCCTACCTCGTGGCCTCATGTTTCCTTTCTTGACATAGAGTCCAAGTCTCCTTGGTCTTGTTCGTTGAGAAAATCATGTTCCCAAAGGTTTCATTCCGTTTGGACTCCGTTTGATATTCCTTTTCTTCGAAACCCTAAAACAGGCAAAAGAACAGCAATTCTGGGCTGGGCTTCCGGTTAATAGGTTAGTCCGAAAAACAATATAAAAGTGGATAATAAAGCCCAATAATGTCTAAAACAGTAGATAATATAGCATGGAGCAATCAAAAATTATAGATACGTTGGAGACGTATCAATGGCCTCTACGGACTAAGCCCCCCGGTTTATATAGACACCGGAAGGGCCTAGGGTTGTACAGAGGAAGGAAACTATACATCCAGACGCCAATCTTGCCATCCACGCAAAGGAGAGTCCTATCCGGATACGGGGGAAGGCTTCTATCTTGTATCTTCACGCCCATCAGTCTGGCCCGTATCACACAGCCCGGACACCCGAGGACCCCTTAATCCAGGACTCCCTCAGTAGCCCCTGAACCAATCTTCAATGATGATATGTTTGGTGCGCAGATTGTCT
This sequence comes from Triticum urartu, assembly GCF_003073215.2. Lineage (NCBI taxonomy): Eukaryota > Viridiplantae > Streptophyta > Magnoliopsida > Poales > Poaceae > Triticum > Triticum urartu. Next base: position 614,999,390 of record NC_053026.1, on the reverse strand, counting down.
TCGACATTTAAAGGAGGGTTCCGCCTCCGAATACTTCAAAGCAATCTTCTAAATAAAAGAACTGTATCCGGCTCTGCATGACGGTCACAACCCTTAACCATGAAGGCAAAAATATTTAATCAGAATTATGTCTGTCGACTGACAACTTTTTCGCCGGAACGCTAGATCTGGCCTTTTTATCATTTCGAACCGTTTTTTGGCCTCCCACTTCTCATTTCGAGGTACGGCCTCTATTGACACGTCTTGTCAAAGCAGAGATCGTGCCCACTTATTGCGGGATCCTCGTCAATACGGGTTTGGGTAATCCAACCGTGCCATTCGCATGAACCCTTGGGAATAGGCGAGTTTTAAGGCTTAAGGGGGAGGGCACTTGATATTCACTGCCTATATATGTGGATAAAGATCCCACTTTTCACCCCACGCCATCTTCCTTCTCATGTTTCTCATCCTCAAGATCCAGCGCCCAAGCTTCAATCTTTCCCACTGCGGCCAACCTTACCAGCCATGTCTAGATCCGGCTCGAAGGGCAAGTGGGAGGCATCCTCCATCACGGAGAAGGGCGTCAAGAAGCTTTGGGAGGCGGGGTACCTGTCCGCGGAAATTGCACACAGGCTCCCTACCAAGAAGCAGGTCATCCCAACCCCGGAGCCCGGCGAAAGGGCTGTGTTCATCCCTCACTTCCTTCATGGACTAGGGTTTCCCCTCCACCCCTTTGTCCACGGCCTCATGTTCTACTACGGGCTAGACTTCCATGATCTAGCCCCAAATTCTATCCTCAACATCTCGGCGTTTATCGTCATGTGCGAGGCGCTACTCCGCATCCCCCAACACTTCGGCCTATGGCTAAAAGTCTTCAACGTGAAGCCAAAGGTGGTCGACAGGCAGCATGCGGACTACGGCGACGCTATGGTGAGCAAGCTCCCCAACACCACTTAGCCTAAAGGGGCCTTTGTGGAGACCGTCAAGGTGTGGCAGCAGAGTGGTTCTACATCACCGAACCACGCGGCGCCAGATGGGGCGGCCACTCCTGAGTTTAGATCTGGATCCCCTATGCGGCTCGCGTTGTGGTCCAACAAGGGTGTGGACTGGGGGTCGACCGCGGAAGTGTTGACGCTGCAAAAGCGTATTAAAGACATGATAAGCAAGAACACCAGTCTCACTGACGTGATTCAGGTGATGCTCTTCCGCCGGATCCTCCCCTGCCAACTCCGGTCTCTCCATATGTGGGAGTTCAACCCGGAAGGTCCCCGGACCCTGTAGCGCTTCTTCAGGACAACGCACGAGAAGATCTGGAAGCTGTTCTTCAAGGCCCAGAAGACGTGGCCGAAGAAAACCGACGACATCGGTCTTGACAGCGAGAATCCGGCCACTCCGGTAAGTGGATTATTCCACGAACAAACCTTTGTTCCATAAGTCCTTAGGCCTAATGAGTTCTCCGTCCCTCTCATAGGGCTGGATAGCGAAGGCGGAGCGTATCAAGTGTTCGGCTCTGCTGCCTGAAGATCCGACCATTCCCCAGCTAACGAAGATGCTGATCCCGGTGCCCTATCACGCACTGGAAAAGAAGGCCAAGAAGAAGGGCAAGGAGACCAAGGGCGGCCCCCGCCGCAAGGGTACTTCGGACGCAGTGTCCGGGGAGACTGAAGTCCCCTCCTCCCATGAGGGAGATGAAGACGAAGAGGAGGAGGAGGCGGAAAGTGACCTCCCCTCAAGGGGAGGAACAAGAAAAGGGCTGCCTCCACAGACCCGGAGGAGGGGGTGTCCAAGAGGGGGAAGATTACCCTCTCGGATGGTTCGGATTCGGATGCTGAACACATCCCCAAGAGGCGCCCCAGGGCGAAGCCCCTGGCCGAATCGTAAGTATCAAGGAGTTCATTACAAGTATTTGTCCTTCTATGCTTTTAATATAACATGTTATATTGTGTGTATTTCAAACCTACTCGCGACCTCCCCAACCCTTCATTATCTGAGGAAAGTTCTCTGCCACCTGAGATGGTAGAGAGAGTGAGAAGCCCCCGCGAGCTTCTTTGCCTATCGCCGAGGATGACACCGAGGTGTTGTCCCGAAGGACCTCTCCAGGCCGCGGAGGGGTGAGCGAGGCCGCCGCGATGGTACCCGAGGGTGAGGCCTCGGCAGCCGAGGACATGGGGGGCACAACAATGGTATCAGTGAAGGAAATATGCCCTAGAGGCAATAATAAAGTTATTATTTATTTCCTTATTTCATGATAAATGTTTATTATTCATGCTAGAATTGTATTAACCGGAAACATAATACATGTGTGAATACATAGACAAACAGAGTGTCACTAGTATGCCTCTACTTGACTAGCTCGTTAATCAAAGATGGTTATGTTTCCTAACCATAGACAAAGAGTTGTTATTTGATTAACGAGGTCACATCATTAGTTGAATGATCTGATTGACATGACCCATTCCATTAGCTTAGCACCCGATCGTTTAGTATGTTGCCATTCCTTTCTTCATGACTTATACATGTTCCTATGACTATGAGATTATGCAACTCCCGTTTGCCGGAGGAACACTTTGGGTGCTACCAAACGTCACAACGTAACTGGGTGATTATAAAGGAGCATTACAGGTGTCTCCAAAGGTAGATGTTGGGTTGGCGTATTTCGAGATTAGGATTTGTCACTCCGATTGTCGGAGAGGTATCTCTGGGCCCTCTCGGTAATGCACATCACATAAGCCTTGCAAGCATTGCAACTAAGATGTTAGTTGTGAGATGATGTATTACGGAACAAGTAAAGAGACTTGCCGGTAACGAGATTGAACTAGGTATTGGATACCGACGATCGAATCTCGGGCAAGTAACATACCGATGACAAAGGGAACAACGTATGTTGTTATGCGGTCTAACCGATAAAGATCTTCGTAGAATATGTAGGAGCCAATATGGGCATCCAGGTCCCGCTATTGGTTATTGACCGGAGACGTGTCTCGGGTCATGTCTACATTGTTCTCGAACCGTAGGGTCCGCACGCTTAAGGTTTCGATGACAGTTATATTATGAGTTTATGAGTTTTGATGTACCGAAGGAGTTCGGAGTCCCGGATGAGATCGGGGACATGACGAGGAGTCTCGAAATGGTCGAGACGTAAAGATCGATATATTGGACGACTATATTCGGACTTCGGAAAGGTTCCGAGTGATTCGGGTATTTTTCGGAGTACCGGAGAGTTACGGGAATTCGCTGGGAGAAGTAATGGGCCTTGATGGGCTTTAGTGGGAAGAGGAAAAGCTGCTGCGCCCCCCTCCCCTCTAGTCCGAATTGGACTAGGGAAAAGGGGGCCGGCCACCTTTCCTACTCCTCCACTTCCTTCTCCCTTCCTCCCCTCTTGATGGACTCCTACTAGGACTTGGAGTCCTAGTAGGACTCCCATCCTGGCCGCACCAATGGCCTTGGCCGGCCTCCTCCTCCTCCATCCTTTATATACTGAGGCAAGGGGCACCCCTAGACACACAAGTTGATCCTCGTGATCGTTCCTTAGCCGTGTGCGGTGCCCCCTCACCATATTCCACCTCGGTCATATTAGCGGTGCTTAGGCGAAGCCCTGCGACGGTAGAACATCAAGATCGTCACCACACCGTCGTGCTGACGGAACTCCTCCCCGAAGCTTTGCTGGATCGGAGCCCGGGGATCGTCATCGAGCTGTACGTGTGCTAAGAACTCGGAGGTGCCAGAGTAACGGTGCTTGGATCGGTCGGATCGGGAAGAAGACGTACGACTACTTCCTCTACGTTGTGTGATCGCTTCCGCAGTCGGTCTGCGTGGGTACGTAGACAACACTCTCCCCTCTCGTTGCTATGCATCACCATGATCTTGCGTGTGCGTAGGAAATTTTTGAAATTACTACGTTCCCCAACGGTGGCATCCGAGCCTAGGTTTTATGGTTTGATGTTATATGCACGAGTAGAACACAAGTGAGTTGTGGACGATACAAGTCATACTGCCTACCAGCATGTCATACTTTGGTTCGGCGGTATTGTTGGACGAGACGACCCGGACCAACCTTACGCGTACGCTTACGCGAGACCGGTTCCCTCGACGTGCTTTGCACATAGATGGCTTGCGGGCGACTGTCTCTCCAACTTTAGTTGAACCGAGTGTGGCTACGCCCGGTCCTTGCGAAGGTTAAAACGGAGTCTATTTGACAAACTATCGTTGTGGTTTTGATCCGTATGTGAGATTGGTTCTTACTTAAGCCCGTAGCAGCCACGTAAAACTTGCAACAACAAAGTAGAGGATGTCTAACTTGTTTTTGCAGGGCATGTTGTGATGTGATATGGTCAAGGCATGATGCTGAATTTTATTGTATGAGATGATCATGTTTTGTAACCGAGTTATCGGCAACTGGCAGGAGCCATATGGTTGTCGCTTTATTCTATGCAATGCAATCGCATGCTTTACTTTATTACTAAACGGTAGTGATAGTCGTGCAAGCATAAGATTGGCGAGACGACAACGATGCTACGATGGAGATCAAGGTGTCGCGCCGGTGACGATGGTGACCATGACGGTGCTTCGGAGATGGAGATCACAAGCACAAGATGATGATGGCCATATCATATCACTTAAATTGACTGCATGTGATGTTTATCTTTTTTATGCATCTTATCTTGCTTTGATTGACGGTAGCATTATAAGATGATCTCTCACTAAATTATCAAGAAGTGTTCTCCCTGAGTATGCACCGTTGCCAAAGTTCGTCATGCCCAGACACCACGTGATGATCGGGTGTGATAAGCTCTACGTCCATCTACAACAGGTGCAAGCCAGTTTTGCACAAGCAGAATACTCAGGTTAAACTTGACGAGCCTAGCATATGCAGATATGGCCTCAGAACACGGAGACCGAAAGGTCGAGCGTGAATCATATAGTAGATATGATCAACATAAACGATGTTCACCATTGAAAACTACTCCATCTCATGTGATGATCGGTTATGGTTTAGTTGATATGGATCACGTAATCACTTAGAAGATTAGAGGGATGTCTATCTAAGTGGGAGTTCTTAAGTAATATGATTAATTGAACTTTAATTTATCATGAACTTAGTCCTGGTAGTATTAGCATATCTATGTTGTAGACCAATAGCTCGCGTTGTTGCTTTCATATGTTTATTTTGATATGTTCCTAGAGAAAATTGTGTTGAAAAATGTTAGTAGCAATGATGCGGATTGGATCCGTGATCTAAGGTTTATCCTCATTGCTGCACAGAAGAATTATGTCCTTGATGCACCGCTAGGTGACGGACCTATTGCAGGAGCAGATACAGACATTATGAACGTTTGGTTAGCTCAATATGATGACTACTTGATAGTTTAAGTGCACCATGCTTAACGGCTTAGAATCGGGACTTCAAAGACATTTTGAACGTCATGGACCATATGAGATGTTCCAGGAGTTAAAGTTAATATTTCAAGCAAATACCCGAGTTGAGAGATATGAAATCTCCAACAAGTTCTATAGCTAAAAGATGGAGGAGAATCGCTCAACTAGTGAGCATGTGCTCAAATTGTCTGGGTACTACAATCGCTTGAATCAAGTGGGAGTTAATCTTCCAGATAAGATAGTGATTGACAGAATTCTCTAGTCACCATCACCAAGTTAGTAGAACTTCGTGATGAACTATAATATGCAAGGGATAACGGAAACAACTCCCAAGCTCTTCGTGATGCTGAAATCAACGAAGGTAGAAATCAAGAAAAACATCAAGTGTTGATGGTTGAAAAGATCACTAGTTTCAAGAAAAGGGCAGAGGGAAGAAGGGGAACTTCAAGAAGAACAGCAAGCAAGTTGCTGCTCAAGTGAAGAAGCCCAAGTCTGGTCCTAAGCCTGAGACTAAGTGCTTCTACTGCAAAGGGACTGGTCACTGGAAGCGGATCTACCCCAAGTGATTGGCGGATAAGAAGGATGGCAAAGTGAACATAAGTATATTTGATATACATGTTATTGATGTGTACTTTACTAGTGTTTATAGCAAACCCTCAGTATTTGATACTAGTTCAGTTGCTAAGATTAGTAACTCGAAACGGGAGTTGCAGAATAAACAGAGACTAGTTAAGGGTGAAGTGACGATGTGTGTTGGAAGTGGTTCCAAGATTGATATGATCATCATCGCACACTCCCTATACTTTCGGGATTAGTGTTGAACCTGAATAAGTGTTATTTGGTGTTTGCGTTGAGCATGAATATGATTTGATCGTGTTTATTGTAATACGGTTATTCATTTAAGTAAGAGAATAAATTGTTGTTCTGTTTACATGAATAAAACCTTATATGGTTACACACCCAATGAAAATAGTTCGTTGGATCTCGATCGTAGTGATACACATAATCATAATATTGAAACCAAAAGATGCAAAGTTAATAATGATAGTGCAACTTATTTGTGGCACTGCCGTTTAGGTCATATTGGTGTAAAGCGCATGAAGAAACTCCATGCTGATGGGATTTTGGAATCACTTGATTATGAATCACTTGATGCTTGCGAACCATGCCTTATGGGCAAGATGACTAAAACGCCGTTCTCCGGAACAATGAAGCAAGCAACAGATTTGTTGGAAATCATACATACTAATGTATGTGGTCCGATGAATATTAAGGCTTACAGCAGGTATCATTATTTTCTGACCTTCACAAGATGATTTGAGCAGATATGGGGATATCTACTTGATGAAACATAAGTCTGAAACATTTGAATAGTTCAAAGAATTTCAGAGTGAAGTGGAAAATCATCGTGACAAGAAAATAAAAGTTTCTATGATATGATCGCAGAGGTAAAATATTTGAGTTACGAGTTTGGTCTTCAGTTAAAACAATCTGAAATAGTTTCACTACTCACGCCACCTGGAACACCATAGAATAATGGTGTGTCCGAACGTCATAACCGTACTTTATTGGATATAGTGCAATCTATGACGTTTCTTACCGATTTACCAATATCGTTTTTGGGATCATGCATTAGAGACAGCTGCATTCACATTAAAAAGGGGCACCATCTAAGTCCGTTGAGACGACACAATCTGAACTGTGGTTTGGCAAGAAACCAAAGTTGTCATTTCTTAAAGTTTGGGGCAACGATGCTTATGTGAAAAAGTTTCATCCTGATAAGCTCAAACCCAAATCGGAGAAATGTGTCTTCATAGGATACCCAAAGAAGACTGTTGGGTACACCTTCTATCACAGATCCGAAGGCAAGACTTTTGTTGCTAAATTCGGAATCTTTCCAGAGAAGGAGTTTCTCTCGAAAGAAGTGAGTGGGAGGAAAGTAGAACTTGACGAGGTAACCGTACCTGCTCCCTTATTGGAAAGTAGTACATCACAGAAAACTGTTTCTGTGGCACCTACACCAGTTAGTGAGGAAGCTAATGATGATGATCATGAAACTTCAGAACAAGATACTACTGAACCTCGTAGATCAACCAGAGTAAGATCCGCGCCAGAGTGGTACGGTAATCCTGTTCTGGAAGTCATGCTACTAGATCATGATGAACCTACGAACTATGAAGAAGCGATGGTGAGCCCAGATTCCGCAAAGTGGCTTGAAGCCATGAAATCTGAGATATGATCCATGTATGAGAACAAAGTATGGACTTTGGTTGACTTGCCCGATGATCGGTGAGCAATTGAGAATAAATGGATCTTCAAGAGAAAGACGGACGCTGATAGTAATGTTACTATCTACAAAGCTAGAATTGTCGCAAAAGGTTTTCGACAAGTTCAAGGTGTTGACTACGATGAGATTTTCTCACTCGTATCTATGCTTAAGTCTGTCCGAATCATGTTAGCAATTGCCGCATTTTATGAAATCTGGCAAATGGATAAACAAAACTGCATTCCTTAATGGATTTACTAAAGAAGAGTTGTATACGATGCAACTAGAAGGTTTTGTCGATCCTAAAGGTGTTAACTAAATATGCAAGCTCTAGCGATCCATCTATGGACTGGTGCAAGAATCTCGGAGTTGGAATATACGCTTTGATAAGTTGATCAAAGCATATAGTTTTATACAGACTTGCGGTGAAGCCTGTATTTACAAGAAAGTGAGTGGGAGCACTACAACATTTCTGATAAGTATATGTGAATGACATATTGTTGATCGGAAATAACATAGAATTATTCTGTAAAGCATAAAAGGAGTGTTTGAAAGGAGTTTTTCAAAGAAAGACTTCGGTGAAGCTGCTTACATATTGAGCTTCAAGATCTATAGAGATATATCAAGACACTTGATAAGTTTTTTCAATGAGTACATACCTTGACAAGATTTTGAAGTAGTTCAAAATGGAACAGTCAAAGAAAGAGTTCTTGCCTGTGTTACAAGGTGTGAAGTTGAGTAAGACTCAAAGCCCGACCACGGCAGAAAATAGAAAGAGAATGAAAGTCATTCCCTATGCCTCAGTCATAGGTTCTATAAAGTATGCCATGCTGTATGCCAGATTTATTGTATGCCCTACCACTGAGTTTGGCAAGGGAGTACAATAGTGATCTAGGAGTAGATCACTGGACAGCGGTCAAAATTGTCCTTAGTGGAATAAGGATGTGTTTCTCGATTATGGAAGTGAAAAAAGGTTCGTCGTAAAGGGTTACGCCGATGCAAGTTTGACACTAATCTAGATGACTCTAAGTCTCAGTCTAGATACATATTGAAAGTGGGAGCAATTAGCTAGAGTAGCTCCATGCAGAGCATTGTTGACATAGAAATTTGCAAAATACATGCGGATCTGAATGTGGCAGACCCGTTGACTAAGATTCTCTCACAAGCAAAACATGATCACACCTTAGTACTCCTTGGGTGTTAATCACATAGCGATGTGAACTAGATTACTGAATCTAGTAAACCCTTTGGGTGTTGGTCACATGGCGATGTGAACTATGGGTGTTAATCACATGATGATGTGAACTATCGATGTTAATCACATGGTGATGTGAACTAGATTATTTGACTCTAGTGCAAGTGGGAGACTGAAGGAAATATGCCCTAGAGGCAATAATAAAGTTATTATTTATTTCCTTATTTCATGATAAATGTTTATTATTCATGCTAGAATTGTATTAACCGGAAACATAATACATGTGTGAATACATAGACAAACAGAGTGTCACTAGTATGCCTCTACTTGACTAGCTCGTTAACCAAAGATGGTTATGTTTCCTAACCATAGACAAAGAGTTGTTATTTTATTAACAAGGTCACATCATTAGTTGAATGATCTGATTGACATGACCCATTCCATTAGCTTAGCACCCGATCGTTTAGTATGTTGCTATTGCTTTCTTCATGACTTATACATGTTCCTATGACTATGAGATTATGCAACTCCCGTTTGCCGGAGGAACACTTTGGGTGCTACCAAACGTCACAACGTAACTGGGTGATTATAAAGGAGCATTACAGGTGTCTCCAAAGGTAGATGTTGGGTTGGCGTATTTCGAGATTAGGATTTGTCACTCCGATTGTCGGAGAGGTATCTCTGGGCCCTCTCGGTAATGCACATCACATAAGCCTTGCAAGCATTGCAACTAAGATGTTAGTTGTGAGATGATGTATTACGGAACGAGTAAAGAGACTTGCCGGTAACGATATTGAACTAGGTATTGGATACCGACGATCGAATCTCGGGCAAGTAACATACCGATGACAAAGGGAACAACGTATGTTGTTATGCGGTCTAACCGATAAAGATCTTCGTAGAATATGTAGGAGCCAATATGGGCATCCAGGTCCCGCTATTGGTTATTGACCGGAGACGTGTCTCGGTCATGTCTGCATTGTTCTCGAACCGTAGGGTCCGCACGCTTAAGGTTTCGATGACAGTTATATTATGTGTTTATGAGTTTTGATGTACCGAAGGAGTTCGGAGTCCCGGATGAGATCAGGGACATGACGAGGAGTCTCGAAATAGTCGAGACATAAAGATCGATATATTGGACGACTATATTCGGACTTCGGAAAGGTTCCGACTGATTCGGGTATTTTTTCGGAGTACCGGAGAGTTACGGGAATTCGCTGGGAGAAGTAATGGGCCTTGATGGGCTTTAGTGGGAAGAGGAAAAAAGGCTGCTGCGCCCCCCCTCCTCTCTAGTCCGAATTGGACTAGGGAAAAGGGGGCCGGCCACCTTTCCTACTCCTCCACTTCCTTCTCCCTTCCTCCCCTCTTGATGGACTCCTACTAGGACTTGGAGTCCTAGTAGGACTCCCATCCTGGCCGCACCAATGGCCTTGGCCGGCCTCCTCCTCCTCCATCCTTTATATACTGAGGCAAGGGGCACCCCATAGACACACAAGTTGATCCTCGTGATCGTTCCTTAGCCGTGTGCGGTGCCCCCTTCCACCATATTCCACCTCGGTCATATCATAGCGGTGCTTAGGCGAAGCCCTGCGACGGTAGAACATCAAGATCGTCACCACACCGTCGTGCTGACGGAACTCCTCCCCGAAGCTTTGCTGGATCGGAGCCCGGGGATCGTCATCGAGCTGTACGTGTGCTAAGAACTCGGAGGTGCCGGAGTAACGGTGCTTGGATCGGTCGGATCGGGAAGAAGACGTACGACTACTTCCTCTACGTTGTGTGATCGCTTCCGCAGTCGGTCTGTGTGGGTACGTAGACAACACTCTCCCCTCTCGTTGCTATGCATCACCATGATCTTGCGTGTGCGTAGGAAATTTTTGAAATTACTACGTACCCCAACAATCAGAGCCAGGTCTATGCGTAGATGTTATATGCACGAGTAGAACACAAAGGAGTTGTGGGCGTGGGTATATACATATTGCTTGTCATCACTAGTTGTTTCTTGATTCAGCAGTATTGTTGGATGAAGCGGCCCAGACCAACATTACAGGTACGGTTACGCAAGACTGGTTCTACCGACATGCTTCGCACACAGGTGGCTGATGGGTGTCAGTTTCTCCAACTTTAGTTGGATCGGATTCAATGAATAGGGTTCTTTCTGAAGATCAAAAAGCAATCACTATACCGTGTTGTGGTTTTTGATGCGTAGGTAAGAACGGTTCTTGCTCAGCCCGTAGCAGCCACGTAAAACTTGCAACAACAAAGTAGAGGACGTCTAACTTGTTTTTGCAGGGCATGTTGTGATGTGATATGGTCAAGACATGATGCTAAATTTTATTGTATGAGATGATCATGTTTTGTAACACAGTTATCGACAACTGGCAGGAGCCATATGGTTGTCGCTTTATTATATGAAATGCAATCGCCATGTAATTGCTTTACTTTATCACTAAGCGGTAGCGATAGTCGTAGAAGCAATAGTTGGCGAGACAACAACGATGCTTCGATGGAGATCAAGGTGTCAAGCCAGTGATAATGGTGATCATGATGGTGCTTTGGAGATGGAGATCAAAGGCACAAGATGATGATGGACATATCATATCACTTATATTGATTGCATGTGATGTTTATCCTTTATGCATCTTATTTTGCTTAGTTCGGCGGTAGCATTATAAGATGATCTCTCACTAAATTTCAAGGTATAAGTGTTCTCCCTGAGTATGCACCGTTGCTACAGTTCGTCGTGCCGAGACACCACGTGATGATCGGGTGTGATAAGCTCTACGTTCACATACAACGGGTGCAAGCCAATTTTTGCACATGCAGAATACTCGGGTTAAACTTGACGAGCCTAGCATATGCAGATATGGCCTCGGAGCACCAAGACCGAAAGGTCGAGCGTGAATCACATAGAAGATATGATCAACATAGTGATGTTGACCATTGAAAACTACTCCATCTCACGTGATGATCGTACATGGTTTAGTTGATATGGATCACATGATCACTTAGATGATTAGAGAGATGTCTATCTAAGTGGGAGTTCTTAAGTAATTTGATTAATTAAACTTTAATTTATCATGAACTTAGTACCTGATAGTATTTTGCATGTCTATGTTGTTGTAGATAGATGGCCCGTGTTGTTCTTCCATTGAATTTTAATGCGTTCCTAGAGAAATCTAAGTTGAAAGATGATGGTAGCAACTAGACGGACTGGGTCCGTAACTTAAGGATTATCCTCATTGCTGCACAAAAGAATTACGTCCTGAAAGCACCGCTAGGTGATAAACCCGCTGCAGGAGCAACGCCAGATGTTGTGAACACCTGGCAGAGCAAAGCTGATGACTACTTGATAGTTCAGTGTGCCATGCTTTACGGCTTGGAACCGAGACTTCAACGACGTTTTGAATGTCATGGAGCATATTAGATGTTCCAGGAGTTGAAGTTAATATTTCAAGAAAATGCCCGGATTGGGAGATATGAAGTCTCCAATAAGTTCTACAGCTGCAAAATGAAGGAGAATAGTTCTATCAGTGAACATATACTCAGAATGTCTGGGTACCACAACCACTTGACTCAGCTGAGAGTTAATCTTCCTGATGATAGTGTCATTGACAGAGTTCTTCAATCACTGCGACCAAGCTACAAGAGCTTCATGATGAACTATAATATGCAAGGGATGGATAAGACGATTCCTGAGCTCTTCGCAATGCTAAAGGTTGCGGAGGTAGAAATCAAGAAGGAGCATCAAGTTTTGATGGTCAACAAGACCACCACTTTCAAGAAAAAGGGTAAAGGGAATAAGGGGAACTTCAAGAAGAACAGCAAGCCAGTTGCTGCTCAAGAGAAGAAACCCAAGTTTGGACCTAAACCTGAGACTAGTGTTTCTACTGCAAAGGGACTGGTCACTGGAAGCGGAACTGCCCCAAGTATTTGGCGGAGAAGAAGGATGGAAAAGTGAAAGATATATTTGATATACATGTTATTGATGTGTACCTTACTAATGCTCACAGTAGTGCATGGGTATTTGATACTGGTTCAGTTGCTAACATTTGCAACTCGAAACAGGGGCTACGGATTAAGCGAAGATTGTCTAAGGACGAGGTGACGATGCACGTGGGAAATGGTTCCAAAGTCGATGTGATCGCCGTCGGCATGCTACCTCTACATCTACCTTCGAGATTAGTTTTAGACCTAAATAATTGTTATTTAGTGCCAGCGTTCAGCATGAACATTATATCTGGATCTTGTTTGATGCAAGACGGTTATTCATTTAAATCAAAGAATAATGGTTGTTCTATTTATATGAGTAATATCTTTTATGGTCATGCACCCTTGATGAGTGGTCTATTTTTACTAAGTCTTGATAGTAGTGATACACATGTTCATAGTATTGAAGCCAAAAGATGCAGAGTTGATAATGATAGTGCAACTTATTTGTGGCACTGCCGTTTTGGTCATATTGGGGTAAAGTGCATGAAGAAACTCCATTCTGATGGACTTCTGGAACCACTTGATTATGAATCACTTGGTACTTGCAAACCATGCCTCACGGGCAAGATGACTAAAACTCCGTTCTCCGGAACAATGGAGCGAGCAACAGAGTTATTGGAAATCATACATATTGATGTATGTGGTCCAATGAACATTGAGGCTCGCGATGAATATCGTTATTTTCTCACCTTCACAGATGATTTGAGCAGATATGGGTATATCTACTTAATGAAACATAAGTCTGAAACATTTGAAAAGTTCAAAGAATTTCGGAGTGAAGTGGAAAATCATTGTAACAAGAAAATAAAGTTTTTACGATCTGATCGTGGAGGACAATATTTGAGTTGCGAGTTTGGTCTTCATTTGAAACAATGCGGAATAGTTTCGCAACTCACGCCACCCGGAACACCACAGCGTAATGGTGTGTCCGAACGTCGTAATCATACTTTACTAGATATGGTGCGATCTATGATGTCTTTTACTGATTTACCGCTATCGTTTTGGGGTTATGCTTTAGAGACGACTGCATTCACGTTAAATAGGGCACCATCTAAATTCATTGAGACGACACCTTATGAACTGTGGTTTGGCAAGAAACCCAAGTTGTCGTTTCTTAAAGTTTGGGGTTGTGATGCTTATGTGAAGAACCTTCAACCTGATAAGCTCGAACACAAATCGGAGAGTGACATGTGTTCATCGTTGGCGTCTGTATGTGCGGAAAACTCTCTGGAATGCCCCAACGGGCCGTCGGATCGCCCTTTGTCCCAACCTGGTCCAACGACACAATCCTTCTCGGCGAACGGATGGATTGGGGTGCGGGGTTTCGGGCGCGGCATGGGGGATAGCTGCTCGTCACTGTCTGCATCTGCTCCCTGTGATATTGCCGCTCCCCTCACTCCCTGCCGGGGTCGCCGGTTCCTCCGGGCGATGTTCTCCGGCTTGCAGGACGAAGCCGAGGACGAGACGTCGATGAACGAGGTGGATGAAGCCCCTGTCGGGGACGGGCGAGATGAGGAGAAAGGGTTCGATGGATTTGGGGTTGGGTATAAGGGGTGCCGGTTAGCCCGGGTGTTTGAGCCCCGTTTAAGGTGCCCGTCTGAGTCATTTTCTTTTTGTGACCCATCATTGGACGGGCCTTCCACCAAGGTGTTTGAGGCGAGTTTGGGGCACCGGACCATAGATGGTCTTAAAGTAGCCTCGTAAAATATCTGCTAGTCTATGGCACTCCCAAGTACTCCCTTTTAAAACAAACTAGCACATATGCCCGTGCGTTGCAACGGGAGAGATATTTTTTAGAGAAGCATCGGAGAGATAATTGATGTGTCCATCAAAACGGTCTTCATAGTGATGGGGCTACAGAGCGAGGAGCTGCGATGTTCTCACGGGTCATGTTTGGCCCACGAGATCTTAATAGTGATGGGTTTGGTCGGAGTGGTGGCCACCACCCAACTTGTGCCTTTTTTTTCTTTGTGTCCGCCACCATGTCTAGGTTGTGGTTGCCTCCTCATTTTGTGGCAGCACGGCGATCTTCAGGGCATAGTTGCTTCGACCACTCTCTCCTATGATGGCGTAACAGATATAATACAAATTGCAGTGAATCTCGTTTCATTGGTATAATCAACACATAACTAGGTAGTCCCTACTTTACCAGGGTTTATTCTTTGTAATTATTTCAGCGATCACTTGCCCACATATTTTTAGTCAGAGCCAAACCAACATAACCTCTTTTATTGCCATGTGTCCACAATTTCTTTTAATTATATTCAACAAAAATATTCTTTTTATTGTCAAATGGCACGTCGGATGCATAACAGTTCAAGTCTGGCCAAGTAAGTGGCAGGCACCAAAATGACATGTGTCTGTAAGGCGCGAACGAAAATCCAAAACAACCACTGAGTTGAAGGATCAAACTCACGACCTCAAAAACTCGACCACGTGCTGCTAGCCACTCGAACAAACAACTCCTGCTAACAAATGGCTTGCGCGAATGTTTAATAATATACTACAGCATACCATTCAAAACATTTTTTTTCTCATCTTATTGAACTTATCAAAAAATAATTAATAATTATGATGTCTCGAATATTCTTCGAAACATGAAAATTTATTGAAATTCACAAAAAATAAATAAAAAGATGAACCTTTTATAAGAAAACGAACAATTTTTGAATATGTGAACAATTTTTTAAAATTAAATATGTTTTCAACATTGAAACAATTTTGAAAAACATGTTTTCTAACACAAGCATTACTTTGAATTTGTGAACGTTTCAATAAAAATGAATATTTTTTTAATTTTTATCCATTTTCAAAATGCAATTTATTTTGAAAATATCGAACAATTTTGGAAAACATAAAAGACAATTAAAATGTGAAAATTTTCTCTATTTTTCAATGAATAAAAATCTAAAATTTGGAAAAAATACAAAATGGCAAAAATATAATAAATTCTGGAGATTTTACGAGAATTAATCAAAAACTAAAATTCTAAAAAATTGAATTTATGAAAAAAGGAAAAAACAAAAAGAAACTTGGAAGAGAAATAAGAAAAAGGAAAGATAAAAGAAAAGAAAAAGGGGGGGAAAGCAGAACAGAGAAAAGGTAAAAACGGGCCGTCCCAATACTGGGCACCATATGCGAAACTTTGTCTATTTTGTGCCCAGTGCGGTAAATAATGGTTCTCAGCTGTGTGGACAGGAAATAAATGGGCTGGGCCTCAGCGCGCGCGGCCACGTACGAAAATTTTGGATAAAACGGTTTCTTTTATGGCAGATGGACATACAAAAAAATAGTACCACCTTGAATAGAACCAAAAAAATCGGTGATGAACGGATGAAAAAATCGACAAAACCCACCTTGCTTTATTAGTAGAAATATAGATATAGGACTGTTTACATCACTAGAGTAGCACTGTGTATTGCAGTACACATTTTGATTTGTCGGATGTGTGATCTCCCACTGAAACCGGTAGCAACAAGCGCCCGATAGACAACATATGGTGCGGTGCATCTTGACATCTTGCCTCACATGCATACATGCATGAAGCTAAATGCAGTAGGACCATTCGACGTACCAAATTTGGCGCATATATGCTTAGATACAGCAGCCTGCAGCATCCCAAATCAACATATATAATACTTTCTCCGTAAACTAATATAAAAATGTTTAGATTACTAAAATAATTATCTAAATGCTTTTATATTAGTTTAGCGTATAAAATACTTTCTCCGTAAACTAGTATAAAAATATTTAGATTACTGAAGTTGATCTAAACATTCTTATATTAGTTAGTACTGTATATGCTAGACTAGATGCACTGGCACGCCAGCGACTACGTCACCGCACTTGCGTACTCATATCCGACACGCGTGGGCACAAGTACGTAGAAGTACGTAGGCGCGCGCGAACCTAGCTAGGCAGCTAGTAGCACTACTTCGGGGACCGTTTCTCCACCAGCGATGCTACATCTACGTAAAACACAAACGTATATTAACGTAAACAGCAACATGGTGGGCTGGGATTGGAGAGAGGGGGAGGAAGGGGCCTACGTAGGGTATCATAAGTGTTTACGTAGATGTAGCATTATTGCTTCTCCACACACATACACAGCCAAGTTTTCTCGGCTCCGATGGAGTATCCGAGAAAACAATTCCATCCAACCCACCCTCCTCCAGCGACGCCTTCTTCCTCCATCCTCCCCCCTGACTCGATGAGCTCTTCCACCGTACAGCGTCTGCTCCCAAGCTCTTCCGTTTTCCCGAGGCCACTCCTCCCGAGCGTGCCGTACGTGGATGGCTCAAGGTGGAGCTCGAGCCCGCGCTATCGATCTAACTCCGGTAGACGCAGGGACGGCGAGGAACGCCCAGCCCGTGCAGCATTTACTGGTGCATGATCTCTACGTGCTGCTGGATAGGTCGGTTGAAAGTTCAACGGCTACAAGCTAGTTATCGGCCAACCTCAAACGACTACAGCTATGGAGATTCTCGGGAAGATGCTGTTCCTAGTTAGTTAGGTAAGGGCAAGCAACCCTAGCTAAGCTGATGTACGCACGCAAGTTACATACTTAATTAGAGTACGCGATTAGTTATAATAACTCACCTATGCAGGCCTTCCGGCCGTGGCAATGGACCGATCCTCACTCAACGTCGACGTTGATCCGATCGTCGGGTGGGCTGTGCCGCGCGCTGTGGTCACCTAAGCTGATCCTCCATCCATGGAACTAGATCAGTCTCAGCACGGTGTGAACTGGAGATGGAAGGTGCAGCAGGTGGCTGACTCATCTACCTTCTTGTAGAGTTGTAGTAGAAAGGCATGGCAGAGTGATAGCAACGATCTGAATGTATGCCGGTCTGGTGTCCCGGTCGTGGGTGCACATCTGCGTGTGCATGCATGCAAGCATGCATACGTGTCACGGCATCTAACGCAGTGACGATCGCTATATCTATATCTACTAATAAAGCAAGGTGCGTTTTTTCTAATTTTTTCATCCGTTCACCATCAAAATAATATTATTTCCTATCCGAGGTGGTACTAAATTTTTGTGCGTCCGTCTATTAGCAAAATAAAAAGATTTGTCCAGATCTACGTCCATGGGCCGCGTGCTATGGCCCGCCGATTTTTTTCTGCCCACGCAACAACAAACAAAATCCTATTTACCGCACAGAGCGGCAAATAGTTCAACGTACGCACAGGGCGCCATGACTGGGCCACTCATTATATTCTGTGTTTTGTTTCTATTTTACTTCTTATGTTTCTTCCTTTTTTATTTTCTGTTAATTTTGTATTTTTACCGTTCCAAGTCTATATATTTTTCTTTTTCAAAAATTCAAAATTTTCAGAAAATAATTCGAATTTCATTTAAAATATTCTGAATTTTTATAGGTGTCTTTTTTAAAAAAGTTTCAATATTTAATAAAATGAATTTGACCAATTTTCAACATTTGAAAATATTCATGTTTACTTTTTCCTTCCCGCAGAAACACAAAATCCTATTTCCCGTACAGTGCGATAAATAGTTAAACATACACACAGGGCGCCAAGACTGGCCCACTCATTTTTTTCTGTGTTTTGTTTCTATTTTTCTTCTTATATTTCTTTCTGTTTTTATTTTATGTTTATTTTTTATTTTAACCACACATACCTTTTTTTTCTTAAATTCGGAATTTTCAAAAAATGTTTCGAATTTCATTTCTTATTCAAATTTTTGTAAAAAGTTACGAATTCCAAAAGGCTGTTCCAATTTTAGAAAATGTTTGGAAAAAAATTTGTCGCTCCAAAGTTTGTTCAAAATGTTAATAATTATTCCCAGTTTTTAAAATGGTTGTATTTTGAAATATTGCTCAATAATTAATAAAATGCATTTGAAAAAGGTTCCACATTTGAAAATATTAATGTTTTACCGATATGTTCAAAAATTAGAAATAATGTTTCCATTAAACAAACACATTTTCTTAAATTCTTCTGAATGTTCAAAATATGTTTCTATTTTCAAAATTTATTCACAACTTAAAAAAATCGTATTTTTAAAAAGGTTCACGTTTTTATGAAATGTATGTGAATTTCATGAAATGCTCCGTTGAAACCTTTTGTTCTTATTTTTCCCAAAAATGTATGGAATTTTCAAAAAAAGTGATCGTAATTTGGAAAATTGTTCACGTTCCCAAGTATATTCCGTAGTTTCTGTTACGAATTCCAAAATTGTGTTCCTGTTTCAAAAATGTGTGAAATTTTTAAATTTACTTGTTCCAATTTTGGTTTCAGGAATGGAAAATTATTTCCCATTTTTAAAAAAATTGTTTGGGTTTCTCCAAATTTGTTCAAGATTTAAAATTGCATTTAACAAATTTTAGAAATTTGATAAATATTCATGTTTTAGTGAGACGTTCAAAAACTGAAAATAAGTTTTGCAGTGAAAAGACATTTTCTACTCAAAAGATTTTTCCATTTCCTAAAATTGTTTACAAATTTAAAAAACTTCGTTTTTTTTCAAAAGATTCATCCTTTTAAGAAATGTCGTTTAATTTCAAAAAATGTTCCGTTCAAATTTTTTGTACGTGTTTTTTTAAATGTATGGTTTTGAAAAAAATTGTTTGGTATTTGGAAAATTATTCATGTTGCCAAGTATATTTAGCAATTCATAGTTATGATTTTTTTAAAGTATAAAAAATGAAAAAGAAATGTTTTGAATCTGACATTGCAGTATATCCTTAAATATTCACGCTAAATATTGGTTAGCAGGACGGGTTTGTTTGACTGGCTGCTAACATGTGGGATTGCTCATACTGGGCCTTTGAGGTCGTGAGTTCGATCACTCCCATATTGGGCCTGCTCCGCATCAGACATATCGAGCTAAGTTGACGATTGACTAAAAAATAAAAATAAATTATTAACTGTGGTAGCTTCCATGTGCAAATAAAAGAGAATATGCAGGTTAATTATAATTGAAGGAAATTGTGAGCACATGTCAATAAAAGAGAATATAACGGGTTGGCTCTAATTAAAGGGTATCATGTTGAACTAGAGAATACGGACATGTGGGGTCTTGATCCATTCTTATATTGAGTCAGATGCATGTAGTTTTATTATCCCGTTGCAACGCACGGGCATGTGTGCTAGTCCTACATATACTGTTTTCTACCCCCCCCCCCCTTAAATATAAGCGTTTTTAGAGTTTTCAATATGAACTATATATAGAGCAAAATAAATGAATCTACACTCTAAGATAACATATGTGTATATACTTTCGTATATGGTCCATGTTGAAATCTCTAAAAGGTCTTATATTTAGATAAATATATGCACGCATGCTCTATCTTTATGAGCGCCTTTGAGATAAGCACAACATCCTCCTACTGAACAAACATAGTCGAAAAGACTGAAATTGCCACGTCTAGGAACCCTAATGTGATGATTCTACCACGAGGAGGCTAACCATCTGAGCTACCTCAGTTCGTAAACTACCCGGCTCAATGATCTTGCATGCATGCACATCTCACCAACATGATAAGTATATTAAAAGTTATTACCAGAAATCCGTTGGCGCTCTCGGGAGCGCGTGCTTCTGCACGCGGAAAAAATATTTGAAAGAGCGAAAAAATTTCAAACAAAAATTTGGTGCATACATCTCGACATTATATGTGTGTACGTCAAGTTTCGGAGAAAACCGACATTTTTTGTGGCTTGTGTAAAAAAGACAAAATTGTGTCTTGTGAAAAGCATTTTTTAACACCGTATTTTGGCTTTTTCATGCGTGACACATAAGTTGTCGGTTTTTCAAGAAATAACTTTGTGAGCATGTACAATATAGAAATGTACACGCCAAGTTCTTGTTTGAATTTTTTTTTGACATTTCAAAATATGTTTAAAATACATTTTAAAAATCAGGAGTGCGCGCTCCCATGTGCCAAAACGCCACACTCAAGTTATTACGTACATTGCAGTGCCTCCCTCTTTTGGTTGACGTCTATTTTTTCCTTGGAGGTGTTAATAGTATAAGAGCGGAAGGCCAGTGATGCGACATGCCATTTCTTGCAACGGGGAAGCAGCACCACAAACCCTCCGTCATATCCACAATGGCAATAAAAATTGATACAGACTAGTATCACCTCTGTCACGGACGCGCCAACTATAGAGGCAACTCACTATGTATCTAACATCGCACATCATGACAATGCATATTGCTTGTGTTGCTATTTATTCAGGGACAACACCAAAGGTAACAAACATGGGCATGATGCATTTGTAGTAGATGGCTTTCATAATTGGAAGAAGCCAGAAAGATTTGTGACTCATGTAGGTGATCGCAACAGTTTCCACAATAGAGCACTAAAAAACTGTGAGGATCTAGAGAACATAGATCAATCAATCCCGGTAGCCTTACACAAGCAAAGTCCAATTGAGAAAACTGAGCATCTTATTCGGGACAATGCTGCAATTGATGTATGTCGATACTTGTTGCATCAGGGACAACCATTCCGTGGTCATGATGAATCAGAAGAGTCGGCAAATAAGGGAAACTATTTGCAGTTGATGGAGTATACTATTAGTCAGAATGAAATTATAGCCAAGGCATTCAAAAACGCCCCACAAAATAATCAAATGTTTTCTCCAAAAATTCATAAAAGTATTACTGAATGCTTTGCGGAAGAAATCTTGTCATGTACTTTGCAAGAAATTGGCAGTGATGTGTTTAGCTTATTGGTTGATGAGTGTCGTGATATTTCTGACAAAGAGCAGATGGCATTGGTTCTACGATACGTGAGTGGTGGGCTGTCATATGAGAGGTTTGTAGGTGTTGTTCACGTTGAGGAGACTACAACTACTTTTCTCAAGTCCAAAATTGATTTTATGATTGCAAAGTTTGGTTTGAGTTTAAAACAAGTAAGAGGACAAGGGTATGACGGTGCAAGCAGCATGGCAAGTGAGTTCAATGGTTTGCAAGCAAAAATTATGAGAGATAATAGTTCAGCTTATTTTGTACATTGTTTTGCGCACAAACTTAACTTGGTTGTTGTGGCCATTGCAAAGAAAATTACTGATGTTGGAGATTTCTTTGATATGATATCACTTATGGTGACTGTTGTTGGATCATCTTGCAAGAGAAAGGATAAACTTAGAGTGGACCATCAAGAAGAAGTGAGGAAAGCAATTGGTAAGGGTGAGATTGCTACAGGAACTGGACTAAATCAAGAGCTTTCTCTTCAAAGGCCAGGAGATACTAGATGGAACTCTCACTATAGAACTTTGGTAGGTTTGTCAAAGATGTTTCCATCGGTGGTTAAAGTGCTAGAATATGTTGAGGAAGATGGTACTGATCCTATTAAGAAACGTCAAGCTAGTGGGATTCTGAAATATTTTCAATCATTTGATTCTGTATTCTATCTACACATGATGATGATTATATTTGCTTTAACAAATGGGCTATCTAAAACATTTCAGAGAAAGGATATGGACATTGTTAATGCCATATCAGATGTGGAATCTACTAAGAGAGAGCTACTAAAGCTTAGATCTGAGCATGGTTGGAATGATCTTCTAGACAAGGTACGTTCTTTTTGTGAGAAGAATGACATTTTAGTGATGGACATGGAAAATGATTACGTGAATCCAAAGAAGATAAGGAAAAGGACCGGTATTAAAAATGAGCATCATTATCGGATTGATTGTTTCTTTGCTGTCCTAGATATGTTGGTAGAAGAGTTAAATGGCAGATTCAATGTTATCAATTCTGAGTTACTTTGTTGTATGTCAGCTTTGAGTCCAAGTGATCAGTTTGGTCACTATAATGTTGAGAAGTTGAAGAAATTGGCTCAGTTTTCCCCAGATGACTTCAATGATTTGGTGGGTCTTGAGCATGAACTTGATCTCTGTTTGGATAATGTAACCCACGATACAAGGTTTGCCAGCTTGGATAATATTGGTGATCTGGCTGAACTAATGGTGACTACAAAGAAGCATCTTTCTTATCCTTTAGTATACCGACTTATAAAGCTAGCACTTACTTTGCATGTTGCCACTGCAACCGTTGAGAGGTGCTTCTCAGCTATGAAGATAGTGAAGAATGCTCTACATAGCAAAATTAGTGATGATTTTATGAACCATAGCCTTATCTGCTTTGTAGAAAAAGAATTGTTGAACAAAATTCCAAATGAAGTGATAGTTAAACGTTTTCATGCGGTGAAAGAACGTCGTGGGATGAAACGGAAGGTAATGCTCAGCCTAAAGCTCTTATTGTTTTTTTAATACCAGCCTTCTTCAACGTTTCCACCCTCTCAATTTTGATCATGTTTTTCGTTGTTGTTGCGGGTTGTAGATTAAGTGTTAGAACAACGTGTCAGTGTTCTCTTTTGCAACTTCAGAACAAGATATGGTTATATTGTTGTGATTACTTTTATCTCAAATGTTTAGTTTCCTTTCCCATTTCAATGAACTTGGGTACCATGTGGATAATAAAGTGATTATTCCCGCGTTTTAGTTTACATGGATGTTTTTGTCTTGTTGATTTATCATTTATGAATATGGCCATACATTTTTTGCCCCCTCTCAATTATTTTCCTGGGTCTGCCCCTGACCCGCACATGAGAGGCAAAGATTCACACACACACACACACACACACATACACCAGCAAGTTGACACAACAACAGTACACAATCTTCCCACCCAAAAAGAAACACTACATGTTCAGATCACCCACTTATAGCTGGGCTTCAAGCCGTGTCCCAATCCCATTCGACCACAAATCTCCCTTTCTAGGGAGCTAAGTAACTGTAGTGATATACTACTAGTTAGTACAAGTAGCTATAATTGGTCTAGAACCATTTCATATACTATGGTCCCCATTTATATCGTTGTAAATCATGGAGTGAGAAGCCTAATGCTTAGACTAGTCCGAAGTAACATAGGTCGTAACATGCATCCTCATGCAATGCCAATTAGGCATATTGATGACATGACATAGTATTAAGGGCTAATTATATTCGAGCCCCTAGTTGGGGCACACCTGTTTTATTTGCCCCTAGTTCAAAAAAACCCTCATTTCTGCCTGAGCGCGTTTGCTCCTCTTATGCTTTTGCCCTTGAACCGTCACTTCAAAAACCTCATAACAAATTCATATTAACTCAGAAACATCCAAATAAGATTAATTTAGTTTGCTCTCTTATGCTTTTACGTTTGACATATTAACTTGCCCACAAAATACCTGCTAGTCTCAAAGCTCTGGGATGTAATAAAGTCATGAACCATATTCATTCGAGTGTGAACAAAACTGAGGTTTGGCATTCACATCTTTGTTGCATTAATTTTGTTTGTATGACATGGCTAGGTAAAGATGAATTTAATCTCGAGTTTCACTTTAGCCAAAGGCTCCAAGTTACATGCATGTGTGCAAGCTAAGCAACCTCACAAGCCTCACAAGCCTACATAGGAGAGACACTTGGCACCACTAGAGCTCACATATTCTGACCTGTGTGAGATGAAAGGTGGAAAGAAATATTCCATAATGTTGATTGATGACTCCACTAGATTCTACTATGTTTATTTGTTGAATACCAAGGATGAAGCTCTACACTACATTAAAATCTATAAGCC
The DNA here is from genome assembly GCF_003073215.2 of Triticum urartu. Classification (NCBI taxonomy): domain Eukaryota; kingdom Viridiplantae; phylum Streptophyta; class Magnoliopsida; order Poales; family Poaceae; genus Triticum; species Triticum urartu. The sequence goes on along the minus strand of NC_053026.1, from coordinate 614,974,994 downwards.
GGAGTTGAAAATCGACTTCAAAACAAAATAAAATGGGTTTGGTCTGATCGTGATGGAGAATACTTTTCTAACGAGTTCATTTTATTCTATATGTAATATGGTATTATTCATGAGAGGAAGTTTCCCTATTCACCCTAGTCAAACGGAGTTGACGAACAAAAAAATGTATTCTACCAGATTTGGTTAACTCCATGTTAGATACGTCGGGTTTATCCAAGGCATGGTGGGAGAGGCTATATTGACATCATGTCATGTCCTGAATAAGCTACCCAAAAGGGATAATGTGATTATGCCTTTGAGCAATGGGAGAAGAAAAGAACCGCACTCTCTTAATTGCGAACTTGGGGTTGTTTGTCAAAAGTCAACGTGCCAATAACCAAAAGGCGTAAGCTGGGACCAAAGGCCGCGGACTGCGCTTTTCTGGACTATGCTTGGCATAGTGTTGACTATAGATTTCTACTGATCAAATCTGATATACCCGACGTGAAGATCGGTATGACATGGAGTCATGATACATTCTTTGAGGATATTTTTTCCATGAGAGTTATGCAAAGCACTTCTACACTAGAATGTAATGAGACTCCTGGACGCCATTCCAATGGAATATTTTGAGCGAATACATGATGAAAAGCATGTAAACGATGATGAGGAAACTCCTATTAGAGGCAAGATACGGAGGACTGCAAAGTCCTTTGGTGATGATTTACTTGTGTACCTCGTGGATGACACTCCTAGTTCAATTTCAGAAGCCTATGCATCACTAGATGCCGAATATGTAAGGATGCAGTGTGTAGCGAGATGTATTCCATTTTGGCCAACGGGACATGGGAGATCACTAAATCATCCTTATGGTTGCAAACCAATGGGATGTGAGTGAGTTTTCAAAAAGAAGCTTAGGCATGATGATACAGTTGAGAAGTACAGGGCTTGTCTTGTGGCCAAGGTTTATACTAAGAAAGAAGGTGAAGATTTATTCGCTACCTACTCACATGTGGCTAGACTAAAAACCATTCGAGTACTACTCTCGGTGGCTTCCTCGCATGGTCTTCTCATTCATCGGATGGACGTTAAGACGACTTCCCTTAATGGAGAGCTAGACGAGGAAATCTACATGCAACAACTTGATGACTTTATAGTATATGGCTAGGAATGGAAGGTGTGCAAGTTATTGAAATCTTTATATGACCGGAAACAAGCTCCAAACCAATGGCATGAGAAGTTTGATAAAACTTTAACATTTTGTGGCTTTGTTGTCAATGAAGCTGACAAATGTGTACACTATCGCCATGATGGGGGCGGAGTAATTCTGTGTTTGGAACCTTCTCATAAATTTGAGATGAAAGACCTATGTGTGGATAGAACCTTCTCATAAATTCTTGTGGGGTATATGTCGATGGCATATTGGTATTTGGAACTAACCTCAAAGTCATTGAGGAGGTTAAGTTTTTTTATCTCATAAATTTGAGATGAAAGACCTATGTGCGGTTGATGTTATCCTGAACATCAAGCTACTGAGAGATAATGAGGGTGAGATCACACTTATTCAATCCCACTAAGATAATGAGGGTGAGATCACACTTATTCAATCCCACTATGTTGAGAAGATTCTATGTCACTTTGGGTATTCAGATTGCAAACCACCTCTAACACCACACTAGTGCAGAACCGGGCAATAGCACCGGTTCGTAAGGCCATTTAGTGCCGGTTCGGTAACCGGCACTAAAGTGTGGGCACTAAAGCCCCCCCCCCCTTTAGTACCGGTTCAGCACGAACCGGTGCTAAAGGGCAACCACGTGGCACGAGCCAGCTCCGGGGGCAGGGAGCCCTTTAGTACCGGTTGGTGACACCAACCGGTATTAAAAGGTTGGGGGTTTTGGGTTTATGATTTCTTTTTCATTTAATTTTGTGTTTTCCATTTAATTCTTTTTCGTTTGCTGGTATTTTACGATACTACATATTGTACACGTTATGCATATATATAAATAGAATTTCTAGTAGAACCGATCATATATATATATATATCATCGAATGTCTCACAACCACCATTAATTCACACATATAAACACACATGTATATATATACAATTAGCTAGCTATATACAATTTCTCCTAATTGGTGTCTTCGGAGCCAGTGGCATTAGCCTAATTGGTGCCTTCGGAGCACGATGACAATTGGAAGTGGTTCATGGGGCGGTAGCGGGTAATAGTATTCTCCTTTGGGATCTATGACCTGGTCGAGCAAAAATCCCGCTATTTCCTCTTGAATTGCTTCTATGCGCTCCTCTGATAGGAGCTGCTCCCGCACCTCTCTGAACTGTTAAGAAGGATATCAATATGCATGTGTATTAGTTGTGTGACTAGATATCGATAATGGTGTAAAAATTGTGAATAGTGTTCTGACAAACGTACCCAGTCCTGTCTTTGAGATTTGCTCCTTTCGGACGCCATCATGCGACTGTTCTCACAAACGTAGTATGCACACAGATTATTCGCCGGCGCCTGCTTTAGGGCCTTTACGAGAATTGAATTTGATCAGATAATAATTAATCAAGCATGATAATTAAAGAGATGGCAGCTAGCTAGCTAGTACTACTTAATTACTTACCTTGGGTCGATACCATTTCAGCTTTCGTTTCCATTGGCCTAGAGTGACGTTGATGAACTTTACCCAAGCCCTGCCCGCCGACAAAGAAAATGAATAAAGGGGTTATTAAATAGTTCATATCAGGAAATGACGAACTAAATAGGCCAAGATATAGTTAATAATGATTGAAATTACCTGTTGACTATCCCAAACAAGATGGTGTAGTCAATTTCTTTTTTAAGTAGTGAGTCCAGTATTTCAACTGTTCCTTCATCAACTTTAATGATTAACAAGATCCAGTGAAATCTGCATGCACACACGTTTGCATGTCTTAATTAAGCGGGCATATGTAAGCAAAAACATGTAGCTAGCTAGTAGGCAAAAATAGAATTTGTAGTACAAGACAGTGTGACTCACTCGAAGTTGTAAGGAAGTTGTATATCTTCATTGGTATTGAGGCGCTTGAAGAACTCTAGCATGCTTTCCTCTACACTTTTTTCATAATATGCATCTAATTTCCATGTGTATTCATTAATGGTATTTGGGTCAATGAACCCAATGCCATAGCGTCCACCTTTTTCATTTCATACATCTTCATCCTGCATAATACCACAAAAAAGAATATAGTGAGGATAATTACAGGTAATGATTAATCAAAATGATCACTACAGCTAGCTCAAGACTTAAATTACAGAAAGAAATCACTTACAGACAATAGCAACTGACGATAGATTTGTCGAGTGCGTCTTGATTGTATAACTGAAATACTTCTGAATACTCAACGGACACAGCTTTCTCATGGAAGTAATGATCCTTCTTGACATTCACCATGAGGGACTCTCGATTGGAAATCTTGGTAATGTCCATGTACCATTGATGCAATTCATACATTCTCGTTGGGAGCTTCTTGACCTCGTCTGGCTCGACCAAAGGTTGGCCCCGGACATATTTCCGTTTTATTTCCTCCTCTCTAAGCAGAGACATGGGCTCGATATCGAGGAGTTGTCCAACAGTCATCATGAGCTTTTCAGCCTGCTCAATATGCTCCTCGGTTATTACCACATCGCCCAGCCCGGGAACGTTAACGGTTTGCCCACAATAATATTGGGCGCGCATACTCTCATGTATTGTTGGCACAACAAGCGGGGGGATTGATTGCGCCGCCTGTTCTCCCAGCTGGGGAACGGTTTTACCGCTCCTTTTGCCAGCTGATTTGCTCGAGCTCGAGCTCGCCTCTTTATGTAGACGTGCTCGATTTAACTTCCTGAGGTGGCGCTCATAGTCTGTGCCAACAGGCTTGGGAGCTGGTGGTCTAGCCATACGAATGAAGTGGTCAATCTTTTCCTCAGGCACTTTCTCCCTTGGCGGCGGTGGCGGTTTCGGTGCAAAATGGGCTTTCACCTCGGCCTTCGATATGGTTGAGTTTTCCTCCTCGGACTTGTCGTAAGGCCTCTGCGGAAGAGGCGCTAGGCTGCTTGGACGATATTCAAATCGCTTGCCTCCGCCTGTACCTCCCGTCCTACCTCAACTTGTACCGCTACGCACCATAGCTGCGGTGGCTCTCTTCCATGATTGCTGAGGCGGCGGAGACGGCTGACGTGGCTGAGTTGGACGAGGAGGAGTGGCCTGAATCTGTGCCGGACTTGGAGGAGTGGCCTGAAGTTGTGCCGGACTTGGAGGAGGAGTGGTCTGACGTTGTGTCGGACTTGGAGGAGGAGTGGTCTGACGCTTTGCCGGACTTGGAGGAGGAGGAGTGGCCTGACGCGTTGGTGGACTTGAAGGAGCGGGAGTCTGCTGACTCGGTGGCAGACTTCGACGAGGAGTCAGCTGACGCGGTGTCGGTGGCCTTCAAAAGATGATGCAATCTTTTCTCCATAGGATGATACGATGTTTGGCCTCTCCCAGTGTGTGCTCCTCGTCACCTCCAGGAATGTCAAGCTCTAGCCCCGAATATTGGTCCACCACCTCATCAACCAAGACACGAGCATAGCCCGCTGGAATCGGGTTGCAATGGAAGGTTGCCTCGGGGGGATTTGTAAAAGCAACGGCGTCCGCCACCTTCATGGATATGTTCTTCATTTTGAAGTGTAGCTCGCAGTTAGTGTTCTCCATGATGTCATCCACGGGGTATCTATCCAGCATTGCGTCGCCCGGGGCGGAACCCACACTACTTCTCGGCATGGATGGGATGGTGCTATCCAATGTTGGATCATCCGCTAGCTGCTGCAGCTGCTGAGACCCCCTTTGCTGGCTAAGTGAGTCGATCTGCTCCTGCTGCCGCTGGAATTTGACTGCCAAGTCCGCGTGCGCTGATTCTAGGCCTTGAAGGCATTCATAGTCCAGCTTCCTCTGCTCCTCCTCCATCTTCCTCTTCTTCTCCTCCGCAATCTTCTTTCTTGCACGGGTTCTGTAGTCGGCGTTCTAGTCCGAAAACCCCTCATACCACGGAATAGCGCCCTTGCCTCGTGTTCTTCCCGGGTGTTCAGGATTTCCCAGGGCACGCGTAAGCTCGTCATTCTCTTTGTTGGGCTGGAACAACCCCGATCGAGCCTCTTCTATTGCAACAAGTAGCTTATCTTCGGCTCCGTTCAGACATGCCTTCTTCGAAACTTTGCCTGTCTTCGGGTCCAACTCCCCCCCATGCGCATAGAACCAAGTCCTGCACCTGGGGGCCAACTCAATGTTTCTGGAGTGACACCTGCATCCTCCATCTCTTTCTCAGACTTAGCCCACTTAGGCATTGCCACCGCGTAGCCACCTGGCCCCAGCTTATGGAACTTATCCTTTTTTCGGCATTGGCCTTGTTTATTCTCGACCATTCCTTAGATAATTCTGAATCGTTGAATTTCACAAAATCGTCCCAATAAGCACTTTGCTTCTCTAGTGTTCCCTCGAATACTAGAGTCTTCCTTCCTCCCTTGACGTACTTGTCCCATACACGATTCTTGTGGTTGTTGGATGCAACCGCCATCTTCCTAAGAGCAGCGTCCTTGACTTTCTCCACATCTGCATCTGTGAAATGATCTGGTAGGGTGAAATGTTCCATGGGAGTTTCCCAAAGCAGAACTTTTTGTCTGTCGTCGACAAAAGTAAGATCTGGACGTGGCTTTGCTGGCTCTCTACATTCTTGAAGGGAGATCGGGATTTGGTCCTTCACAAGAACTCCGCACTAACGAATGAACTTGTCCGCAATCTTCTTAGGCGCTAATGGTTCTCCATTAGGTTTGATGGCCTCGATATTGTACTTTACGCCCTCCTTCAACTTTTTGTTCGGGCCTTGTTTCCTGCTGCCTGAAGATTTGCTCGATCCGGATGGCTGAAAGAAGAAAGATCAATTCGTTAATATATCTTCAAGTCATTTAAAACATGTGATGATCACCAGATGCCTGCTTATATAAATATACCTCGCCGGTCTTTGTTGTTTCAAGATCAACATTTTCTTCGTCATCAATATCATAATCATAGTTCATGACTTCATCAATTCGATCGTCGCAATCGAATATCATATCACCCTCCCCGGTGTTGTTTAGATATCTGGAGCCGTCTTAATCTTCTTCATTCTGATCATCATCTGGCCCACGAGGATGGCGTATGATATCGAACAGGGTCTCTTCTCCCTCTCTGCCGGTATTGTCCGCCATAGCTTTTATTTAACTAATCCAAAAGAAATATAAAACAATTTAGTATTCAAATTATAATGCATGGATGCAATCAATTAATAAGGAAAAACTAAATCAATCATGGTACATAATAAGCATCATCGAATATAATCTCGAATACATCGTCTCGAATAATAGATATAATCTCGAATACATCGTCTCGAATAATATATATCAAATACATCACTAGCTAGCTAGCTAGCTAATAAAGATTGAATACTAAAGAGTAATCTAGGCCACTCGCGGTTCCTGAGGCCCGGGCGGTGGACAACCAAAGTGAAGGAACCATCACTGGATCATAGCTCGGGTGATCTCCCCAAAGAACCTGCCAGGTATTGGAGAACCTGACGTCCATAGCAGCCATGTATCGATGGACGTGCTCGTCCTCCTCCCTGACATGGCGACGTACCACCTCCGGCGGGGCCGGCTCCCTCCGCACCGAAAGTGGCCCACGCGAACGCCACCAAAGGAGATCAGGGTCGACGACGGGACCCGGGGCCGGGTTCCTCACCAAGCGTCGCGCCCCTGAAGGTAGCACCTCCCAGTGCCAGCCCGGCAGAGCCCAGTCCCGGACATGGGTCCTCTGAAGCAGGACGTCGTCGCGAACGGGTCGACGACGAGGATGCGGGCCGGGCATCGTCGACAACAAATACTATATGCCGCAAAAGTAAAGTAACATTTTTTAAATGATGGATTGTGATTTCATATATGCAAATTCTAAATTTTATAACTAAAAATATAAGAAACTAAAAAAACATCGATCATCGTCTAACAATTTGAAATTAATCTAATTCATCTAGCTAAAACTAACATTTCCAAAAAATTTAACATTTCTATAAAATTTGTATAAAAAACAGAAAAAACCTTTGACATTATATATATTATAACTAACATTTCTATATACTATTTGACATTAATCTAATCTAATTAATTAATTCATCTAAAACTTTGTATGAAAAACAGAAAAACAGAAAAAACTAAAAACTAAAAACAGAAAAATTGTGTGTGTGTGTGCGCGTGTAGTGTGTGTGTGTGTGTGCGCGCGCGCGTGTGTGTGCAGTAGCTACGGTCGGCGCCGGCGGCGCGGTGGCTTTGATCGATTGGAGGGAGGAGAGGGGCCGGGGGAGGGGCTCACAATGCGCGCGGGCGAGGTCGAGGCGACGGCGACGGCGAGGCGAGGTCGATCCAAGGCGACGGCGACGGCGAGGCGAGGGGACGGCGACGGGCCAGTGAGGCCACGGGGACGGGCCGGTGTCGGGGGCGGCGCAGAGTCGACGGGGACGACGCGACGAGGATGGGGGCGTCGCGGAGTCGAAGGGGACGGCGCGACAGGGGCGGCGACGGCGTGGGACGGGGCGACGGCAGAGAGAAGTGACAGATGAGAAACTGAAATTTTTCGAAGTGTTTGTTATATAGGGGACACGCTTAGTACCGGTTGGTGCCACCACCCGATACTAAAGACCTGTTTTGGCCAGGCCAAGGGGGCGGGAAGAGCACACCTTTAGTACCGGGTGGTGGATGGAACCGGTACTAAAGACCCACCCTTTAGTACCGGTTCCAGCCACCAACCGGTACTAAAGGTGGTGCGCTGGCGCAGGTGTGGTGCGGCAAGTTTAGTCCCACCTCGCTAGCCGAGGGGCGCCCGCACTGGTTTATAAGCCCCAGTGCGGTAGCTCTCTCGAGCTCCTCTCATAAGCAGGCCTTCCGGGCCTACGTCTGCTGCTATGCCCTGATGGGCCTATTGGGCTAGCGGGCCTACATCCTGGCCCAATTAGAATTTGGGTTTCTAGTCGTATGCAGGCTGCTGTGGCCCAGTGGGTGGGCTTTTTTTCATTTAGTTTTTTCTTTTCTGCTTTATTTATTTTGTTTTATTTATTTTTAGTTGTCTTTTGCTGTATTTAGAGTTTCTTTGTGAATATTTTTGCTTTAGGTACAAAAAATTAGAAACTTTCTGTTGGTGCCGGTAGTTTTCAAATTTGAATAGTTTAAATTTTGAATTATTTGATATTTGTGTGAATCACTAGTTTGTGAATAACTTAACTTTAAAAATACATTTTTCAGTGATTCTTTTTTATTATGTTTAATATTAGTGTTTTTATCATATATTCAATTTGGTAATGCTTAGGTTATTTAAAAAATGAAATGCCTTTGTAACAGATGAGTTTTCGTCCGAAACCCAGATAGTTCGAAAGATATTGTTCATTTTGTACACGAAGTGCATCCAGTTTTTGCTGTAACCCTCTCTACTTTTTTACACATGCTATGTGGATGAAATTATGATACCATGCCAACTTTCAACCTTTTCGGAGTTCATTTGAAGTGTTTTTCAATTTAGCTGAAAAAAATCAGTAAATGCGTGAAAGAATTTGTTTGCACATAAAATGTCTTCGCGTTTCAAATGTCAAAACACATAACTACCCCTAACTATTACAGAGATTCCCTCCTGGGTGTGAAACACAGAAGAAAGTGATGATATATAGTGAAGCCGATCGCATCCCAGATCTTTGAGTGTGAAACTTATTCTTCGCGTGTGTCCCTTTGCGCCGTAACCATGGAAAATCTTCATCATTTAACAGGATGCTCGGGTCAATATTCATTGTGAATGGAGCAATTTCATCAAACTTTTTATAATCTTCTGACATGTCTATCTTGTCATCCACTCCCACGATGTTTCTCTTCTCAGAAAGAACTATGTGCCGCTTTGGCTCATCGTATGATGCATTTGCTTCCTTATCTTTTTTTTCTCGGCTTGGTAGACATGTCCTTCACATAGAAAACCTATGCCACATCATTGGCTAGGACGAATGGTTCGTCTGCATACGGAAGATTGTTGAGATCCACTGTTGTCATTCCGTACTGCGGGTCTTCCGTTACCCCGCCTCGTGTCATATTGACCCATTTGCACTGAAACAAAGGGACCTTCAAACCACGTCTATAGTCAAGTTCCCATATGTCATGTATATAACCATAATATGTTTCCTTTCCCGTCTTGGTTTCTGCATCAAAGCGGACACCACTGTTTTGGTTGGTGCTCTTCTTATCTTGGGCGATCGTGTAAAATGTATTACCATTTATCTCGTACCCTTTGAAAGTCATTATATTCGAAGATGGTAACTGGGACAGCAAGTACATGTCATCTTCAATAGAGGCGTCATGCATGGAACGTGTCTGCAACCAGCTGGCGAAACTCCTGGTTTGTTCACGTGTAATCCAGTCATCAGACCGCTCCGGGTGTTTGGAGTGTAGCAAATTCTTGTATTCTTCCATATACGGAGCCACCAAGGCGGAATTATGTAGAACTGTGTAGTGTGCTTCAGTGAGAGAATGTCCGTCCATACATATTATTTGATCCCCTCCTAGCGTGCCTTTTCCATCCAGTCCGCCCTTATGCCGCGATTCAGGAAGACTAATCGGCTTAAGGTCGGGAATAAAGTCAATACAAAACTCAATAACCTCCTCATTTTCATGGCCCTTGGAGATGCTTCCTTCTGGCCTAGCACGGTTATGAACATATTTCTTTAAGACTCCCATGAACCTCTCAAAGGGGAACATATTGTGTAGAAATATAGGACCCAAAACGTTAATCTCTTCGCATAGGTGAACTAGGACGTGCGTCATGATGTTGAAGAAGGATGGTGGGAACACCAACTCGAAACTGATAAGACATTGCACCAAATCATTCTCTAACCATGGTATGATTTCTGGATCGATTATCTTCTGAGAGATTGCATTGAGGAATGCACATAGCTTCACAATGGCTAATCGAACATTTTCCGGTAGAAGCCCCCTCAATGCAACCGGAAGCAGTTGCGTCATAATCACGTGGCAGTCATGAGACTTTAGGTTCTGGAACTTTTTCTCTACCATGTTTATTATTCCCTTTATATTCGACGAGAAGCCAGACGGTACCTTAATACTGAGCAGGCATTCAAAGAAGATTTCCTTCTCTTCTTTGGTAAGAGCGTAGCTTGCATGACCTTGATGTATGCCGTTTTTTCCGTGCATACGTTGCTGGTCCTTCCGTGCCTCAAGTGTATCTTTTGTCTTCCCATACATGCCCAAGAATCCAAGCAGGGTCACACAAAGATTCTTCATCACGTGCATCACGTCGATTGCGGAGCGGACCTCTAGGTCTTTCCAATAGGGCAGGTCCCAAAATATAGATTTCTTCTTCCACATGGGTGAGTGTCCGTCAGCGTCATTCGGAACAGGTTGTCCACCAGGACCCTTTCCAAAGACCACCTTCAAATCCTTGACCATATCATGTACAACAGCACTAGTACGGTGGCGAGGCTTCGTCCGGTGATCCGCCTCACCTTTGAAATGCTTGTCTTTCTTTCTTACGGGATGCCTGGTCGGAAGAAATCGATGAAGTCCCAGGTACACATTCGTCTTACAATTAGCCAAATATATACTGTCGGTATCGTCCAAACAGTGCGTGCATGCGCGGTATCCCTTGTTTGTCTGTCCTGAAAGGTTACTGAGAGCAGGCCAATCATTGATGGTCACGAACAGCAACGCCTTTAGGTCAAATTCTTCCCCCATGTGCTCATCCCACGCACGTACACATGTTCCATTCCAAAGTTGTAAGAGTTCTTCAACTAATGGCCTTAGGTACACATCAATGTCGTTGCCGGGTTGCTTAGGGCCTTGGATGAGCACTGGCATCATAATGAACTTCCGCTTCATGCACAACCAAGGAGGAAGGTTATACAAACATAGAGTCACAGGCCAGGTGCTATGGTTGCTGCTCTGCTCCCCAAAAGGATAAATGCCATCTGCGCTTAGACCAAACCATACGTTCCTTGCGTCATCTGCAAACTCCTTCCCATACTTTCTTTCGATTTTTCTCCACTGCGACCCGTCAGCGGGTACTCTCAACTTTCCGTCTTTCTTATGGTCTTCTCTGTGCCATCGCATCGCCTTGGCATGCTCTTTGTTTTGGAACAAACGTTTCAACCCTGGTATTATAGGAGCATACCACATCACCTTGGCAGGAATCTTCTTCCTGGGGCGCTCGCCCTCGACATCACCAGGGTCATCGCGGCTGATCTTATAGCGCAATGCACCGCATACCGGGCAAGCGTTCAAATCCTCGTACTCACTGCGGTAGAGGATGCAATCATTAGGGCATGCATGTATCTTCTGCACCTCTAACCCTAGAGGGCAGATAGCCTTCTTTGCTTCGTACGTACTCTCAGGCAATTCATTGTCCTTTGGAAGCATATTCTTTATCATTACCAGCAACTTTCCAAATCCCTTGTCAGATACACCATTCTCTGTCTTTCATTGCAGCAATTCCAGTGTTGTGCCCAGCTTTTTCTTGTCACCTACGCAATTCGGGTACAACAATTTTTTGTGATCCTCTAACATGCGCTGCAACTTCTTCTTCTCCAAATCACTTGCGCAGTTTCTCTTTGCATCGGCAATGGCCCGACCTAGATCATCAACGGGCTCATCCGATGCCTCTTCTTCAGCTTATTCCCGCATTACCGGCTCAGCTTCTTCCCGCATTACCGGCTCAGCTTCTTCCCTCATTGTTGTATCATCATATTTAGGGAACCCATGGCCAGGATAGCTGTCGTCGTCCTCTTCTTCTTCATTGTCTTCCATCATAACCCCTCTTTCTCCGTGCTTGGTCCAAACATTATAGTGGGGCATGAAACCGGACTCAAACAGGTGGACGTGAATGGTTCTTGACGTAGAGTAATTGTGACCATTCTTACAGCCAGCACATGGACAAGGCATAAAACCATCCGCCCGCTTGTTTGCCTCAGCCGCAAGCAGAAAAGTATGCACACCATTAATGAACTCGGGAGAGCATCGGTCATCGTACATCCATTGCCGGCTCATCTTCAATACACAACAACGAAAACACCAAATTAATACAATACATAAAGTTCATACATAAAGTTAATACAACACTTAAATGCAACAAACAAATAACTCTCTAGCTTAATAATTTAAATGCAACAACAAATGCGATCAAGATCGCAACTAAGGTAACAATTGATCCAACAGCATAATGATACCAAGCCTCACTATGAATGGCATATTTTCTAATCTTTCTAATCTTCAAGCGCATTTTCTCCATCTTAATCTTGTGATCATCGACGACATCGGCAACATGCAACTCCAATTCCATCCTCTCCCCCTCAATTCTTTTCAATTTTTCTTTCAAATCCTCGTTTTCTCTTTCAACTAAATTTAACCTCTCGACAATAGAGTCGGTTGGAATTTCCGGTTCAACTACCTCCTACATACAAATATCTATGTCAGCTTGATGGCATAATTTGTCATAAACACGAAATGCAACAAATAGTTTTGAAAGAGAATATACCACATCCGAATCATAACAAGGACGAGGGCCGACGGGGACGGATATCAAAACCATGGCACTATGTATAACAAACAACGTACGTGTAAGATAATTATAAGAGTAGCTATATATCCAAATCACACAAACATCAATTTTTATATAAAATTTCATGAACAAGAGGCTCACCACAAGGTGGTGCCGGCGACGGGACGGTGCGGGCGATCGACGGTGGTTACGACGGAGATTTAGAAGGCACTAAGTAAACCACACCTACATATGCAAACTAAGTGTATTTTGACCTCAGTTTGCATATAAATCAAATACTACCACATATAAATCCTCCCAAATTACTAAAACCCACAATTAATCACTATATAAACCAATGCAAGAGCTCATCTAGCAATGAGATAAGAAAGGACAAAGTTGCTAACCTTTGTGATCATTTGAATGGATAGGGGCCTGCAAATCTTGACAAATTTGGGGCAAATTTTGTGATGAATGTTGGGGAACGTAGTAATTTCAAAAAAAATCCTACGCACATGCAAGATCATGGTGATGCCTAGCAACGAGAGGGGAGAGAGTGATATACGTACCCTTGTAGACCGACAGCGGAAGCGTTAGCACAACGCGGTTGATGTAGTCGTACGTCTTCACGGCCCGACCGATCAAGCACCGAAACTACGGCACCTCCGAGTTCTAGCACACGTTCAGCTCGATGACGATCCCCGGACTCCAATCCAGCAAAGTGTCGGGGAAGAGTTCCGTCAGCACGACGGCGTGGTGACGATCTTGATGTACTACCGCCGCAGGGCTTCGCCTAAGCACCGCTACAATATTATCGAGGATTATGGTGGAAGGGGGCACCGCACACGGCTAAGAATATGATCACGTGGATCAACTTGTGTGTCTAGGGGTGCCCCCTGCCCCCGTATATAAAGGAGCAGGGGGAGGTGCGGCCGGCCAGGAGGAGGGCGCGCCAGGAGGAGTCCTACTCCCACCGGGAGTAGGATTCCCCCCCTTCCTAGTTGGAATAGGATTCAGGAGGGGGAAAGAGGAGAGGGAGAAGGAAGGGGGGGCGCCGCCCCCCTCTCCTTGTCCTATTCGGACTAGGAGGGAGGGGCGCGCGGCCCAGCCCTGGCCACCTCTCCTCTCTTCCACTAAAGCCCACTAAGGCCCATATACCTCCCGGGGGGTTCCGGTAACCTCCCGGTACTCCGTAAAATCCCGATTTCACCCGGAACACTTCCGATATCCAAATATAGGCTTCCAATATATCAATCTTTATGTCTCGACCATTTCGAGACTCCTCGTCATGTCCGTGATCACATCCGGGACTCCGAACAAACTTCGGTACATCAAAATGCATAAACTCATAATATAACTGTCATCAAAACCTTAAGCGTGCGGACCCTATGGGTTCGAGAACAATGTAGACATGACCGAGACACGTCTCCGGTCAATAACCAATAGTGGAACCTGGATGCTCATATTGGCTCCCACATATTCTACGAAGATCTTTATCGGTCAGACCGCATAACAACATACGTTGTTCCCTTTGTCATCGGTATGTTACTTGCCTGAGATTCGATCGTCGGTAACTCAATACCTAGTTCAATCTCGTTACCGGCAAGTCTCTTTACTCGTTTCGTAATACATCATCTTGCAACTAACTCATTAGTTGTAATGCTTGCAAGGCTTATGTGATGTGCATTACCGAGAGGGCCCAGAGATACCTCTCCGACAATCGGAGTGACAAATCCTAATCTCGAAATATGCCAACCCAACATGTACCTTTGGAGACACCTATAGAGATCCTTTATAATCACCCAGTTACGTTGTGATGTTTGGTAGCACACAAAGTGTTCCTCCGGCAAACGGGAGTTGCATAATCTCATAGTCATAGGAACATGTATAAGTCATGAAGAAAGCAATAGCAACATATTAAACGATCGGGTGCTAAGCTAATGGAATGGGTCATGTAAATCACGTCATTCTCCTAATGATGTGATCCCATTAATCAAATGACAACACATGTCTATGGTTAGGAAACATAACCATCTTCGATTAACGAGCTAGTCAAGTAGAGGCATACTAGTGACGTTTGGTTTGTCTATGTATTCACACAAGTATTATGTTTCCGGATAATACAATTCTAGCATGAATAATAAACTTTTATCATGATATAAGGAAATAAAATAATAACATTATTATTGCCTCTAGGGCATATTTCCTTCAGTCTCCCACTTGCACTAGAGTCAATAATCTAGATTACACAGTAATGATTCTAACACCCATGGAGCTTTGGTGCTGATCATGTTTTGCTCGTGGAAGAGGCTTAGTGAACGGGTCTGCTATATTCGGATCCGTATGTATCTTGCAAATCTCTATGTCTCCCACCTAGACTAGATCCCGGATGGAATTGAAGCATCTCTTCATGTGTTTGGTTCTCTTGTGAAATCTGGATTCCTTTGCCAAGGCAATTGCACCAGTATTGTCACAAAAGATTTTCATTGGACCCGATGCACTAGGTATGACACCTAGATCGGATATGAACTCCTTCATCCAGACTCCTTCGTTTGCTGCTTCCGAAGCAGCTATGTACTCCGCTTCACATGTAGATCCCGCCACAACGCTTTGTTTAAAACTGCACCAACTGACAACTCCACCGTTTAATGTAAACATGTATCCGGTTTGCGATTTAGAATTGTCCGGATCAGTGTCAAAGCTTGCATCAAAGTAACCATTTACGATGAGCTCTTTGTCACCTCCATATATGAGAAACATATCCTTAGTCCTTTTCAGGTATTTCAGGATGTTCTTGACCGCTGTCCAGTGATCCACTCCTGGATTACTTTGGTACCTCCCTGCTAGACTTATAGCAAGATACACATCAGGTCTGGTACACAGCATTGCATACATGATAGAGCCTATGGGTGAAGCATAGGGAACATCTTTCATTTTCTCTCTATCTTCTGCATTGGTCGGGGATTGAGTCTTACTCAATTTCACACCTTGTAACACAGGCAAGAATCCTTTCTTTGCTTGATCCATTTTGAACTTCTTCAAAACTTTGTCATGGTATGTGCTTTGTGAAAGTCCAATTAAGCGTCTTGATCTATCTCTATAGATCTTAATGCCCAATATGTAAGCAGCTTCACCGAGGTCTTTCATTGAAAAACTCTTATTCAAGTATCCTTTTATGCTATCCAGAAATTCTATATCATTTCCGATTAGCAATATGTCATCTACATATAATATCAGAAATGCTACAGAGCTCCCACTCACTTTCTTGTAAATACAGGCTTCTCCAAAAGTCTGTACAAAACCAAATGCTTTGGTCACACTATCAAAGCATTTATTCCAACTCCGAGAGGCTTGCACCAGTCCATAAATGGATCGCTGGAGCTTGCACACTTTGTTAGCTCCCTTTGGATCGACAAAACCTTCCGGCTGCATCATATACAACTCTTCTTGCAGAAATCCATTCAGGAATGCAGTTTTGACATCCATTTGCCAAATTTCATAATCATAAAATGAGGCAATTGCTAACATGATTCGGACAGACTTAAGCATCGCTACGGGTGAGAAGGTCTCATCGTAGTCAATCCCTTGAACTTGCCGAAAACCTTTTGCGACAAGTCGAGCTTTGTAGACAGTAATATTACGGTCAGCGTCAGTCTTCTTCTTGAAGATCCAATTATTCTCAATTGCTTGCCGATCATTGGGCAAGTCAACCAAAGTCCATACTTTGTTCTCATACATGGATCCCATCTCAGATTTCATGGCTTCAAGCCATTTTGCGGAATCTGGGCTCACCATCGCTTCTTCATAGTTCGTAGGTTCATCATGATCTATTAGCATGACTTCCAGAACAGGATTACCGTACCACTCTGGCACGGATCTTACTCTGGTTGATCTACGAGGTTCAGCAGTATCTTATTCTGAAGTTTCATGATCATCATCATTAGCTTCCTCACTAATTGGTGTAGGTGTCACAGAAACTGGTTTCTGTGATGTACTACTTTCCAATAAGGGAGCAGGTACAGTTACCTCGTCAAGTTCTACTTTCCTCCCACTCACTTCTTTTGAGAGAAACTCCTTCTCTAGAAAGTTTTCGAATTTAGCAACAAAAGTCTTGCCTTCGGATCTGTGATAGAAGGTGTATCCAATAGTTTCCTTTGGATATCCTATGAAGACACATTTCTCCGATTTGGGTTCGAGCTTATCAGGTTGAAGTTTTTTCACATAAGCATCGCAGCCCCAAACTTTCAGAAACGACAAATTTGGTTTCTTGCCAAACCACAGTTCATATGGCGTCGTCTCAACGGATTTTGATGGTGCCCTATTTAACGTGAATGCGGCCGTCTCTAGAGCATATCCCCAAAACGATAGCGGTAAATCAGTAAGAGACATCATAGATCGCACCATATCTAGTAAAGTACGATTACGACATTCGGACACACCATTACGCTGTGGTGTTCTGGGTGGCGTGAGTTGCGAAACTATTTCACATTGTTTTAAATGTACACCAAACTCGTAACTCAAATATTCTCCTTCACGATCAGATCGTAGGAATTTTATTTTCTTGTTACGATGATTCTCAACTTCACTCTGAAATTCTTTGAACTTTTCAAATGTTTCAGACTTATGTTTCATTAAGTAGATATACCCATATCTACTTAAGTCATCTGTGAAGGTGAGAAAATAACGATATCCGCCACGAGCCTCAACATTCATGGGACCACATACATCTGTATGTATGATTTCTAATAAATCTGTTGCTCTCTCCATAGTACCGGAGAACGGTGTTTTTGTCATCTTACCCATAAGGCACGGTTCGCAAGTACCAAGTGATTCATAATCAAGTGGTTCCAAAAGCCCATCAGTATGGAGTTTCTTCATGCGCTTTATACCGATATGACCCAAACGGCAGTGCCACAAATAAGTTGCACTATCATTATCAACTCTGCATCTTTTGGTTTCAACACTATGAATATGTGTGTCACTACTATCGAGATTTAATAAGAACTAGACCATAGTGGCGCGCGTTGCCGCGCCCATCGGTTTTTTCTATAAAATGATAGGAATTTATATAAATATATTAAGACATGAACCATAAAAGTAAATTTGCATTAAGACCAATAAATATCTCTAGTAATTATTTTTTGTGGGCGATTAAATATCTCAGTAATTAAACATATAAAATTAGTTGATACTGAGCGAAATAGTGCAAAGTCGGTTCGAGCCTTGTGGGTATTTAGTTAGGACTGTCCATGGATAAATGTTCGATTTTTGTTATGCATCCTACCCGCCACCTTGTTAGCCTTTAACTCCAGGTGCATACGGCCTCGCAACATGCTCCAACTTACCATTTGTAAAAAGGCACACCATTATAGTATTTCCCTACTAATTTTTCTTGTATTTAAGCATTTACAGAGCTATAATATATTTTATTAATAGCACAGATTAACACCTCTTGAAGAATCAACAATCCAAACAATATACCAGTTTAGGGGGTATTCCTAAATTATGAACGCAAAATTTTAGGATGATTCCTAGTCTTCACACCATGTATATTCATAGTAACTCACCACAAATACTTCACTCCATATATATTCAGATAACTTTACTCCATATTCAGATAATTCACATGACACAAATTTTGAGTATATGGCACGACATTTGATAAGACAGTTGGTGAGTGCAAGTCTGTTTCATCAACCAATGCTACCTGCAGATTTTCAACCTTACACGAGGTAAAAGATATGGACCAAACATATAATTATTGGCAGTGGGATTCCTTACCCCTAATCAACCATTAGTTGGAAAGCCTATAGAAAAAAACACTGGGGCAGAGAGGAAAGTAATTTGATAAATTTGGAAGAAAAATATAATTCTGTCACTACATAGTTAATGGTTTCTGTTATGAGAATCGTTTTTTGCTTATAGTTTCAGCTATTTGTTCTGCTATAGATAGGAAAGTAGAAAAGGCACCTCAAGTTTCAGATTGTCCCAAACTTATGCAAGTTATGCAACAAGATATCTTCCTGCAAAAAAAAGCAACAAGATATTACACTTTTTGTGTATATATAAAGTCAGGATAAATAATTAAGAAGGAAATATACCTTATAAGGTTTGTTCACAATTACCATCAAGAAGGTCGCCGAGTTTCCTTCTGCTCACATAACACCCTGAAACAATTCTTCTAGAGCCCTATAATTTTTTCCACAGACGTAAACCACCCACAGTTGGTCTCATGGCTGACAGGCTATTGGCAAATAGAGGATCCGAAGAAAACAGTAAGGACTTTTGAGCCATTGAATCCAACACCCTGCAGTAATATAATCAAATCTCGACTGGAATTAGTACGGCAAGATATAGCCTCGTGCATGATATTATACTCCACATCAAGAAAATGGTGAATCAAGGAGAAGTCGATGTATATGCCAAGTAGAGTAGGAAAAATTATAATGCCTTGTTCATCACACTGCCAAAACATTATGAAAAGTAAGAATCTTCCTATCTTTTTAGATCGAACATAATTAAGCTTAGTCTCAATCATTGATCAGAAATTCAGAAGTGATGTGAGATTCTCACCTGACAGAAAAAAGGTTGTCGTGGGACAAATCAAGAAACCTATTATCCCAGTTTTAAATCAATCCAGAAGTAAATAAAGCAACAACGGACTGACCTTGTTTGAGGATGCAACCAGAACCACCGTCCGCTGCACATAGAGAAGGATATCGTAGGCAAAAAGGAGTGTGCCGGCGGCAGACAACAATGTTGGAGCAGATGATGCTAGCTTGCAGCCTTGGAGTGAATCCAAGCTGCAAAGCCAATGGAGGCCGGGAAAGTTGTCGAGCGTCAGGACCAGGAAAGGAATGAGGAATCAGGAATTCAAAATCTAAGTAGAGAAATTACATATAATGAACCAAAGAATATAAATAGGCTTATACGAAGTAAGGAGAACATAGGGAATCAGGCCACTAACTGATGCACCACCATCGAACTTGACCAGGGAACAGACCGGCGACACAATCAAATCATACAGGAAAGGGGGAGCGTCGGGAGACGAAGTATATATACACACCTCCATTAATTGCCATCGGCGAGTGGCGCACATCACCCACGATGAATTCTCCATTGAACTGACAATTGATTGCCTCCTTCAATCCTGGCAAATCCGTTTCACTGGTATGGCTCACGAACAGTCCACCACCGCTTCGCCTGATCGCATCTACCTGCGTAGGAGGCTAGAACCTGCTTGGTCGCATGGTTCGCTGCGTCTGCGTGACAGGCAAGGCCGCGTGATCGCATCGCCAAGCTTGGCTCGCGGTCGCTATGCGGGTCTTCATTCATGTCCACCGTACATCACCATGCCAGGGTTGCGGCCGAGCGAGCGTAATAAGGGTCGTGTAGAGCCTGTTCTTTTCCTCTTTTTTAGGCAAACTCGCGGCCTGTTCTTTTCCTCTCGCTACGGATAAGGGCCGTGTAGAGGATGGGAAGTTGGCCAAGTAGGCCCAAAATAACATCAGTGGCCCAAAATTGTCACCGGAGTAGCGTCCCAGTACGGACAGCGGCTCACGCGGGATTAAAAGCCAGTCGGACGACCAAAAATGCGTACAAGTGATGATCCAACGGTCTCAAACGCAGATAGCCTGGGATGGCCGGAAAAGTGTTCGGTTATAATGTTTCTAAATAGACCACTCTTTAAGGGTGCATGACCATAAAAGATATTACTCATGTAAATAGAACAACCATTATTCTCTGATTTAAATGAATAACCGTCTCGCATCAAACAAGATCCAGATATAATGTTCATGCTTAACGCTGGCATGAAATAACAATTATTTAGGTCTAATACTAATCCCAAAGGTAGATGTAGAGGTAGCGTGCCGACTGCGATCACATCGACTTTGGAACCATTTCCCACGCGCATCGTTACCTCGTCCTTAGCCAATCTTCGCTTAATCCGTAGTCCCTGTTTCGAGTTGCAAATATTAGCAACAGAACCAGTATCAAATACCCAGGTGCTACTGCGAGCATTAGTAAGGTACACATCAATAACATGTATATCACATATACCTTTGTTCACCTTGCCATCCTTCTTATCCGCCAAATACTTGGGGCAGTTCCGCTTCCAGTGACCAGTCTGCTTGCAGTAGAAGCACTCAGTTTCAGGCTTAGGTCCAGGTTTGGGTTTCTTCTCTTGAATAGCAACTTGCTTGCTGTTCTTTTTAAAGTTCCCCTTCTTCTTCCCTTTGCCCTTTTTCTTGAAACTAGTGGTCTTGTTGACCATCAACACTTGATTCTCCTTCTTGATTTCTACCTCCGCAGCTTTCAGCATTGCGAAGAGCTCGGGAATAGTCTTATTCATCCCTTGCATATTATAGTTCATCACGAAGCTCTTGTAGCTTGGTGGCAGTGATTGGAGAATTCTGTCAATGACGCCATCATCTGGAAGATTAACTCCCAATTGAATCAAGTGATTATTATACCCAGACATTTTGAGTATATGCTCACTGACAGAACTGTTCTCCTCCATCTTGTAGCTATAGAACTTATTGGAGACTTCATATCTCTCAATCCGGGCATTTGCTTAAAATATTAACTTCAACTCCTGGAACATCTCATATGCTCCATGACGTTCAAAACGTCGTTGAAATCCCGATTCTAAGCCGTAAAGCATGGCACACTGAACTATTGAGTAGTCATCAGCTTTGCTCTGCTAGACGTTCATACCATCTGGTGTTGCTCCAGCAGCAGGCCTGGCACCCAGCGGTGCTTCCAGGACGTAATTCTTCTGTGCAGCAATGAGGATAATCCTCAAGTTACGGACCCAGTCCGTGTAATTGCTACCATCATCTTTCAACTTTGCTTTCTCAAGGAACGCATTAAAATTCAACGGAACAACAGCACGGGCCATCTATCTACAATCAAACATAAACAAGCAAGATACTATCAGGTACTAAGTTTCATGATAAATTTAGGTTCAATTAATCATATTACTTAAAGAACTCCCACTTAGATAGACATCCCTCTAATCCTCTAAGTGATTACGTGATCCAAATCAACTAAACCATGTCCGATCATCACGTGAGATGGAGTAGTTTCATTGGTGAACATCACTATGTTGATCATATCTACTATATGATTCATGCTCGACCTTTCAGTCTCCGTGTTCCGAGGCCATATCTGTATATGCTTGGCTCGTCAAGTATAACCTGAGTATTCCGCGTGTGCAACTATTTTGCACCCGTTGTATTTGAACGTAGAGCCTATCACACCCGATCATCACGTGGTATCTCAGCACGAAGAACTTTCACAACGGTGCATACTTAGGGAGAACACTTCTTGATAATTAGTGAGAGATCATCTTATAATGCTACCGTTAATCAAAGCAAGATAAGATGCATAAAAGATAAACATCACATGCGATCAATATAAGTGATATGATATGGCCATCATCATCTTGTGCTTGTGATCTCCATCTTCGAAGCACCGTCGTGATCACCATCATCACCGGCACGACACCTTGATCTCCATCGTAGCATCGTTGTCGTCTCGCCAATCTTATGCTTCCACGACTATCGCTACCGCTTAGTGATAAAGTAAAGCATTACAGCGCGATTGCATTGCATACAATAAAGCGACAACCATATGGCTCCTGCCAGTTGCCGATAACTCGGTTACAAAACATGATCATCTCATACAATAAAATTTAGCATCATGTCTTGACCATATCACATCACAACATGCCCTGCAAAAACAAGTTAGACGTCCTCTACTTTGTTGTTGCAAGTTTTACGTGGCTGCTACGGGCTTAAGCAAGAACCAATCTTACCTACGCATCAAAACCACAACGATAGTTTGTCAAGTTGGTGCTGTTTTAACCTTCGCAAGGACCGGGCGTAGCCACACTCGGTTCAACTAAAGTTGGAGAAACTGTCACCCGCTAGCCACCTTTGTGCAAAGCACGTCGGGAGAACCGGTCTCGCGTAAGAGTACGCATAATGTCGGTCCGGGCCGCTTCGTCCAACAATACCTCCGAACCAAAGTATGACATGCTGGTAAGCAGTATGACTTATATCGCCCACAACTCACTTGTGTTCTACTCGTGCATATAACATCCACACATAAAACCTAGGCTCGGATGCCACTGTTGGGGAACGTAGTAATTTCAAAAAAATTCCTACGCACACGCAAGATCATGGTGATGCATAGCAAGGAGAGGGGAGAGTGTGATCTACGTACCCTTGTAGACCGACAGCGGAAGCGTTAGCACAACGCGGTTGATGTAGTCGTACGTCTTCACGGCCCGACCGATCAAGCACCGAAACTACGGCACCTCCGAGTTCTAGCACACGTTCAGCTTGATGACGATCCTCGGACTCCGATCCAGCAAAGTGTCGAGGAAGAGTTCCGTCAGCACGACGGCGTGGTGACGATCTTGATGTACTACTGTCGCAGGGCTTCGCCTAAGCACCGCTACAATATTATCGAGGATTATGGTGGAAGGGGGCACCGCACACGGCTAAGAATATGATCACGTGGATCAACTTGTGTGTCTAGGGGTGCCCCCTGCCCCCGTATATAAAGGAGCAGGGGGAGGTGCGGCCGGCCGGGAGGAGGGCGCGCCAGGAGGAGTCCTACTCCCACCGGGAGTAGGATTCCCCCCCCTTTCCTAGTTGGAATAGGATTCGGGAGGGGGAAAGAGGAGAGAGAGAAGGAAGGGGGGGCGCCGCCCCCCTCTCCTTGTCCTATTCGGACTAGGGGGAGGGGGGCGCGACCCAGCCCTGGCCACCTCTCCTCTCTTCCACTAAAGCCCACTAAGGCCCATATACCTCCCGGGGGGTTCCGGTAACCTCCCGGTACTCCGGTAAAATCCCGATTTCACCTGGAACACTTCCGATATCCAAATATAGGCTTCCAATATATCAATCTTTATGTCTCGACCATTTCGAGACTCCTCGTCATGTCCGTGATCACATCCGGGACTCCGAACAACCTTCGGTACATCAAAATGCATAAACTCATAATATAACTGTCATCGTAACCTTAAGCATGCGGACCCTACGGGTTCGAGAACAATGTAGACATGACCGAGATACGTCTCCGGTCAATAACCAATAGCGGAACCTGGATGCTCATATTGGCTCCCACATATTCTACGAAGATCTTTATCGGTCAGACCGCATAACAACATACGTTGTTCCCTTTGTCATCGGTATGTTACTTGCCCGAGATTCGATCGTCGGTATCTCAATACCTAGTTCAATCTCGTTACCGGCAAGTCTCTTTACTCGTTTCGTAATACATCATCTTGCAACTAACTCATTAGTTGTAATGCTTGCAAGGCTTATGTGATGTGCATTACCGAGAGGGCCCAGAGATACCTCTCCGACAATCGGAGTGACAAATCCTAATCTCGAAATACGCCAACCCAACATGTACCTTTGGAGACACATGTAGAGCTCCTTTATAATCACCCAGTTACGTTGTGACGTTTGGTAGCACACAAAGTGTTCCTCCGGCAAACGGGAGTTGCATAATCTCATAGTCATAGGAACATGTATAAGTCATGAAGAAAGCAATAGCAACATATTAAACGATCGGGTGCTAAGCTAATGGAATGGGTCATGTCAATCACGTCATTCTCCTAATGATGTGATCCCATTAATCAAATGACAACACATGTCTATGGTTAGGAAACATAACCATCTTCGATTAACGAGCTAGTCAAGTAGAGGCATACTAGTGACGTTTGGTTTGTCTATGTATTCGCACAAGTATTATGTTTCCGGATAATACAATTCTAGCATGAATAATAAACATTTATCATGATATAAGGAAATAAAATAATAACATTATTATTGCCTCTAGGGCATATTTCCTTGAATGAACTCGAGAGGAAGAAGGGAAGAACAGAGGAGAGGGAGAGGGGAAAGGGGGAAGAACAGAGTGCTGGTGGACGAAGGGTTTATATAGGATGACCTTTAGTACCGGTTCGTGGCACGAACCGGTACTAAAGGTGCTGGAGGGGCCCCACTCTGACAACATACTTCCACCACTCTCATTAGTACCGGTTCATGGCACGAACCGGTGCTAAAGGTTCTCCACGAACCTGTACTAAAGATCTCCTCCCGCCTAGCCGTTGGAACCGGCACTAATGGACACATTAGTGTCGGTTCTGTTACAAACCGGGACTAATGTGTCTCACATTTGACCCTTTTTCTACTAGTGCCATATGATCCTAGTGCGCGGATTCAAAAGTTTGAAGACATGAATATAGATCAAATGAGATACTCTCAAGTGATTGATTCACTCATGTACCTAGCTTGTGCTACAAGGACTGACATCGCCTTTGCTATGAGCAAGCTGAGCCGGTTTTGTTTCGAACCTGGGAGATGTCTCTTTCGTCTCGCATGAAGCTTTGGCAAACCCTATTCAGCGCCTTAAGCACCCGCTACAGGCGTTTCCGCAATCGGGCGCATACCCAGCCTCAGTGCTGGGCCGGCCCATGTGCCTTTTCCTTTCTCTATTTTTGAAAACGCAAAAAAGGGCGCCTGAGCACTGCTACGAAGTAACCACTCCGCCAACAAACCCCACGTGATAAGTTAACTCTTTTCCATTCTTTTCTTCTTTACACTTTTCTTTTCTTTTTCATTTTTCTTTTTTTCATTTTTTTTCATTTGTTTTCGTTTTTTTATCTTCTTCCTGATTCAACAAAGTTCCTAACTATTTGGTGAACTTTTTTCAAATCAATGAACTTTTCTTTCAAATGCGATGAACTTTTTTAAAAAAAAGATGACCTTTTTTTCTGCGTGTCAGAAAATAGATGAACTTTTGGTTCAGATTCGATGAACTTTTTCCAAATTCAATGAAATTTTATTTAACTTTGATGAACTTTTTTCAAATTCGTTGGACTTTTTTCAAACTGGTGAACTTTTATTTAACTTTAATGTTTTTTTCAAATCCGAAGAACTTTTATTTAACTTTGATGTACGTTTTTCAAATCTGATGAACTTTTTTTCAAACTCGATTAACTTTTTCCCACATTGATGAACTTTTCTTCAAATTCGATGTTTTTTCGAAATCGATGAACTTTTTTCATTTTTTTCATGAACTTTTCTCAAAATCGATGAATGGTTTTTGAGTTCATGAACTTTTCTTCAAAAATGATGAACGTATTCAAATTCACGATTTTTTCAAAGTAGTAGACAGTATTCTGCGAATAAATAGCCCCGCCACGCTGTTCTTAAATACTTGATGCTGGTATCTGTCACGAATGTCTAATGGCTCTAGTGGTTAGCTCAACTTCGAGATGAACGCAAGGACCTGAGTTTGAAACAAGAGAAAGGCATCTTTTCCCATTTTCGGCGTTATACATTCAATGGCATCCGCCTTCATGGGCCGGCCCAACAAAGTGGTGCGGCCGTGTGCGCCAGGGAGCTGTTCGGGCGCTTAAGGCGCTGAACAGGAGTTCTGTGAAGCTTTTGCCCCATACGTTTAGCTATTGGGCCGCCCGCTTTCGTCTATTTTTTTTTCTTTGCTGGGTTCGTTCGATCAGTGAGTTCGCAGGTTTGCCCGTGTATATTATTTTTTCTATTTCATTCTTTCTTTTGTCTTTGTTTCTTCACGGCTTTTTGGCTTTTCCATTTTCTTTGTATTTTTATTGGTTTTCTTAGTTTCTTTCTCGGTTTTCATTGGTTTTTATTTGTTTCTTTCTTGGTTTTCATTGGCCTTTTCCTTTTGTGTCTTTCTTTTTTTGTTATTTTATATTTTTATTAGTTTTCATCAGTTTTTTTGTTTCTTTCTCTAAGTTTCTATGTTTTCATTCTTTTGAATTCGTTTCTTTGGGGTTTTCATCACCTTTGTATTCGTCATTTTTCATCAGGTTCCTTTTGGTACAACACATGTCAACTTTTTTTGGTCCACATTCAACATTTTTTGTATACATCTGAAACGTTTTTATATAAAGTGTTAACATTTTTCAATTACATGATTAGCATTTTTGTGGACTTATATTGTTTTATGTCTACTTTTTCCCATACACTTTGCACATTTTTGGTATATATCTAATGCATTTTTGCAATACATGTTTAACATTATTCGGATACAAGACTAATACTTTTTGAAAACATGGTCAACATTGTTTCTACACATATTTAACACTTTTTTAAATGCTTGACTAACATGCTTTAATACATGGTTAATATTTTTCTAATCACATTAGTTTTTTTCAAATGCTTGATTAAAAAATTCAAATACAAGATTAACATTTTTTAATAGATGGTAAACATTTCTTCTATACACATTTAAAAAAATTCAAATGCTTGATGACTGTTTTAAAATACTTGTTTTTTTCAAGTGCTTGAATAACATTTTTTAAATACAAAATGAAATTTTCAAAACATGGTTAACATTATTCTATACAGATTTAATGTTTTCAGAAGCTTGATTAACATTTTGAAAATATTTATTTAATAGTTTATTCAAATTCTTGATTAATATTGTTTAAATGCATGATCAACTTTTTTCACGCAGATTGCATATTTTTTGTATACATGAGAAACATTTTCTCTATACGCATTTAACAATTTTTCAAATGCTTGCTGATCGTTCTTTTCAATGTTTTATGTAATGTCTATTTGCAACTAATTTGTTTATAATATTTGAAAATATAAACAAAATATTAAATAAAGAAACATTAAGAAAAACGAAAAAAAAACAAACAAAAGCAAGGCTGTGGCCTCCCAAGCGTCTACTATCGCCTTCAGCGATGATTCCCTATGTCTTACTATAAGCGAGACGGAGTCTGCGTCGTCAGCGACCTAGCGTGTACCCTGCATCGTCCGTTTCTCTTTTGGGCCGGCGCATTTCGGACTGCTTCACCACCTGCATGTTGGGGTGGCAAGCCCAGACCTGCATGAAACAATAGCCTAGTTTTCTGTTTTGTTTTTTTTTTCACTTTTTTGTTTGTGATTTTGATTTCTTTTTGTCTGTTTTGCTTATACCTCCAATTATTTCAGCAAAATGTATTTAAAAAATAAGTATATATTAAAATTTTAAAAAATGTTCAGCACATATATGAAAAATGTTTAAAAAAATTAATCAAGCATTTCAAAAAATGTTAAACAAGTGTTCGATTTTTTTTAATGTGTATAGAAAAAATTTAGACCATGTATTAAAAAATGATAAAATTTTAAAAAATATGTGGAAAAAATATTTAAAAAAGATGCTTTATGGGAAGGCCCAATCCTATGTGGCGGACGCAGGACCACTGACCGGGCACGCCCAGGCACTCCTCATATTATGGGTGCTACCGGACAACCCAAGCATTTAAGGAGGCTTTGAGGGGTTCGCCTGGATCAACTTTTTGCTTCTCTCTCTTGTCCGGTCAATGGTCCCCGCGCCCACCCGGTCAATTTGAGGAGTCCGGTTGTAGATACTCTTATAATAGTGAATGGGGGAGCACATATTTTATAGAATGAAAAATGAGCTAGGAAGTATTTTCTCGGATGCTCTGATACCCAGCTAACGTTGACCACTGTATTCCAAAAATTCTGAAACCTGCATGTTCTTGCATGACCTTCAACTGGAAATGAGTCATGGACACATGGCTTGAGATGTGACCTTTATTTGGAGGCAACAGAAGTGAAACAAAGATTCAGAACTACTTTCTCTGTTCATAAATACAAGTGACTCCAAATCCAGATAGATGCAAATAGTTACAGATGGCCAAATCCAACAATCCTTACAATACTCCTTTACGTTGCAGTTCAACTGCTATACAAGCAGGTACAGTAGAGAGCTGAATAGGTACAGTTTCCCGACAACAGATTCCAGATACCAGCTACAGCTTATCCAGCAGGGGATTTTGGCATGCATCTGGTACAATGCTGGGCGATACTACTGAGCTGATATCTCAGCGTAAATCATGAGGATTCGGTCAAGTGAGCTTCAGATACGAAGTATCATGGTATATATGTACAAAAGCCATGTGTAAGATCTACCCATTACATAAATGCTACCAGACTATGGTTGATGTGGCCCAAATCATGATGCAGATGTTGATAGGATCCACCACGATCCAATCAAAGCTCTGATGACAAGCCAGTGGACATTGCGGCTCTGCTGGTAAGTGCGGGCCTCATTGTCACCAGAGCAGATTCATTTGCGCCTGCCCTAAGAGCACTTCTTCCGGCTTCCAGGAATCTGGAGACAGCATCCTCTGCGTAACGGTTTGCTTCTCCTACACTCATTGTCTTGCCAATATCCGGATAGCTGTTGAGTACATGGTCACCGTTGAGCTGAGAGGCGAGTTGAATCAACTCCACTTGAAACTCAGATAGAGATTTATCTTCATTAGCACCAAATGGTCGCAGAGACTTTGTAACCTCTGGGAGTTTCTCTGTTTCAAATAAAAGGATTATATGTGATTAGGATGCCAACAGAATCAGCAATTTATATCCATAAATCCACGTTGAGAAGCAATCTTAAACATTGTTAACTCCAATAACAGAGCATGTCAAAACACATTTACTTTTTCTTTTTCAAAATTCACTAACCACAGCAGGAATAATGCCAATAAAGAAATCTATGTCATAACTCCAGCATATTAGTGTAGTAACAATGTAACATGCTGAACTATAAAAAGTATTTACCTGGACAGTCAGTTCTTGGCGTCTTTCGAACTTTGAGGTAGTTCTCAAAGGTCCCGGCCCATGCATCCCTCTTTGTCAGGTAGTTAGCACGTAAATTAAATAGCTTCTTTACGGTTGCAGGAATGGATGAATGCTCATATCGTGAGTTTTCAAATGGACCATTTGGTTCATGGATCGCTGCACAAATTCAAAACAACGTACTTAATACTAAGATATTGATATACAGAGCAAATCACAAAAAGGTAAGATTTACGTTATTACAAATGTACTCCCTTCCTATATCAGCCTAGTTTCAAGATGGAGAGGTTAAGCTACTGGTTCAAGTTCCAAGTTTTGTCTATTTCATAAAGACGTAAACAGGAAGCAAAATGGCATTAGAATGAAACAGAAAGCAAGTCCCCCTCTTGATGACAAAGCCTGTAAAATTGTAACCTATCCAACTACGTGTCCACATAGAATGCTACTTGCCAGGCATGCAAGAGGACAATTGCAGCATATGTAATCACTAAGATGGATCATGGGTAGTACTAAAAATGCTGCGAAATTCGTATTCAACATTTTATGGAGAGGTTAAGCAACTTGCTGAAGTTCCAAGATTTGTCTACTTAATAAAGGGACAAACAGGAACCAAAGATGGCGATAGAATGAAATAGCAAGCAAGTCCACCTGTCGATGACAAGGGCTCCAAAACTGCTACTTGTCCAACTGTGTGTCCACATGGTCACATGGATACTTGCCAGGCATTCAGGGGGATGTTTGCAGCTTATCATCAGCAAGATGAGTACTACAAATCTTCAATTGTTCATATCGAATATTTTAAAATGAGGAGGCCCTCAGTTCATCAATATGTATGATTAGAAACAAGCTCACCACATGGTTCTATACCAAAGGAATGCTTCTATGCTAAATGAACAAGAATTCATCATACTAACGCCGATCATCTTTGAGTTTGTCTTCCTAACAGAAGCACGGCACAATCTAATCTTGGCAAGTCAATTCATTCCTATTGCTTATAGACATTCAATTCAAATGTAAAGAAAGAAACAACTAGTTGGTACTCACCAGTGCCCTTCTCAATCCAGGGGGAGATGAGGAAGCTGGGCACGCGCACCCCAAGTCGGTCGAATTTGAAGTAGTAAGGGTCAGGACCAACAATCCCGTCGGGCTGGGGCACCCCGACGACGGGCGTGGGGACATGGTCATAGAAGCCACCATGCTCATCATAGGTGATGATGAGAGCCGTCTCGTTCCACTGCGGGCTGGCTCGCAGCGTCTCATAGACCTCCTTAACAAACCTCTGGCCCCTGGCGACGTCGTGCGACGGGTGGTCGTCGTTGGCAGGGAACTCCTTGCAATCGAAGTACCTCTGCTCAATGACGACGTAGTTGGGCAGCTTGCCCCGCGAGGCGTCGAGCTTGAACTTGAGGCTGTACTGGTGGAACTTGACGAGGTGCTTGAGGCGGCGGAGGCTCTGGTAGAAGAGCGTGGCCGGGATGTTCTGGTAGTAGATGCCGAAGGAGAGGCCGTCCTCCTCGAGGCTGTCGAAGATGGTCTTCTGCGGGAAGCCGTTGATGAGGTCCTTGCGGGCGTTGAAGGTGAGGCCGTGGGAGGTGGCGGAGTGGACGAAGAGGCGGTTGGGCTGGGTGGAGGTGGGCACGGAGGCGAACCAGCGGTCGAAGACGGCGAACTCGTCGGCGAGGGCGGCGTAGACGGGGACCGAGTCGGGCGCGAAGCCGCTCATGACGTTCTGGGCCATGCCGAGGCCCATGCCGCGCGCGTTCTGCGCGAACCCGGACATGGGGGGCGGGACGGCCGAGGTGTCGGCGGAGCCGAAGATCTGCTCGCGGATGTCCTCGAAGCCGTGGCCGGGGTCCGAGTCGACGTAGCCGGCCTTGTCGGTGACGAAGATCTCCGGGGAGGCCGGGTCGGACGCGTTGAGGCGGTTGGACTCCGTGCCGGTGAGCCCGTCGATGTCGGGGCGGCCGGCGCGGAGCCAGCCGAGGACGTGGTCGAAGCTGCGGTTCTCCATGACCACCACCACCACCGTCTTGACGGGGGAGTGGATCTCGCGCTTCTTGCGGCGCCGCTTCATGCGCGGGCCGTGGTGGCCCCCGTCGAGGCAGTGCGCCGACACCACCAGGGCCAGGAGGAGGAGGCCGACGAGGAGGCGCCGCTCTCCGGCGGCCGCCATGGCGCCGGAGCCGGTCAGGGTCGGCGCGGGCGGCGGCGGCGGCGGTTGGTGTTCGGCGAGTTGTTTTGTTTTGGTATTAATTACCCTTTTTAATTTCGACTGGGCTTTGCTTTCGCGTGCAGGTTGCGGTGGCTGCGCTCTTGTAGGATGGGGCCGGGAGGGTGGTTAGGCTGTTGGAATGGGAGGCCGACGGGTGGGCCCGTATGGTGATGAAGTGGGGCCCAGGTGTCATTCTTTTCGGTGGGTCGGCTCACACGCTGTAGGCTGACTGTTGGGGACAGGACATGGACATGTGGGGCCGCGATGGCATTGTTGCAGGTGGGTCGTCGATCTGTTTATCCGCATGGTTATTATTTCTCCCCCTTTTTTTTCGAGATACTCCCTCCGTTTCGCAAAATAAGAGCATCTTCACTAGCTTGTCTATATATGAATGTCTATACTTGTTTTTCACGACGTGAGCTCAAAACAAAAGTCCAACAGCTTATCTATATAATAGTCCAAATATACGCATCCTCTAAATCAACCTCGACAATGTCCACGCATGGACAATGTGAAGGCGTTGTCTAAACACGACTGCAATCATGATTTCCTCCTCTCCCCAGCAACGGTTCACCTGTCATGGTCCCTGTATATAGACGTTTTGATGTAAAACTGGATATGTATATGAGGGAATCTTTTTATATCATTATCTATATGAATATATAGACATCTAAATATACACATGCTATTGGAGATACTCTAAGTGTCTTAAGCTTAGTACAAATTTGTACAAAGTTAAGACACTTATTTTGAAATGAATGGATATTATTTTTCTCCCCTTCACCCAATGTGAATGGATATGCTACAAGAATCTGTAGATATTTTCTTGTCGTTGCGTGGATGTGGGCTACAGCATGACCACACACATGGATGGTGTTGTGTAACATGCACTGGTCAACTGTAATACGTACTAGCAACATGTCAAAGTCTTGCCTTTAATTTACTTTTAAATATGTAGCTCCGATTTCTGGCTTGTTAGTTACGGTTCACAGCAACTACTAGAAGGGTAGAAAAAGAATGGACAAAATATGTAGCTCGGAACTCCCCTGGCGGCGACGTCTAGGGTTTTGACTCCTCTGGCGATTTGCCAGAGTTCCTGCTAACCTGCGAGTTAGCGAAGCCCCGTCGGGGTGCCTGCTATCGGGATCGAGACTGCCATCTCTACTTGGCACTCTGACCTCTCGATGGAGGGCGCGAGGGGAACCAATCTAGGTTTTTTCGCCATGGCAAGCAATGGATTGGGAGCAAGCAGCTAGAGCAGAGTCTCAGGAGGAAGAAGAGATGGGAAGGCCCCCATTGATGATCTCCTCATGCGCCTAGATCTACAGGACGAGGAAGATGACGATCTGAATTTTGATGAGGAATTCCCGGATGCATCTCCGCAGGCAGAGTTCATGGCGATCTGCCGTGTACACACAACCAAACCTTTCTCAAGGGAATCGTTCTATACACATATGAGGGCGGCGTGGAGTCTGGCCCAGGACGTGAATTTCAAGCCGGTGGGCGAGAACTTGTTCGTGCTCACTGTTAATTGTCTGGGAGATTGGAAGAGAGTTATTGAACAGGGTCTGTGGCTGTTCCGGGATAATGGTGTTCTCATTGAGCCATATGATGGTTTTCAGAAGTTGGACCTGGTAATTCTTGATAAGATCTCTGTCTGGATACAAATCCAAAACCTACCCCCGGGATACAGGAGGAAGGAGGTCCTCGAAGCATGGTGCAAGAGAGTTGGGGAGGTTTTGTATGTAAATCTCTCTCCTCACGGAGATGGGAAGTCTGTGAGGGTTAGGGTAAAACTTGATGTGAACAAGCCCCTGACCAGGTTTCTATCGATCACGAAGAATGAAGAGAAGGTGTTCTACCAAGTGTTCTATGAAAAAATTCCTAAGTTCTGTTTCGTTTGTGGTCTTCTAGGGCACACATGTTGGGGAACGTATCAGAAATTTAAAATTTTCTACGCATCACCAAGATCAATCTATGGAGTAATCTAGCAACGAGGGGAAGGAGAGTGCATCTACATACCCTTGTAGATCGCTAAGTGGAAGCGTTCAAGTGAACGGGGTTGATAGAGTCGTACTCGTCGTGATCCAAATCACCGATGATCCTAGCGCCGAACGGACGGCACCTCCGCGTTCAACACACGTACGGAACTGAGACGTCTCCCACGCCTTGATCCAGCAAGGAGGAGGGAGAGGTTGAGGAAGAGAGTCCAATAGCAGCACGACGGCGTGGTGGTGATGGGGCTCGTGGTTCTCCAGCAGGGCTTCGCCAAGCACTATGGAGGAGGAGGAGGTGTAGGAGGAGGGAGGGCTGCGCCAGGTTCAAGGGTGTGGCTGCCCTCCCACCCCTCCACTATTTATAGGTGGGGAGAGAGGGGGGCCGGCCCCCTAGATCCCATCTAGGGTTGGGGGCGGCGGCCAAGGGGGGGAGGAGTACCTCCCAAGTCAAGTGGAGGCCCTCCCCCTTAGGGTTTCCCCTCTCCCATGCGCATGGGCCTTGGGGGGGCTGGTGCCCTTGGCCCATTAAGGTTAGGGCGCCCCCCTACAGTCCATGCTGCTGTATTGGATGTGGTGGAACATTTTCCGGACCTCCGGACCCCTCCGGAATCCTCCGGAACCTTCTGGAAGCTTCCCGGTACAATACCGGAAAAAACCGAACTTTTCCCGGAACCCGAACAACAACTTTTCATATATGAATCTTTACCTCCGGACCATTCCGGAACTCCTCGTGACGTCCGGGATCTCATCCGGGACTCTGAACAACATTCGGTAATCACATACAAGTCTTCCTAATAACCCTAGCGTCATCAAACCTTAAGTGTGTAGACCCTACGGGTTCGGGAACCATGAAGACATGACCGAGACAACTCTCCGGCCAATAACCAACAGCGGGATCTGGATACCCATGTTGGCTCCCACATGTTCCACGATGATCTCATCGGATGAACCACGATGTCGAGGATTCAATCAATCCCGTATTCAATTCCCTTTGTCCAGCGGTACGATACTTGCCCGAGATTCGATCGTCGGTATCCCAATACCTTGTTCAATCTCGTTACCGGCAAGTCTCTTTACTCGTTCCGTAACACATCATCCCGTGATCAACTCCTTGGTCTGTTGGGGAACGTTGCAAAAAACAAAAATTTTCCTACGGTTTCACCAAGATCCATCTATGAGTTCATCTAGCAACGAGTAATCGGATGCATCTACATACCTTTGTAGATCATGAGCGGAAGCATTCAAAGAACGGGGATGAGGTAGTCGTACACGACGTGATCCAAATCACCGGAGATCCTAGCACCGAACGGACGGCACCTCCGCGTTCAACACACGTACGGAATAGCCACGTCTCCTCCTTCTTGATCCAGCAAGGGGAGAGGAGAGGTTGAGGGAGATGGCACCAGCAGCAGCATGACGGCGTGGTGTTGATGGAGCTGCAGTACTTTGGCAGGGCTTCGCCAAGCGCTATGGAGGAGGAGGAGGTGTTGGAGAGGGAGAAGGAGGCAACCAAAGGCGTGTCTGAAAAGCCCTCCTTCCCCCACTATATATAGGAGGGCCAAGGGGGGGGGGGCGCCGGCCCTAGGAGATCCAATCTCCTAGGGGGGTGCGGCCAAGGGGGAGGAATCCCTCCTCCCCAAGGCACCTAGGAGGTGCCTTCCCCTCCTAGGACTCTTCCTCCCTTGAAACCCTAGGCGCATGGGCCTCTTGGGGCTGGTGCCCTTGGCCCATGTAGGCCAAGGCGCACCCCCTACAGCCCATGTGGCCCCCCGAGACAGGTGGCCCCACCCGGTGGACCCCCGGGACCCTTCCGGTGGTCCCGGTACAATACCGATAACCCCGAAACTTGTCCCGATGCCCGAAACAGGACTTTCCTATATATAATTCTTTACCTCCGGACCATTCCGGAACTCCTCGTGACGTCCGGGATCTCATCCGGGACTCCGAACAACATTCGGGTTACTGCATATACATATCCCTACAACCCTAGCGTCACCGAACCTTAAGTGTGTAGACCCTACGGGTTCGGGAGACATGTAGACATGACCGAGATCGCTCTCCGGTCAATAACCAACAGCGGGATCTGGATACCCATGTTGGCTCCCACATGCTCCTCGATGATCTCATCGGATGAACCACGATGTCGAGGATTCAAGCAACCCCGTATACAATTCCCTTTGTCAATCGATATGTTACTTGCCCGAGATTCGATCGTCGGTATCCCAATACCTCGTTCAACCTCGTTACCGGCAAGTCACTTTACTCGTACCGTAATGCATGATCCCGTGACCAGACACTTGGTCACTCTGAGCTCATTATGATGATGCATTACCAAGTGGGCCCAGTGATACCTCTCCGTCATGCGGAGTGACAAATCCCAGTCTTGATCCATGTCAACCCAACAGACACTTTCGGAGATACCCGTAGTATACCTTTATAGTCACCCAGTTACGTTGTGACGTTTGGTATACCCAAAGCACTCCTACGGTATCCAGGAGTTACACGATCTCATGGTCTAAGGAAAAGATACTTGACATTGGAAAACTCTAGCAAACGAACTATACGATCTCATGCTATGTTTAGGATTGGGTCTTGTCCATCACATCATTCTCCTAATGATGTGATCTCGTTATCAATGACATCCAATGTCCATAGTCAGGAAACCATGACTATCTGTTGATCAACGAGCTAGTCAACTAGAGGCTTACTAGGGACATGTTGGTGTCTATTATTCACACATGTATTACGATTTCCGGATAATACAATTATAGCATGAATAAAGACAATTATCATGAACAAGGAAATATAATAATAATGCTTTTATTATTGCCTCTAGGGCATATTTCCAACAGTCTCCCACTTGCACTAGAGTCAATAATCTAGTTACATTGTGATGAATCGAACACCCATGGAATTCTGGTGTTGATCATGTTTTGCTCTAGGGAGAGGTTTAGTCAACGGATCCGCTACATTCAGGTCCGTATGTACTTTACAAATCTCTATGTCTCCATCTTGAAGATTTTCACGAATGGAGTTGAAGCGACGCTTGATGTGCCTTGTCTTCTTGTGAAACCTGGGCTCCTTGGCAAGAGCAATAGCTCCAGTGTTGTCACAGAAGAGCTTGATCGGCCCCGGCGCATTGGGTATGACTCCTAGGTCGGTGATGAACTCCTTCACCCATATTGCTTCATGTGCTGCCTTCGAGGCTGCCATGTACTCCGCTTCACATGTAGATCCCGCCACGACGCTCTGCTTGCAACTGCACCAGCTTACTGCCCCACCATTCAAAATATACACGTATCCGGTTTGTGACTTAGAGTCATCCAGATCTGTGTCGAAGCTAACGTCGACGTAACCCTTTACGATGAGCTCTTCGTCACCTCCATAAACAAGAAACATTTCCTTAGTCCTTTTCAGGTACTTCAGGATATTCTTGACCGCTGTCCAGTGTTCCTTGCCGGGATTACTTTGGTACCTTCCTACCAAACTTATGGCAAGGTTTACATCTGGTCTGGTACACAGCATGGCATACATAATAGACCCTATGGCCGAGGCATAGGGGATGACACTCATCTCCTCTATATCTTCTGCCGTGGTTGGACATTGAGCTGAGCTCAATTTCACACCTTGTAACACAGGTAAGAACCCCTTCTTAGAATGATCCATATTGAACTTCTTCAATATCTTATCAAGGTATGTGCTTTGTGAAAGACCTATGAGGCGTCTCGATCTATCTCTATAGATCTTGATGCCTAATATATAAGCAGCTTCTCCAAGGTCCTTCATTGAAAAACTTTTATTCAAGTAGGCCTTAATGCTGTCCAAGAGTTCTATATCATTTCCCATCAAAAGTATGTCATCTACATATAATATGAGAAATGCTACAGAGCTCCCACTCACTTTCTTGTAAACGCAGGCTTCTCCATAAGTCTGCGTAAACCCAAACGCTTTGATCATCTCATCAAAGCGAATGTTCCAACTCCGAGATGCTTGCACCAGCCCATAAATCGAGCGTTGGAGCTTGCACACCTTGTTAGCATTCTTAGGATCGACAAAACCTTCCGGTTGCATCATATACAATTCTTCCTTAAGGAAACCATTAAGGAATGCTGTTTTGACGTCCATTTGCCATATTTCATAATCATAGAATGCGGCAATCGCTAACATGATTCGGACGGACTTCAGCTTCGTTACCGGTGAGAAAGTCTCATCGTAGTCAACCCCTTGAACTTGTCGATAACCCTTAGCGACAAGCCGAGCTTTATAGATGGTCACATTACCATCCGCGTCTGTCTTCTTCTTAAAGATCCATTTATTTTCTATGGCTCGCCGCTCAACGGGCAAGTCAGTCAAAGTCCATACTTCGTTTTCATACATGGATCCTATCTTGGATTTCATGGCTTCTAGCCATTTTTCGGAATCCGGGCCCGCCATCGCTTCTTCATAGTTCGAAGGTTCACCGTTATCTAACAACATGATTTCCAAGACAGGGTTGCCGTACCACTCTGGTGCGGAACGTGTCCTTGTGGACCTTCGAATTTCAGTAGGAGCTTGATCAGAAGTATCTTGATCATCATCATTAACCTCCTCTCTAGTCGGTGCAGGCACCTCAGGAACATTTTCTTGAGTTGCGCCATTTTCCGGTTCAAGAGGTAATACTTCATCAAGTTCTACTTTCCTTCCAATTACTTCTTTCGAGAGAAACTCTTTCTCTAGAAAGGACCCATTCTTGGCAACAAAGATCTTGCCTTCGGATCTGAGGTAGAAGGTATACCCAGTAGTTTCTTTAGGGTATCCTATGAAGACGCATTTTTCCGACTTGGGTTCGAGCTTTTCAGGTTGAAGTTTCCTGACATAAGCATCGCATCCCCAAACTTTCAGAAACGACAACTTAGGTTTCTTACCAAACCATAATTCAAACGGTGTCGTCTCAACGGATTTCGACGGAGCCCTATTTAAAGTGAATGCGGCAGTCTCTAAAGCATACCCCCAAAAGGATAGCGGTAAATCGGCAAGAGACATCATAGATCACACCATATCTAATAGAGTGCGATTACGACGTTCGGACACACCATTACGCTGAGGTGTTCCAGGCGGCGTGAGTTGTGAAACTATTCCACATTTTCTTAAGTGTGTGCCAAACTCGTGACTCAAGTATTCTCCTCCTCGATCTGATCGTAGGAACTTGATTTTCCTGTCACATAGATTCTCAACCTCACTCTGAAATTCCTTGAACTTTTCAAGGTTTCAGACTTGTGTTTCATTAAGTAGACATACCCATATCTACTCAAGTCATCAGTGAGGGTGAGAACATAACGATAGCCACCGCGAGCCTCAACACTCATTGGACCGCACACATCAGTATGTATGATTTCCAATAAGTTGGTTGCTCGCTCCATTGTTCCTGAGAACGGAGTCTTGGTCATTTTACCCATGAGGCATGGTTCGCACGTGTCAAATGATTCATAATCAAGAGACTCTAAAAGTCCATCTGCATGGAGCTTCTTCATGCCTTTGACACCTATGTGACCAAGGCGGCAGTGCCACAAGTATGTGGGACTATCATTATCAACCTTACATCTTTTGGTACTCACACTATGAATATGTGTAGCAATACGCTCGAGATTCATTAAGAATAAACCATTTACCATAGGAGCATGACCATAAAACATATCTCTCATATAAATGGAACAACCATTATTCTCAGATTTAAATGAGTAGCCATCTCGAATTAAACGAGATCCCGATACAATGTTCATGCTCAAAGCTGGCACTAAATAACAATTATTGAGGTTTAAAACTAATCCCGTAGGTAAATGTAGAGGCAGCGTGCCGACGGCGATCACATTGACCTTGGAACCATTCCCGACGCGCATTGTCACCTCATCCTTCGCCAGTCTCCGCTTATTCCGCAGCTCCTGCTTTGAGTTACAAATGTGAGCAACTGCACCGGTATCAAATACCCAGGAGCTACTACGAGTGCTGGTAAGGTACACATCAATTACATGTATATCACATATACCTTTTGTTTTGCCGGCCTTCTTGTCTGCTAAGTATTTGGGGCAGTTCCGCTTCCAGTGACCACTTTCCTTGCAATAAAAGCACTCAGTCTCGGGCTTGGGTCCATTCTTTGGCTTCTTCCCGGCAGCTTGCTTGCCGGGCGCGGCAACTCCCTTGCCGTCCTTCTTGGAGTTCTTTTTACCCTTGCCCTTCTTGAACTTAGTGGTTTTATTGACCATCAACACTTGATGTTCCTTCTTGACTTCTACCTCTGCTGATTTCAGCATAGCAAATACTTCAGGAATGGTCTTCTCCATCCCCTGCATATTGAAGTTCATCACAAAGCTCTTGTAGCTCGGTGGAAGCGACTGGAGGATTCTGTCAATGACCGCATCATCCGGGAGATTAACTCCCAGCTGAGTCAAGCGGTTATGTAACCCAGACATAGTGAGTATGTGCTCACTGACAAAACTATTTTCCTCCATCTTACAGCTGAAGAATTTGTTGGAGACTTCATATCTCTCGACCCGGGCATGAGCTTGGAAAACCATTTTCAGCTCTTCGAACATCTCATATGCTCCATGTCTCTCAAAACGCTTTTGGAGCCCCGGCTCTAGGCTATAAAGCATGCCGCACTAAACGAGGGAGTAGTCATCGGTACGTGCCTGCCAAGCGTTCATAATGTCTTGTTCTGCAGGGAGAACAGGTGTGTCACCCAGCGGTGCTTGTAGGACATAATCTTTCTTGGCAGCTATGAGGATGATCCTCAGGTTCCGGACCCAGTCCGTATAGTTGCTGCCATCGTCTTTCAGCTTGGTTTTCTCTAGGAACGCGTTGAAGTTGAGGACTACATTGTCCATTTGATCTACAAGACATATTGTAAAGATTTTAGACTAAGTTCATGATAATTAAGTTCATCTAATAAAATTATTCAATGAACTCCCACTTAGATAGACATCCCTCTTCTAGTCATCTAAGTATAACATGATCCGAGTCAACTAGGCCATGTCCGATCATCACGTGAGACGGACTAGTTAACGTCGGTGAACATCTTCATGTTGATCGTATCTTCTATACGACTCATGCTCGACCTTTCGGTCTTCTGTGTTCCGAGGCCATGTCTATACACATGCTAGGCTCGTCAAGTTAACCCTAAGTGTTTTGCATGTGTAAAACTGTCTTACACCCGTTGTATGTGAACATAAGGATCTATCACACCCGATCATAACGTGGTGCTTCGAAACGACGAACTTTAGCAACGGTGCACAGTTAGGGGAGAACACTTCTTGAAATTGTTGTGAGGGATCATCTTATTTACTACCGTCGTTCTAAGCAAACAAGATGAAAAACATGATAAACATCACATGCAATCAAATAATAATAGTGACATGATATGGCCAATATCACACAGCTCCTTTGATCTCCATCTTGGGGCTCCATGATCATCTTGTCACCGGTATGACACCATGATCTCCATCATTGTGTCTCCATGAAGTTGATCGCCAACTATTACTTCTACTACTATGGCTAACGCATTTAGCAATAAAGTAAAGTAATTTACATGGCGTTTCTCAATGACACGCAGGTCATACAAAAATAAAGACAACTCCTATGGCTCCTGCCGGTTGTCATACTCATCGACATGCAAGTCGTGATTCCTATTACAATAGCATGAACATCTCATACATCACATATAGATCATTCATCACAACTTTGGCCATATCATATCACAAAGCACTTGCTGCAAAAACAAGTTAGAAGTCCTCTAATTGTTGTTGCATGTTTTACGTGGCTGAAGTAGGGTTCTAGCAAGAACGTTTTCTTACCTACGTGAAAGCCACAACGTGATTTGTCAACTTCTATTTACCCTTCATAAGGACCCTTTTCATCGAATCCGCTCCAACTAAAGTAGGAGAGACAGACACCCGCCAGCCACCTTATGCAACTAGTGCATGTTAGTCGGTGGAACCGGTCTCACGTAAGCGTACGTGTAAGGTTGGTCCGGGCCGCTTCATCCCACAATACCATTGAAGCAAGATAAGACTAGTAACGGCAAGAAAGTTGACAACATCTACGCCCACAACAAATTGTGTTCTACTCACGCAAGAAGAACTACGCATAGACCTAGCTCTGATACCACTGTTGGGGAACGTTGCAGAAAACAAAAATTTTCCTACAGTTTCACCAAGATCCATCTATGAGTTCATCTAGCAACGAGTAATCGGATGCATCTACATACCTTTGTAGATCGCGAGCGGAAGCGTTCAAAGAACAGGGATGAGGTAGTCATACACGACGTGATCCAAATCACCGGAGATCCTAGCACTGAACGGACGGCACCTCCGCGTTCAACACACGTACGGAACAGCCACGTCTCCTCCTTCTTGATCCAGCAAGGGGAGAGGAGAGGTTGAGGGAGATGGCACCAGCAGCAGCACGACGGCGTGGTGTTGATGGAGCTGCAGTACTCCGGCAGGGCTTCGCCAAGCGCTATGGAGGAGGAGGAGGTGTTGGAGAGGGAGAAGGAGGCAACCAAAGGCGTGTCTGAAAAGCCCTCCTTCCCCCACTATATATAGGAGGGCCAGGGGGGGCGCCCGCCGGCCCTAGGAGATCCAATCTCCTAGGGGGTGCGGCCAAGGGGAGGAATCCCTCCTCCCCAAGGCACCTAGGAGGTGCCTTCCCCTCCTAGGACTCTTCCTCCTTGAAACCCTAGGCGCATGGGCCTCTTGGGGCTGGTGCCCTTGGCCCATGTAGGCCAAGGCGCACCCCCTACAGCCCATGTAGCCCCCGGGACAGGTGGCCCCACCCTGTGGACCCCCGGGACCCTTCCGGTGGTCCCGGTACAATACCTATAACCCCGAAACTTGTCCCGATGCCCGAAATAGGACTTCCCATATATAAATAATCTTTACCTCCGGACCATTCCGGAACTCCTCGTGACGTCCGGGATCTCATCCGGGACTCCGAACAACATTCGGGTTACTGCATATACATATCCCTACAACCCTAGCGTCACCGAACCTTAAGTGTGTAGACCCTACGGGTTCGGGAGACATGTAGACATGACCGAGATCGCTCTCCGGTCAATAACCAACAGCGGGATCTGGATACCCATGTTGGCTCCCACATGCTCCACGATGATCTCATCGGATGAACCACGATGTCGAGGATTCAAGCAACCCCGTATACAATTCCCTTTGTCAATCGGTATGTTACTTGCCCGAGATCCGATCGTCGGTATCCCAATACCTCGTTCAACCTCGTTACCGGCAAGTCACTTTACTCGTACCGTAATGCATGATCCCGTGACCAGACACTTGGTCACTCTGAGCTCATTATGATGATGCATTACCGAGTGGGCCCGGTGATACCTCTCCGTCATGCGGAGTGACAAATCCCAGTCTTGATCCATGTCAACCCAACAGACACTTTCGGAGATACCCGTAGTATACCTTTATAGTTACCCAGTTACGTTGTGACGTTTGGTATACCCAAAGCACTCGTACGGTATCCGGGAGTTACACGACCTCATGGTCTAAGGAAAAGATACTTGACATTGGAAAACTCTAGCAAACGAACTATACGATCTCATGCTATGTTTAGGATTGGGTCTTGTCCATCACATCATTCTCCTAATGATGTGATCTCGTTATCAATGACATCCAATGTCCATAGTCAGGAAACCATGACTATCTGTTGATCAATGAGCTAGTCAACTAGAGGCTTACTAGGGACATGTTGGTGTCTATTATTCACACATGTATTATGATTTCCGGATAATACAATTATAGCATGAATAAAGACAATTATCATGAACAAGGAAATATAATAATAATGCTTTTATTATTGCCTCTAGGGCATATTTCCAACATGGTCACATTGTGCACATTATGATGATATCCTACCGAGTGGGCCCAGAGATACCTCTCCGTTTACACGGAGTGACAAATCCCAGTCTCGATTCGTGCCAACCCAACAGACACTTTCGGAGATACCTGTAGTGAACCTTTATAGCCACCCAGTTACGTTGTGACGTTTGGTACACCCAAAACATTCCTACAGTATCCGGGAGTTGCACAATCTCATGGTCTAAAGAAATGATACTTGACATTAGAAAAGCTTTAGCATACGAACTACACGATCTTTGTGCTAGGCTTAGGATTGGGTCTTGTCCATCACATCATTCTCCTAATGATGTGATCCCGTTATCAACGACATCCAATGTCCATGGTCAGGAAACCGTAACCATCTATTGATCAACGAGCTAGTCAACTAGAGGCTTACTAGGGACATGGTGTTGTCTATGTATCCACACATGTATCTGAGTTTCCTATCAATACAATTCTAGCATGGATAATAAACGATTATCATGAACAAGGAAATATAATAATAACCAATTTATTATTGCCTCTAGGGCATATTTCCAACAGTCTCCCACTTGCACTAGAGTCAATAATCTAGTTCACATCACCATGTGATTAACACTCACAGGTCACATCGCCATGTGACCAACATCCAAAGAGTTTACTAGAGTCACTAATCTAGTTCACATCACTATGTGATTAATACTCAATGAGTTCTGGGTTTGATCATGTTATGCTTGTGAGGGAGGTTGTAGTCAACGGGTCTTGCCATATTTAGATCCCTATGTATTTCGCAAAACTTTATATCGTAGATGCTGCTACCACGTTCCACTTGGAGCTATTCCAAATTATTGCTCCATTATACGTATCCGGTATCTCTACTTAGAGCTATCCGGATAGGTGTTAAGCTTGCATCGACGTAACTCTTTACGTCGAACTCTTTATCACCTCCATAATCGAGAAACATTTCCTTATTCCTCTAAGGACAATTTTGACCGCTATCTGGTGATCCAGTCCTAGATCACCTTTGTACCCTCTTGCCAGACATGTGGCAAGGCACACATTAGGTGCGGTACTCAGCATGGCATACCGTATAGAGCCTATGACAAGAGCATAGGGGACGACCTTCGTCCTTCCTCTTTCTTCTGCCGTGGTCAAGCTTTGAGTCTTACTCAACTTCACACCTTACAACTCAGGTAAGATCCCCTTCTTTGACTGATCTATTTTGAACTCCTTCAAAAACATGTCAAGGTGTGCGTTCTTTGAAAGTATCATCAGG
Source organism: Triticum urartu (assembly GCF_003073215.2). Lineage (NCBI taxonomy): Eukaryota > Viridiplantae > Streptophyta > Magnoliopsida > Poales > Poaceae > Triticum > Triticum urartu. Next base: position 614,930,397 of record NC_053026.1, on the reverse strand, counting down.
CGTCCTACTCTATTTCTATAGATCTTGATGCCCAATATGTAAGCAGCTTTATCCAGGTCTTCCTTTGAAAAACACTCTTCAAACAACCGTTTATGCTGTCCAGAAATTCTACATTATTTCGGATCTACAATATGTCATCCACATATACCTATCAGAAATGTTGTAGTGCTCCCACTCACTTTCTTGTAAATACAAGTTTCTAACAAACATTGTATAAACCTAAAAGCTTTGATCACTCCATCAAAACATATATTCCGATTCCGAGATGCTTGCTCTAGTCCATAGAAGGATTGCTGGAGCCAGCATACTTTTTAGCATCCTTAGGATCGACAAAACTTTGATTGTATCACATACAACTTTTCTTACGAAAACTGGTAAGAAAACTTGTTTTGACATCCATCTGTAAGATTTCATAATCGAAAAATACAGCTAATGCTAACATGATTCCGACGGACTTAAGCATCGCTATGGGTGAGAAATTCTCATCGTAGTCAACTCCTTGAACTTGTGAAAAGACTCTTTCCCACAAGTCGAGCTTCATAGACAGTAACATTACCGCCCACGTCCGTCTTCTTCTTAAAGATCCATTTATCTCAATGGCTTGCCGATCATCGGGCAAGTCCACCAAAGTCCATACTTTGTTCTGATATATGGATCCTATCTCGGATTTCATGGCTTCTAACCATTTGCCGGAATACGGGCCCACCATCTCTTCTCCATAGCTCGTAGGTTCATTGTTGTCTAACAACATGATATCTAAGACAGGATTACCATACCACTCAGGAGTAGTACATATCCTTGTCGACCTACGAGGTTCGATAGCAACTTGATCCGAAGCTTCATGATCACCATCATTAACTTCCTATTCAACAGATGTAGGCGCCACAGAAAACATCTTTCTGTGTTGCATCACTCTCTGGTTGAAGTAAAGGTTCGACAACCTCATCAAGTTCTATCTTCCTCCCACTCAATTCTTTCGAGAGAAACTCCTTCTCGAGAAAGGACTTGTTCTTAGCGACAAACAATTTGCCCTCGGATCTGAGATAGAAGGTGTACCCAACTGTCACCTTTGGATATCCTATGAAGATGTGTTTTTCCACTTTGGGTTCGAGCTTCTCCGGCTGAAGCCTTAAGCATCGCAGCCCCAAACATTAAGAAGTGACAACTTTGGTTTCTTGCCAAACCAATGTTCACACGACATCGTTTCAACGGACTTAGATGGTGTCCTATCTAAAGTGAATGCAGCTGTCTCTAACGCATAACCTCAAAATGAAAACGGTAGATTGGTAAGAGACATCATAGATCGCACCATATCTCATAGGGTTCGATTACGACGTCCGGACACACCATTACCTTGTGGTGTTCCAGGTGGCTTCAACTGTGAAACAATTCCACAATGTCTTAAGTGATTGCCAAACTCATAACTCAGAAAATCCCCTTTTGATCAGATCGTAGGAACATGATCTTATTGTTATGATGATTCTTAACTTCACTCTAAAATCGCTTGAACTTTTCAAACGTTTCAGACTTGTGCTTCATTAAGTAGATATACCTATATCTACCCAAATCGTCAGTGAAGATGAGAAAATAGCGATATCCACCGCACGCTTCAATTCTCATTGGATCACACGCATCAGCATGCATGATTTCCAACAAGTCACTTGCCCATTTCATTGTACCTGAAAACGGGGTCTTAGTCATCCTGCCCATGAGGCATGGCTCGCATGTGTCAACCGATTCAAAATCAAGTGACTCCAAACATCCATCGACATGGAGTTTCTTCATGCATCTTCCGCCAATATGACCTAAGCGGCAGTGCCACAAGAAAGTGGTACTATCGTTATTAACTCTACATCATTTGGCGTGAACATGCGTATTACTACGACCGAGATTCAATGAACCATTCACATAGGGTGCATGACCATGAAAGGTATTATTCATGTAAATAGAATAACCATTATTCTCTAACTTAAATGAATAACCGTATTGCAATGAACATGATCTAATCATATTCATGCTCAACGTAGACACCTGATAACATTTATCTAGGTTCAATACTAATCCCGAAGGCAGATGGAGCGTGCGATGGTGATCTCATCAACTTTGGAAACACTTCCAACACATCGTCACCTCGCCCTTAGCCAGTCTCCGTTTAGTCCGTAGCTTTTGCTTCAAGTCACCAATAATAGCAACTGAACCGGTATCCAATACCCAGGTGCTACCAGGAGTACTAGTGAGGTACACATTAATAACATGTATATACTTTGTTGAAGTTGCCAGCCTTCTTATCTACCATGCATTTGGGGTAATTCCGCTACCAGTGACCATTCCCCTTACAATAGAAGCACTTAGTCTCGGGTTTGGGTTCAACCTTGGGTTCCTTCACTGGAGCTGCAACTGGTTTGCCATCCATGAAGTTTCCCTTCTAGCCCTTGCCCTTCTTGAAACCAGTGGTCTTGTTAAACCATCAACACTTTATGCTCCTTCTTGATTTCTACCTTTTGTGGTCTTAAGCACCGCAACCAGCTCCAGGATCAACTCCATCCCTTGCATGTCATAGTTCATCACGAAGATCTAGCAGCTTAGTGATATCTTATCTGGAAGTTTAACTCCCACTGCTTTAAGTGATTGTAGCACCCAGACATTCTGAGCACATGCTCACTAGCTGAGCTATTCTCCTCCATCTTGTTGGCAAATAACTTGTTAGAGGTCTCACACCTCTCAACACGGGCATGAGCCTGAAATCCCAATTTCAGCTCTTGGAACATCTCATATGTTCTATGGCGTTCAAAACGTCATTGGAATCCCGATTCTAAGCTGTAAAGTATGGTGCACTAAACTATCAAGTAGTCATCAGGATGTGTCTGTCAGGTGTTCACAACATCCACAGACGACGTTGTAGGGGTTTGCACATCGAGCGGTGCATCAAAGACTTAAGCCTTCTGTGTAGCAGTGAGGACACTCCTCGGACTACGGACCTAGTCCGCATCATTGCTTACAATATCTTTCAACTTAATCTTTCTCTAGGAACGTATTGAAACAGGGAGCTACAACGTGAGCTATTTATCTACAACATATTTGCAAAGACAATTTAGACTATGTTCATGATAATTAAGTTCATCTAATCAAATTATTTAATGAACTCCCACTCAGATAGACATCCCTCTAGTCATCTAAGTGAAACATGATCCGAGTCAACTAGGCCGTGTCCGATCATCACGTGAGACGGACTAGTCAACATCGGTGAACATCTTCATGTTGATCGTATCTTCTATACGACTCATGCTCGACCTTTCGGTCTTCCGTGTTCCGAGGCCATGTCTGTACATGCTAGGCTCGTCAAGTCAACCTAAGTGTATTGCATGTGTAAATCTGGCTTACACCCGTTGTATTCGAATGTTAGAATCTATCACACCCGATCATCACGTGGTGCTTCGAAACAACGAACCTTCGCAACGGTGCACAGTTAGGGGGAACACTTTCTTGAAATTATTACGAGGGATCATCTTATTTAAGCTACCGTCGTTCTAAGCAAATAAGATGTAAAACATGATAAACATCACATGCAATCAAATAGTGACATGATATGGCCAATATCATTTTGCTCCTTTTGATCTCCATCTTCGGGGCTCCATGATCATCGTTGTCACCGGCATGACACCATGATCTCCATCATCGTGTCTTCTTGAAGTTGTCTCGTCATCTATTACTTCTACTACTATGGCTAACGCTTTAGCAATAAAGTAAAGTAATTACATGACGTTTATGTTGACACGCAGGTCATAAATAAATTAAGACAACTCCTATGGCTCCTGCCGGTTGTCATACTCATCGACATGCAAGTCGTGATTCCTATTACAAGAACATGATCAATCTCATACATCACATATATCATTTATCACATCCTTTTGGCCATATCACATCACAAGGCATACACTGCAAAAACAAGTTAGACGTCCTCTAATTGTTGTTGCAAGTTTTTACGTGGCTGCTATAGGTTTCTAGCAAGAACGTTTCTTACCTACGCGAAAACCACAACGTGATATGCCAATTTCTATTTACCCTTCATAAGGACCCTTTTCATCAAATCTGATCCGACTAATGTGGGAGAGACAGACACCCGCTAGCCACCTTATGCAACTAGTGCATGTCAGTCGGTGGAACCAGTCTCACGTAAGAGTACGTGTAAGGTCGGTCCGGGCCGCTTCATCCCACGATGCCGCCGAATCAAGATAAGACTAGTAACGGCAAGTAAATTAACAAAATCGACGCCCACAACTGCTTTGTGTTCTACTCGTGCATAGAAACTACGCATAGACCTAGCTCATGATGCCACTGTTGGGGAACGTAGCAGAAATTTAAAATTTTCTACGCATCACCAAGATCAATCTATGGAGTAATCTAGCAACGAGGGGAAGGAGAGTGCATCTACATACCCTTGTAGATCGCTAAGTGGAAGCGTTCAAGTGAATGAGGTTGATGGAGTCGTACTCGTCGTGATCCAAATCACCGATGATCCTAGCGCCGAACGGACGGCACCTCCGCGTTCAACACACGTACGGAACGGAGACGTCTCCCACGCCTTGATCCAGCAAGGAGGAGGGAGAGGTTGAGGAAGAGAGTCCAACAGCAGCACGGCGGCGTGGTGGTGATGGGGCTCGTGGTTCTCCAGCAGGGCTTCGCCAAGCACTATGGAGGAGGAGGAGGGAGGGCTGCGCCAGGTTCAAGGGTGTGGCCGCCCTCCCACCCCTCCACTATTTATAGGTGGGGAGAGAGGGGGCCCGCCCCCCCTAGATCCCATCTAGGGTTGGGGGCGGCGGCCAAAGGGGGGAGGAGTGCCTCCCAAGTCAAGTGGAGGCCCTCCCCCTTAGGGTTTCCCCTCTCCCATGCGCATGGGCCTTGGGGGGGCTGGTGCCCTTGGCCCATTAAGGTTAGGGCGCCCCCCTACAGCCCATGCTGCTGTATTGGACGTGGTGGAACATTTTCCGGACCTCCGGACCCCTCCGGAATCCTCCGGAACCTTCCGGAAGCTTCCTGGTACAATACCGGAAAAAACCAAACTTTTCCCGGAACCCGAACAACAACTTTCCATATATAAATCTTTACCTCCGGACCATTCCAGAACTCCTCGTGACGTCCGGGATCTCATCCGGGACTCTGAACAACATTCGGTAATCACATACAAGTCTTCCTAATAACCCTAGCGTCATCGAACCTTAAGTGTGTAGACCCTACAGGTTCGGGAACCATGCAGACATGACCGAGACAACTCTCCGGCCAATAACCAACAGCGGGATCTGGATACCCATGTTGGCTCCCACATGTTCCACGATGATCTCATCGGATGAACCACGATGTCGAGGATTCAATCAATCCCGTATTCAATTCCCTTTGTCCAGCGGTACGATACTTGCCCGAGATTCGATCGTCGGTATCCCGATACCTTGTTCAATCTCGTTACCGGCAAGTCTCTTTACTCGTTCCATAACACATCATCCCGTGATCAACTCCTTGGTCACATTGTGCACATTATGATGATGTCCTACCGAGTGGGCCCAGAGATACCTCTCCGTTTACACGGAGTGACAAATCCCAGTCTCGATTCGTGCCAACCCAACAGACACTTTCGGAGATACCTGTAGTGAACCTTTATAGCCACCCAGTTACGTTGTGACGTTTGGTACACCCAAAGCATTCCTATAGTATCCGGGAGTTGCACAATCTCATGGTCTAAGGAAATGATAGTTGACATTAGAAAAGCTTTAGCATACGAACTACACGATCTCTGTGCTAGGCTTAGGATTGGGTCTTGTCCATCACATCATTCTCCTAATGATGTGATCCCGTTATCAACGACATCCAATGTCCATGGTCAGGAAACCGTAACCATCTATTAATCAACGAGCTTTTCAACTAGAGGCTTACTAGGGACATGGTATTGTCTATGTATCCACACGTGTATCTGAGTTTCCTATCAATACAATTCTAGCATGGATAATAAATGATTATCATGAACAAGGAAATATAATAATAACCAATTTATTATTGCCTCTAGGGCATATTTCCAACAACACATACCTAGAACATGGCAATGGAAAACATGACCCGAAAGATCTGAACTGGGGTGAATGGCTTCTAGCTCCGATGTTCACCCCCCGGTATTCAGCAGCAGCCCATCTAGGGGCGGGCATAGGGGGGTCGGGGTAGGGGGGCGGGGAGAACCGCCCATGAGACTCATAAGCATGCGGATCCAGTCCAAACGGATCAGGACCTTGTTGATACAGCTACCAGCCCTGCAAAAGGGAAGGTGGCAAGGGACCTTGATCTCCAGATCTCTGGGAGGAAACGTCTAAGCTTCGAAACGCCAAGTGATACTGCCAATCCCTCTGCTGCTGCAGGTTCTGGTGGGGCGGTGGGAAATGAGATGGTGGTTTTTAATGGGGGGAGAGAAGTTATCCCAGAGAGGAAGGAGGATGACGACGGGGACTCTCTGTCCCAAGACTCAAAGAGGACCAAATTAGGCAGTACCACTGTGATGGATTCCAGTGATAAAATATCGGGGGCCTCTGACAGGGAGCCTGTCCTATCGCAATGAAAATACTGAGCTGGAACTGCCGGGGGTTAGGGAAATCCCCGGCAGTTAGAGCGCTCCTGGAGCTCCAGGGGCGTGTAAGACCGGATGTGATTTTTCTGTCTGAGTCACATCTGACTTTGCTAGGGCAGAGAAAATGAAGAGAAAGTTGTCCTTTGATGAGATGATAATGTGGGAAAGTGATGGCAGAAGTGGTGGTTTGGTACTCTTCTGGCAGAAGGGTTTAAATGTGACATCAAAGGAGGTTCACTCAAATTTCTTGGATATCCAAATTGACGAAAACAGTGGCTCGGGTTGGCGGATCACTGGTCTATACGGAGAACCAAGCGGTGACAGAAAGCATTTGACTTGGGAGTATCTTCGCTCCCTGAAAAATATGGTCGATCTTCCTTGGATCGTCCTTCACTACTAGGGAAAAGCCTATACACAGAATTTTACCAGTAGCGCTGTACAAAATCAAGCACTGCTGCTACTTAGTAGCAGCGCGCGTAAATAAACCGCGCTACTACTATGACTTTAGCAGTAGCGCGTACTAGCGAAAAGCGCTGCTGCTACATTTGAACTGGGCGCACATGGCTAGCCCAACCTAGCAGTAGCGCGTATAATGGCCCAGCGCTACTGCTAATCTCCTTAGCTGCAGCGCGCTTACGTGTAAAGCGCTGCTGCTAACGGAAATAAAATAAAGTGAAAAACAAGTAGAAAAGTAAATGAAAATGAAAGAAATAGAAAAAGGAGAAAGGGAAAAAATAAAATGTAAAGAAAAATAAAAGAAAAAAGGGAAAAAGGAGAAAGGAATAGCAGTAGCGGGTTTCAGTAAACGCGCTATAGCTAACTTAGCTATAGCGCGTTTCCGGAAACGCGCTACCATTACGTTTCACTTAAACAGCGGTTTCCCCCCACCCCGCCCCCCGGCCACCGGCCACCAATTCTTCCCCAAATTGTCCCTCGCCCTCGCCGCCGTCTCCTCACCGCCGCCGCCCGAGGCCACCCTCAGCCTCACCGCCGCCGCCCGAGGCCGCCCTCAGCCTCACCGCCGCTGCCCGAGGCCGCCCTCAGCCTCACAGCCGCCGCCCAAGGCCGCCCTCCACGTCACCGTCGGCGCCCTCCACCTCACCGCCGCCCGAGCCTGCCCAGGACCGCCCTTGCCCGTGCCCGAGCCCGCCCTCTCCGCCCCTGCCTCCGTCACCGAGCACCTCCCCGCCACCGTCTCTCCCCTCTCTGTAAGTCCCCCACCCCTCCCCCTCACTCATCTCTCTCTGTATTTTAGAGAAAAAATTAGATGTTAATTAGATGTTTTTCAGTTAGGGCACTAGAGTTTTGCTAGGTTAATTAGGTTAGTAGTGCTGCTAGTAGTATTGGTACAGTAGGTTAATTAGGTGATGTTAAATGAATAACCTAAATGAATGAAATTAGTAGTTAACTGAAATTTTTTTCCTTTCATCATTATAGAGCACTAAAGTTAACTGAATTTTGTTCTATTAGTAGTTAAATGAATTTTCTTCTACACTGTTTGCACATGTGGTTGCTCGTGTATATTTGGACACTGTTTGCAGGGAATGATGCTTAGTGGCCTATGTTTTGCCGGAATGTTGATTCATTTCTTTTCCGGCAAATTTCAGGTTCTCGATTTGTCTAGTTTTTAGCAAAGCTCATGCCGAAATTTTCCGTGAATTTCGGCATGACTTGTGCTACAAACTAGGACATATCGAGTGCCCGTGATTTGCCGCACCAGGAAGGAGTCAACATTCCTGCAAAACAATAGGCCTTTTTATGTCATTATTCATTTTATTAGGTCTAGAATTAATTGACTAGATTTAATCATAGGAAACATGGCTAGCAACGATGAAGGACAGGGTTCTGGTGATTGGCGACGACGCCTACCGGGCGGCAGACGAATTTTTTAGCCTTACCGATGATCAACCGATGTTATTGCTGGGCCCACCGGTGGCATCGGGGACTGAGACCGACACGCAGACTGGTGCTGAGACTGAGACCGGCGCTGAGACTCAGACCGGGATCGAGACCGGCGCTGAGACTGAGACCGGCGCTGCCTCGGGAAGCGAAGCCAGTGTAGAACCGAAAGCAAAGAGGCAACGGGTTCCTAACAAACTCAGGACTACTAGAGTGGTGGTCACGGAGGTGGACGACGGCAATTTTGAGCCAACGGCGCCCGAGGAAGCGCGTCGATGCTACGGCAATCAAATAGGTTGCATCGTACGGACAACCGCCACCATCAATGATGAGAAACTACAGAAGATAGAAAATATGAGGAGCTCCCTCCTAAAGAAGTTTCACCAGATATTCTTGTTCCCGGGCCGGAATGAGAAGGATTATAAAGATCCAGATGAGGACCCGGCAATGAAGAAGATAAACAAACATGCCATGACCAAGTTTAGCGACGCGTTGGTCGCCTGGAAAAATCGAGTGAAAGCAAGGATCATCGACAAGAAGGAACCCTACTCCGAGATTGTAAAGGATAATCCGACAATCACGGAAGAGCAGTTTCAAATATTCAAGGAGGCTTGCGAGGCCGAAGATGCCAAAAAAAAGTCTAAGTACATGAAGGGGCTTCAAGAGAGGAACATTGGGAGCCACCACCTCGGAAGCCGTGGTTACGGCGGAAAGAGGTCCAAATGGGCCAAGGAGGACGCGAAAGCCGCGAGTCTGGGCATCCCAGACCCCTTGGCGGAGTTCACCGTCCCGCAGGAGCGTGACGTCCTCAGGGCCCGGCACCGTTGGGACCCAGTGAAAAAGGTTTACGAGACAACACCAGTCATTACGAAGTTCATGAGACTACTGGTAATTTTAGTTTCTGATCAATTCGACTACACACGTTAGTCATATTTGTAAACGATCGTTGTGCCTTTTGCAGAGAGAGCAGCACAGGATTGCGACCGAAAGCGACTCGCCGTCTGAGGCATTGGCGAGGCCCAAGTGGGACACTCCATTCAACCGGGCGTTGAACATATTGAAACAACAACCGGTGGATACTCGACCGTCGTATGGACGCGTGCACGGTGTCGGAGACGGCGCCACGTGAAAGAAGTACTACCGTGAGACCACGGAGGAGAGAAAGGAAAGACGGAGGTTAAATGAAGAAAACATTGACAAGAGGGTTGAGATTGCGGTTGAGAAGAAATCAACTGAGACAGTCGCAACAGCGGTAGCTGCTGCAAAACAGGTGGCTTTAGATATTTCTACTACCTTGGTTCCGGCCGTTTGCAATTGGACCAGGCAAAATCCAAAAAAAGATGCAGCGGACTTTCCCCTTGCTGACTTCTTGGTGGGGAGCAGCTCGACTAGTGTTGCACCAGCACCTGCAGCTGCACCTGCTCCCGCACCGGCTCCCGCACCGTACGTGCTAGGCGGTGCTTCGTCTTTGGCTGAGCTCGACGCCCTCACGGTATCTGTTACACCGGCCCCCTTCAATATAAATGTATAATCTCCCGTTTTCGTTGCCTTTCGGATGTCTCATGTCGCAGACTTTTCTTTGCAGGCCAACGAAACCCCGTGCACCATATTGTACACCATCGGCGACCAAAAGGTGGACGTGGGGAAGGCGACGATAATGGAGCCGAAGGAACCATTGTTCCACAGCCGACCGATCCCCCCGAACGTCTTCAAGGTTTCCGTGGCCAGTGTCAAACCGGGCCACGAGAATTTGCCTCCTCTAGTACTACTGGGGGATGACGACGAGACACCGCGGCGGCTTGGTGATTGTTGCAATGCTGGGTGGGTCCTGTTGTGGCCAAAGAGTCTGCTTTGTCTGGAGGCGGCCGGGAGCACACCCACGAGCATGCAGCCTCAGCAAGGTATGAACATCAACACCCCACCTACCCAATTATCGTCGGGTGTCGGGTTGGGTGATAGCGGCCGGGGTAAGTAGGAGGCTCCATTAGCCGCTGATGACATCGCCATGGATGAGGATGAGGACGACGATGGCGCTGCTGAACAGTATGTCTATACTGGCGCCTCCTCAGGGTTTGAGCGTCATGAGTCGGTGCCTGAATTGCCGTCTCAACATATTATGGACGACCTTCCGGTAGTAAAGAAGTTTAGGAAGAGAGCGAGGAAAGGCAAAAAAGCTGTTTCTATGATCCAGCAGCCTCAGCAGCCTCGGCTTCAGGACCGTATAGATATCCCCGGTGCGGATAAATGGCATATCCCCGGTCAACCAATCCTACCTGCAACAGCGCTATGGGCCAGATTCGGCGATCTAAAGAGACTTCATGACGATGTGCTGCGGGTAGAGAAAGACCTCATCGCCTCGAAAGATCCAGGATACCCACTCTACGTGGTTAACGTTCCGCGACAAATGCCGTACGTCGATAGCTTCCTCGTGGATAAGTTCTTCCTCCGATTCGATTACATATTTGACATGTTTCATGTGAAGAAGCTGGATTTTACGTTTGTCCGCCTTTATGCCTTGCACATGAACTACATCATCGGGGTTGAGCAGATATCTCATATCTGTGTCGCTGACCCGTACTACATGTACGAGGGCTTCTTGGGAGTCTGCGCAAATCACCGTGAATACGCGAGGGATTACATCGTCAGTTTCATGCTCACCAATAAGGACAAGGGGGCGATTCTCGTGCCTTATCATCCCGTGTAAGTCATCCGCGCTGCTATCCTTCCTTCGATTTCAATCATTCATTTGTACGGTGGAGGCTAATTAATTTGAGGACTTATTTTGCGCAGCGGCGGGCGCGCCGTCCTCATCATCCTCTACCCCCGATTCTCCCACGCTCTTTACTTGGACACGTCGAAGAACATTCACAAAAAGGATTACACCCACATCAAGGATGTTCTCAACAGTGCTATGTATCACTACCAATCACTGGGTGGAGAGGTCAGGGACAAGAAGATGAGGGGCGGCAGGGTCGCCTTCGACCATAAGACCAACTTCTGCTGCATCCAGCAACCGGACGATTCTCTTAATGATGGATTCTATGTCCTACACCACATGCTGGAGTACAGACGGGATCACCAGAACCTTCGCATGGCACCTTCTTCCGGCGATGCCCATATTCTGCAATGGGCAAAGGACATAGGAGATATCGAGGATCATCGACTTCGAGCTGAGTTCTATAACATCCAGCGCGAACTTGCCCAATTCATCATGAAGGAGGTCGTCGGAAAAACAGGGATGTTCTACGGAGAAGGACAAATGTCGCGGGAAGACGTCCGAACATGGATAGCCTCTCAGCGTCTCGACCTGAAGCCTTTCACTAGGCTCGGAGACTATCTCCCTGACTTGGATGGATGGAACGGCATGTTGGAGTGATTGTCGATATATGACAATGTGTCCGTTTAGTCCATACTTTCTGTATGACAAAACTTTGAGTTATGCACGGTGAAACTTTATTTGTGATGTAATTAAACCGTCCTCCTCCTCGACTAGCGAAAATCACTCTAGTTAGGGCATTTTGGGGTACGATGAACTTTGTTATTTATGCTTATGATATGTTGTTTTTTATTTTTGCCAAGTCTGTCTCTTTCTGTTGCTCAACTATATATGTTGCATATCATCGAATCATGTGATGATGCAGGTGCATAGATCATAGATGGCGAAGAAGTGTTATGCCAGGAGTATATATACGACAAGTGGCCGGAGTGTCAGGCCCTTCCGGTTTCCGAGCGACAGGCAGTAGTTAGTTTAGAGGTTCACGCTAATGCGAAAGAGGGATACAAACTCATGTTCTCAAAGTGATAGCTCTTCTCGCGTATATCATCGTTTAGATGGATGACAATATATTTGCATATCATTCGAGATTTGTATCGCTATTTTCGAAATGATGACGAGAGACCACTTTGTGTTGGATGATGATTATGATGATGACATGATTTGATGAGACTAATTGTATGTATATGCTATGATTACATTTGTATGTGTATGATATGCTAAAGATTATTGTATAAAGCCTATTCAAATACAAAACAAATATGCAGGAAAAAAACTAATAAATAAACTAGTAGTAGCGAGGGGGGAAATTTAGCAGTAGCACCACATTGTCAGTAGCGCGTCCCAGCAAACAGCGCTGCAGATAATATCAGTAGCGTCCTTTCCCAAAGAGCGCTACAGCTATTCATGTATAGCAGTAGCGTGGGACAACCGGCGCTACTGCTATATGTTAGCTGTAGCGCCTTATTAGTAGCGCCGGTACCCGCGCTACTGAGAGGCCCAAAACCCTCGCTGCTGGTAGGCTTTTCCCTAGTAGTGCTTGGTGATTTTAATGAAATCCTCTTGGGAAGTGAGAAGGAAGGCGGGGCACTGAGGTCCCAAAGAAATATGCAGAATTTTCGTGATGCACTGGATGATTGTAACTTGTTTGATATGGGTTACGTCGGGGACATCTTCACATGGCGAAGGGGAAGGATCCGGGAGAGGCTTGACCGGGCTGTATGTGACCAACGATGGGATAATCTTTTCCCACTAGCGGGGGTGATCCACGGCGATTTCTCCAAATCAGATCACAGACCGATAGTGGTCGATACGGAGTACCAGAGTAATGTAAGGGCAACACCTATAGTCCGGAAACAATTCTTTGAAGCTCGGTGGCTAGTCGAGGAAGCTGTTGATGATGTGGTGGGCCAAGCGTGGGCAGCTGCTAACTCCGGCCCAGGGGGGCTGGCCCAAAAGGTGCGGGAGGTCCACTCGGCCCTGCATGCATGGGACAGGCGGGTTCTGAAGGAACCGCTACACCAGCTGCGGGCGCTGCAAGATGAGCTTAACCAGATCATGTCGGGGCCACTCACTGATGAGGCGACTGCAAAGATTCAGGAATTGCAGTTGAAGATTGAAAATGTCCATGAAAAGGAGGAGATCAAATACCTTCAGAGAAGTCATGCGACTTGGCTGAAACAAGGAGACCGAAACACTAGTTTCTTTCAAAATTTCGCTTCTATGCGGAGGAAGATCAATTGTATTAAAAAGCTCAAGGATGGGAATGGAGACTGGATTGAGAGTCCTGCGGCTTTAAAGTCACATATCCAAGGATATTTCCAGCATCTCTTTTCTAGTGAATTGATGAATGAAAATGATGATGTTATAAACAAGGTTAACCCTTGCGTTTCTCATGAGATGAATGAAATTCTTACAAAACCTTATACCCGGGAAGAAGTTAAGAAAGCACTATTCAGCATTGGAGACCTCAAGGCGCCGGGGCCGGATGGTTTACATGCTATCTTTTTCAAGAGATATTGGTCTTTATTAGGGGACGAGCTCACAGATGAGGTGCTTCGGGCTCTTAATACGAGTGTTATACCGGAGGATTGGAATGACACCACCATTGTTCTCACTCCCAAAGTGGAGAACCCCGAGGAGGTAACAAAGTTCCGACCAATAAGCTTGTGTAATGTTATTTACAAAGTTATTTCCAAAGTGTTGGCAGGAAGGCTGAAGCTAATTCTCTCAGAAGTGATTTCACCAAATCAGAGTGCTTTTGTCCCGGGGCGTCTAATTACTGATAATGTCTTGGTTGCTTATGAATCCTATCATACCATCAAGAAGAAGAGGACCGGGAAGAACGGCTTATGTGCAATCAAGCTTGACATGCATAAAGCCTATGATAGAGTTGAGTGGAATTTTCTGGAAAAAATGTTGATTAAACTTGGTTTTAACACGGGGTGGATCAAGATGATTATGGCGTGTGTGACCTCGGTTAATTACCAAGTCCGAGTAAACGGGGAAGAAACGACTAAATTTACTCCCACGAGGGGTCTCAGGCAGGGAGACCCCATATCACCGCATCTCTTCCTCCTATGTGCCGAGGGACTCTCAAATCTGCTGATGAGGGAAGAGGAAGCAGGAAATCTTGAGGGGGTGAAAGTATGCAGGGGCGCTCCGTCTATTACACACTTACTGTTCGCGGATGATTCACTCATTTTAATGAAGGCGGACAGGAAAAATGCGGACAGCCTTCGGAATGTCCTATTGGCTTACTGCAATGCCTCAGGGCAATTGGTGAGTGATGCAAAATCTAGCATCTTTTTCAGTCCATGTACTTCTGTTGAGGTTAGGACTGAAATCTGCTCGGTGGTGAACATTATGACGAAAGCAATCACAGATAAATATTTGGGCCTGCCTGCTCAAGTTGGATTAAACAGATCAAATAGCTTCCAAGATTTGGTTGATAGAGTTGTCCAAAGGTTGATTGGTTATAAAGAAAAAATCCTCTCATACGGTGGGAAGGAAGTTTTACTTAAGGCGGTGGCTCAGGCCATTCCAACATATGCAATGTCAGTCTTTAAACTCCCTAAACAGATAATAAAAGGGATCACAGATGCTATGACCCGTTACTGGTGGGGAGATGAAGATGTGAAAAAGCATATGCATTGGTTCGCCTGGTGGAAGATGTGTATACCAAAGAAAAGAGGAGGTATGGGTTTCAGAGATATATCATGTTTTAATCTAGCGATGCTAGCCAAATAGGTCTGGCGGATGTTATGTGAGCCAGACTCCCTTTGTACACGTGTGCTGAAGGCGAGGTATTTCCCTTCTGGCGATCTCTTAAATGCTGAATTGAAAAAGGGTTCTTTGTATACCTGGCAAAGCATACATGCAGGTATCCAATGTTTTAGGAAAGAGTATATATGGCGGGTGGGAGATGGTACGGACATAAACATATGGGATGATCAGTGGATTCCCAACAGCCCGTCAAGGAAGATTTTGACTGAGCGACGGAATATTGTGCTTACGTCAGTCTCAGAATTTGATCAATCCGGATGCGAAGGAATGGGACGAACAGCTAGTAAGAAGCCTCTTCTTGCCAGTTGATGCGGCAAGAATTCTTAATATTCCCCTAGCAGTTGGTTATATAGAGGATTTTTTTGCTTGGAACTATACCAAATCGGGCTTATTTACCGTCAGGTCCGCTTACTACACCGAATGGGAGTTTCAGCATGGGAGGAAATTGGCTAGAACGAGCCCTCCGAGCACCACTGCTGTGAACCCTGTCTGGCAGCAAGTGTGGAAACTTCAAGTCCCGGCAAAGGTAAAGATTTATTGTTGGAGGGTCTTGCATGGGACTATTCCATGTAATAGTATTCTCGCTAATCAACACATACAGACCAGTAGTATTTGCCCTGTTTGCAAAATCCATTGTGAGGATATCAAGCATGCTACCTTCTCATGTGGTCGAGTGTCTGAAGTCTGGGATAATTTGGGCGTGGGTGACACCATAGCTGCAGCGTGTGGACATGACAATACAGGCCCGGGTGCCTTGGAAGCCATACTGCGAGGTCACATTTCAGGACTTTCTTATATCTCGGGTGTGGGGTTTAAGGAACTTGTGGCGACGGCTTGTTGGTATACATGGTGGGAGCGGCGGCGTATTGCGCGGGGCGAACCGGTTCAGACAACTGCTTGCTCAGCACAAGGTATCGCTGCCGTTGCTTTGAATTATGCGAGAGCAGCAAAACCAGCAAGCAAGATTCGAAGACACGGCTGGGAACGACCTGCTGATGGTTTCGTAAAGCTGAATGTTGATGCGGCGTTCTCTGTTGATTAAGGAAGAGGAGCGACTGGAGTTGTCATCCGCGACGATCAAGGCAGATTCATATCAGCGAGCGCATGTGCTATCAGTTATGTAGCGGATGCCCCTACAGCCGAAGCTCGGTCTATCCGGGACGGATTGATCCTAGCAAGCAATTCAGGATGCAACAATATCATTGTAAATTCAGACTGCATGGAAGTAATTCAGACCATGCAGGATGATGGCAATTCGATTGGTGCGGCAGCTGCTATCTATGAGGAGTGTAGCTTTTTAGCTAGAAATTTTTCCAGCATTTCTTTTGTTCATTTTCCCAGGGAAAGTAATACGGTAGCTCATTTGCTAGCTAGTCAAGCGGAGGGACCTCTCACCACTTCGTGGTATGTGGATCCGCCTATCTTCATTCTGGATGCTTTGCCAAATGATGTAAACTTATTTGAAGAGCAATAAAATGCCAGAAGGCTTTCCCTCAAAAAAAAGTTAGACTGACTACAATTTGCGTCATTTTCACACAAAATCGCATATATTATATGCCACTCTGATATCTTGTACTGAAATAATTGGGTCGTCCTAAACATTCCTATCGCTAAGCTCGCAGTCCAATCATCCAAAAAAGAGTATTTTTTTGAACTGGGCATAACTCCCCTCCATTATAAGCATAACAGAAATACAACCGGCCAAAAATCATCATGCAAGTTTGAGGAAACGACAAAAGAGAAAGTGAGTCCAACACATCGCCGGAAAACCCACTGCAAGTGTCCGTCATTGTAACACTTGCTATGGGCGAAAACCCGATGACACCTAACAAAAAAGCTAACCTGAATAAAGTCAATCCAACAGGCATATGAAAAAGTTTAAACTGCTCACAGCCGAGTAACAATAGCTAAACACTCACACATGAGCCAACACTATTATCAGACCATGAAAAAGAGAGCCAAAACTCGAGTAAATTGCACAAAATCACCACTTTGAAGGCAAGGTTTGCGAAAACCACTACAATACATTTTTTTTGCAAAAACATCATGTCTTCAGTAATGTTTTTGCAAAAAACACTGATCGACGGATATGGCTCGTTTAAGTGCGTTTATGACAGATGGGGTCCGTTTTCTACCTACGTGACATAACTGTTTAGGTTTAATGCGAAAAGCCCCCTAAATTTTTGTCCCTACTTCCCAGGCCCATCCCGACCATGGCCACACACCCGTCCCACGGCCGCCCCCATCCCGATCCTGGCAGAGGCCCCCGTCGCCGTTCCTGCACCGAGGATGAGGCACATGACGCCGCCCGTGGTTCGTCCCCCCCCCCTCGCCGAGGAGCGGCCTTCCACCATGCACTGGTGAGGGCGAGGCACAGGTCGCCGGAACCATGCGCCGGTGATTTGGCGGAGCCGGCGTCCCCCGCCCCTTCCTCCCAGGCCGCCGTCGTCATGCCCCCAACCAGATCCGGCCACATCGGCCTCCACTGTCCTCGCCCGGCACCGGATCGGGCAGCAGGGGCGGGCTGCCATTCCTCGACGCTCCGGCGACCGCGAAGATGGCCAGCATGTAAGGGAGCGCGACGGGAGTGGCGTCCTCGAGCCATCACCAGAACGCCTCCATGGCCGGGAGGAGCTCGTGGGCCTTGCTCGCGACCGTGGCCACGACGAGCGGCCAAAAGCCAGCGACGGTGTTCTGCACCCACGGCCGGCGACGAAAGATCGAGAAGCGGGGGCTACTTGCTTTCTCGTTTTTGATTTAGGGGTGTCTATGTAAAATTCTAGGGTCTAGTTTGTAATTTTAGATTAAAATCTACCTGGCACAAAAAGTCATGCCACGTAGGCAAAAAATGAGCCCCACCTGTCATAAACTCACTTAACTGAGCCGATCCGCCGATCAGTGTCTTTTGCAAAAAGATTATCAAAGACATGGTGTTTTCTGCAAAAAAAATGTATTGTAGTGGTTTTCACAAACCTTGCCTTCAGAGTGGTGGTTTTGTGCAATTTACTCCCAAAACTATGATAGCCGACCGAGCAAGGACCTCAGTTAGCCGTAGCATCGTCCGGGCTTGCGCACATTCTCACCATGGTGGCCGCATTAGCTCTGAGCATCCTTGCTCCGCACTCCATAGCCCCGCGGTCGTCGTTCTTCAAACCTGCCCAGTAGTTTAAGAAAACGCAAGTGGAGAACACCACATCAAAAGTAGACTCTGGAAATTTCTACTCGAAGGTCGCCTGGTTGCGGCAATTCCAGATTGCCCAACAAATAGCAGCAAGCCCAAAGATATAAAACTTGGCCCCACCAAGCAAGAAAAAGAAAGAAAAAATGAGTTGCTGAGAAAATTCCAGCGAAAACTAGATTGCTTAGTTAATTATAAAACTAGACAAAATCATCATCATCGTTGAACGGCACACACAAAATACCCTACCCACACCATTCCAAAGAGGACGGCAATCATGCACGGGCAGTCGGTGCGGGCTGAAAACCCATACGTTGACAGATATGCATCATCCATGCTGATCGACCCTGTTCGCTTCTCGTTAACTTTTCTCTGCACTGTATAAGCTTATGGTTCTTAACCTTTTTCCAATGATGATGCAGCTTAAGCTCAAAACCAAGCAAGGCATGGAAAGATCAGGCTCACAAGGAAAGGTTCATGATGACCCAGCACCTTTTAAATCATTATTATCATGATATGGCCATCTGCAGCAGTTCTAACCCCGCACGGCACGCCAAAGGTGCGCGTCCATCCAAATGGCCGGTGAAACGCTCGCCGCCGCGGCCGCAGCGGCCATCTGCTCCATGGCGGAATGATCAACACTTCGTCAACTGCATATGCCTGTTTCGCCTTCTCGACTGGACACGATTAGCTAACTAAGGGGCTGTTCGGTAATGCTTCACTTCCCAACTCCGCTCCGGGAGTTGGCGGAGCTGCAGTTCAAATTTGCAGAGTTACAGCGTCCTCATTCCATAAATTCTGAAAGTAGGTGATTACCGAACAGGGCCTAACTGAACGCCTTTATTAGTGCGACGTGCTACTGCTCCCGTAACGAGCATGGCCGATGGCTCATCGGTTTTCGCAGCTTCGTGGCTTCGATGTCGCGTCAAGCCGCTAGCCATCTGTGTGGCCGGCCGGCCGGCATCAGGTTCCACACCCACCACTTTGATGATTAGATTACTGCTTCTGCTGACGATGCGTGGCTCGCGCTGATATTTCTGCACAAAGGTACTCCTACTTTTCTTTTAGTGAGCTTTACACGATGCCTGCTGGGACTGACTTGCTACTACTTGCCCACGCTTGACTAAGACCAACTAATCTCAAACGTCCGGATTTCATCCGTTTAGAGCGGCAAAACAGATGCCCGTGTCCGATATTGCCTGTTCGTCGGTCGGTGCATCCAACGCACGGTCGCATGACGACTTGCCCGCATCACATCCCAACACTTTGAAAAGAAAAAAAGTTGGCCGCACATTTTTAAAAACACACATAAAACATAATTAAACATTATCATAAATTAGCATATATGCCCGTGCGTTGCAACGGAAAAAAAGATGTTTTATGCAAGCATAATGTCCCATAGCACCGGATTCACTATGAAGAACATGCTGCAACGCAGCATCCCTCTACAAAATGAACATAAAAAATACGTTGCAATTTAGCCGTGTTCATATTTTCTTTGCTGGGCATAATCTCCCACTGTTTTCATCTAAGTATAATCCTTTTTAATGGCATTTAAGTATAATTATTTCGTTAATTACCACAGCGTCCTTACCTGTTTTAGTCGGAAATCAAATCCTTACTTTTCTAATTTAGTAGCTCCAACACATTGAAGCCTACATATCCTTCCTTTTAAATTTTAATTATCCTACCTTTTTGCCTTAAATCCTTCAAGTAGAATTTATTAAAATCACAATTTTTCTTTTAGTTATTCCACCGGTTTATCCATAATCCTTTCTTTAATTAGGCACATCTGTTTAAATATTCTATTTAAGCCCACAATCCTTCTTTATTAGCTCATTTGCTTAATTAGCTTGCCCTAAACATGATGACTGCCACTTGTATATTTACAGCGAGAGTTAGAATTAGTAAATGTGAAAGGCGCATAGGCCGTTGGTTGTTACATCGAAGAGCTACACAGGAGGTCCTGTGTTTAATTCCAACAATCTTGATTTATTTTGATCCAATTATTTTTCACAGTCTCTATGAAAGCCCATAAAAGACCCATCAACATACAAGTACCTGGGCCAGATCGCTTAGCGTGTGCAAACCGAACAAAAAGGACTAAACCAAACCAAGAATACCTATTCCCTTTAATAGTAGGTATAGAATAGATATAGATATAGATTTAAAACTGGCCAAACTAGTCCTGGGCGCATATTTAAACTTAACTCAAACTAAAAATACATTAAAAAAGATAGATTAGACGCCGCCCCTGGTTCATTTGGAAGAAAGAAAGAAGACCTTTACAAATTGACGCTTTTCGATAAATTTAACAAGAGCGCTTTGGTTGCCTGCATGCAGCCCAACCAGGCCTGGACGGGGTGTGCGTGACCTGTTTGGTTGCCTGGGCTGCATGCGATTTGTGACCCGCACGGACCTTAAAGCAGGACTGAGCCTGGCTCGGCGCGGCCATGCGTGCGAGGAGGTTGCACGCCTCGGATAGCGCGGGAGCCGGAGGGGATGTCTCATAACTGCCCTCCCACTCTCGTTTCACCGCCTCGTACTGTTCCCACCGCTAGCACACCTCTCTGCCTCACCGCCCCTCCCTCTTCTCCGATGGCTCCGCCTCGCCCACTGTCGCACCGTCCTTTGACCCCCATCGACCAACGCATCGCCAGCATCTAGGAGCGCTGGGTGGCTGGGCTCCAGAACTCGGGCAGAGACCTGACGTCGGCGCTGCGAGCGTCGTCCCCCATCTTCTGCCGGCCACCACGAGCGCCGGCCAATGCGGTGCCGGCCGTTCCTGCTCCGCCGCCGATTCCGGACCTCATGGTCCTGGGCTCGGCGTCGGCGCCGTCCACGGAGCCGCCGCTTCTTGGGACCCCATTGGGCAAGGGGTTTTCTTGACCCCGTCCAAGGGTTTTCTCCTGTCGGCGCGCCGTCCTCCTCGACCTCCGGCGTGGCCATGAGCATGGGGCCGATGCCGCATGCCGTCGCCAGGGCTGGCTCCTCCTCTGCTCCGCCACCTCTCTCCTTCCCACCGGGGTTTTTACCCCGGCCTCGGTTCTCTGCGACTACAAGAGCTCCGGTGAGTCAAAGAATCCCCAATGCTTGCTCGTAGATGTAGATTAGGGGTTTCTTTCTTAGGCATGTGCTAGTACTTAGTGGATTCGATAGGATTAGATAGGATTCGAGTAGATCCGATTGAATGCGATCCCAGTCGAATTGAATCCGACCGATCTGTTCTTGTTTGCTACAGTGTGTGTCCTAGGATAATGTTCTTCTGCTAGTGCTTTCCTAGGATCTGTGTTCATTCTAGGAGCCGTGTTCATGCTAGAATCCCCAATGCTAGTGTGCTTTGCTAGGATCTGTGTTCATCGTAGGGTCTTGCTAGGATCTGTGTTCAAGCAAATGGCATGTTCATGTTCAAGCTAGGATCATGTTCATGTTGCATGCTCTAGATTGATATACATGTTCAAGCTAGGGTTTGTGTTGCATGCTCTAGATTGTTATACGTGCATGTAGTAGGACCATTTTAGGATGCTGCCAAATGTGCATGGGTGCACATGGGTGCTATTGATGAGTAGCACTTGTTGTTGCTATTTTTTGATGTTTCCATGCTTACAATTGTGCACTGATGAGTGGCAGTTGTACCTGTTGTTGCTCTTTTTAGATGTTTCCATGCCACTGATCAGTGGCATTTGCTCATGGCACTTGCTGTTGGGCAAGTCCCCTGATCAGTGGCATTCGTCCAAGAGCAAGTGCCATTTGGAAAAGAGTTTGTGCACTGACCAGTGGCATTTGCTCTTGGGCAAATGTCTCTAATCAGTGCCATTTGCTGTAGTGCTAGTGCAACTAACCAGTGGCATTTGATAAGTGGCATTTGGCAAAGAGTTTGTGCACTAATACTTGTCATCTTACCTGACAAGATATTGAAGAGTGACTGGGATGTGGCAGGTGGAGGAGCTCAGATGGTGGCCGGAGCTGAGGGCGCCGAGGATCTCATCCCCACGAACAGGTGGCTCAAGACAGTGGACCTGCCTGGCAGGATCGCCTTCATGAGCCTGCCTCATTCAAGGGGACGATCTCCAAGGACTGAACACGAGGAGGGGGCCCGGGAGCCGCCGTGCTTCTACCAGCAGATCAAGGACAATGAGGACCTCGCCATGCTCGTCGTCCCTCGCAAGTTCGTGGATGTGATGAACGAGTGGCTGGTCATCAAGTGGCTCCCGCGCATGGTCAAGCTGTCGGCGAACAAGCGATGAGTGTTCTGGGTGCAGGTCCAGAACTTCAAGGGGCACATGGTGCTTGGCCGGGGATGGAACTACTTCTGCAGCCGCCACGAATCGTCCCCTGCGACCTCGTCGTTGTGTGCATCTTAGGATTCGGTCTGAAGGTTCAGATCTACAACCACGACTCCTTGATCATGTGCGGGTTTCGTTGCAACAGGCACAATTGCGTTGGTGACATTGAGCATGCAATGTAGTTAGCATGCAATGTAGTTAACTACATTGTTAGTGTTGAACTTGTTATGGTCTATCGCTAGAACTTATGGTACTTGTGTTGTGAACTTGTTATGGTCTATCGCTAGAACTTATGGTACTTGTGTTGTGAACTTGTTAATATTTTGGCCAGGAGCAGCACCCTGGCATGGAGCAGGGAAGGAGGATGCCCCTGCTGTTAATCTAAGTAGTTTGTTATCATTTCCTTTGCTTGCTTTGTTTGATCTCATTTGGTTGCTTGCTTTGTTTGATCTGATTTGTGCTTGTTGTTGTGTTGATCATGTGGTGGTAAGGCCACCACATTTGAATGTGGTGAGCAGAACACAAGCGTTGTTTGCAACCAGACAGCTAAAGTTTGCATCTGCTCACACCCTAAGCACAAAAACGACAACCAAACAGTAAGGGGGTAAGTGCCCCTTCATGCGATGCAGACAACCAAACAGGTTGCATCTGCTGCATATGAGGCTGCATACGAAGAATCAGGCTGGTTGGAGATGGACATGCAATGCAGCTACTGTAGCAAACTGGAACCAAACATGCCCCAAGACAACCTGCAATGAGGGTGGTCATCTTATTAACATATCAGACTTTTACGCAAGATACTTGGTTATGTTGACAAGGAAACTAGAGATCATATCATGTCTGATGATGTTGTGACTTTAATCAGACCTAGAAATTTCTGCGAGTAAATACAAATGAGCTCTTTGTTAGTCCAATGCAAAAAATAGCATGGTGCATTTGTCAATACAAATTGAGCTTTTTATGATGAACCATCTAATTTATCCACAAGAAGTTCAAATACCTTACCAGAAAAGGGAGAACAGAGTGAGATGGTATTTCAGTCTGTTCATAAAACCTTTTAGCATTTTATCATGTCTTAGGGCGTCTCCAACGCTGATCCGCAAATTTACTCCGGCATCCGCCCGCGGACATGGATGCTGGAGTCGGCCATCTAATGCTACCCGCATACATTTCGACCACTGTTTGAACTAAATGGACGAAATTCATGCAAACACAGCGGACTTCATATAAACTAGACGAAATCCATTACATTTTGGACAATTTTTAACTAAAACCTACTCTAAACCTAATCTATATGATTGCCGGTGCCCATTCCCCGTGTCCGGCTATGAGCCTCGAGAACTGAAGCTCCGGATCTTGCCTTCGCTTTCTCCAGTTCCGTCTTGGCGCTCTCCAGCTTTGCCTCCGTATAGGCTCTGCCTCCGCAACCATGAGCCCCGGGAAGTGAAGTTGTCCGCCTCCATGTCACCGCCAAGCGGCTAATCGGCCGACGATGTTCATCCCACCAAGCTTGGCTCCAACGGGAGGGAGGAGAGGTGACCTTCTTGGGACCCAAGCGGCGGCGCTCTATCATGCACTACTCTTCCTGGCAGTCGGCGGCGCCTGTGGACGTGCCAGCTTTGTGGTCGTAGCGGCAAGGCGCGGCTTTGGCGGAGCTGGCGATGTCCTCCTCATCATCGCTCTTGCCGAACACCTCATCCGCCACCTCATCCATCTCCTTGTAGGCGGCGTCCAATTCCACCTGATGGAGGCGGTGCCGCCAGCAGTCGCGGCGGATGTCGCGGGTGGAGCAGTAAGAGTTGACCAGCGCCTCCTGCTCCGCCACGTCCACGTCCAACGAGTTGCTCCTCCGCACGCCGGTGCTCCTCGAGGAGGCTGAGGTTGTAGGCCTGGTCGGCATGCACTGTCGGAACTTGGCCTCCTGCTCCTCCAGCAGTATGCCCGTGTAGTCTGCATAGGCCTTGCGGATGGTGAGACCCACATGCACCGGCGAGGAGGGTGGCATTGGCGCATCCTCCATTGGGGGGCGTCGACCTCTGTCTGTCTGTCTGATGGCTGGCCGGCAGCAATGGCGTTCATCTCGTTCTTCTGCTCTGAGGAGAGGGTGTCCCAAAGGGCTTTGGAGCGTGAGGAAGCCATGGCGGGCGTGGTGCGGAGAGGAGAAAGGGACCGGAAGAGGATGACTGCGTCTATGGCCGGGGCTGGAGTTTATATAGCAGGCGAATGGCAATGGGCCGCATCAGTGTGGTTAATGGTCGACGATAGACGGACGGACGGGTGGCGCCGGAGTAGGTGCCTCGGCACCGCATATCATTCATTTAGGACGACAGACCAATGGGGTGTCATTTGAACTCAGAGCAGTCGTTTGCACCGGGAAGCGGCGTGAGCGGCGCTCTCTTGACCGGCACGTCGCTTCAATGCTGGCAGTAGTGAAAGGTCGCGTCCGCTCTGGTGGGCATTAATGTGGCACTGCCGCTCTGTAGTAGTGCTAACTGTTTCGGGCGGGAAGAGCGGGGAGGCGAGGGAGGGGGTTAATGGTGGGCCAATGCGGTCAGAAGCCGACGTGGCAGCGGTCCGAACACCCACAAAGCCCCCGTCGCTTTGTCTTCGCTTTAGGGGGAAAAGTGCGTCCGAACCACCGAGCAGACCGATACAAAACCGCGTTGGATGACAAAACACGTCTAGATCGTGCAGTCCGAACCGTTGCGGATGGTTTGAGGTTCAACTTCAGAGATGCCCTTACATTTGACCACCAAAAAACTTAATCTTATCTTTACACCAAATATTGGCGGTCGCCGGTAACTGTATGTTCAGATGTTAATACGACTCTCATACTAACTGCTGAGAGCATACAGTAACTTGCCTGGGCGTTGTAGTCCCATAAACCAACACGTCCGTCGTAATAACCTGTATAAACCTGCGAGGAGGACAAATTTAACACAGGATAATCACATGAATGTGCTACGGTTGAAAGAGGTCAAACCCTATATTCAAATGCCTACGTGTCCTATACATGATGCACACTTGGTCACTCACCATGGCTCTGTCTGGTTCATCCAGGGAACACAATGCTGCATGAGTTTCTTCCACGAATGTGATCTGATCCTGCAAAACCTTGGTCAACATTATAGAATCCACCTCAAGGTTGAAAGATGAAGATCTATAATGAGAAGGTCAACCTTATGTAAAGGTGGAACTGCCCGTTACATCGTGGATGCATGAAGAAAAAGAGAAACAAAAATAAGCATCAGTGCATATCATTATTTCGTGCCACGACGTAATTGGCCTCTTAAATGATTTCTGCTGACAGATCTATCTCGTTCATCTTTTTCTCAGATGGAGGTGGTATCCCTGGACCCGACACTGGTCGAAATCTTGTTCATCTGATGCCACGACATCATTGAGTTTTCTCATACAGCACCCTTTGACAAATTATTTATTGAAATTCAAAACAGCGAGTGTCTTGTTTTCTGGACTAACAAATATGACGAGCTTTGGCAGGGGCAGGCTTCCTCTCCCCTTTAGCGAGTCCACCTTCAAACTCGCTGAAGAGACGACCAAGATAGGCCGGCCCGCACACACGGCAAGCCACAGGCTAGTTTTTCAGGGTTTTTTTCGGTTATCTGTTTTCTTTTTTGCTTAATTTTGTATTTTTCTTTATAGTTTAGATAGAATATTCAAATATATATTTACGAAATAAATTTGAAAAAATGTTGAACAAAGTATTTGAAAATAAGTATTTAGAAAATGTTGAATAAACATTCTGAAAAATGTTGAATGAAAATATAAAAATTATTGATCATGTATTTAAGAAAATATTGAATTTATTTTATCATGTATACAAAAATGTTAATCAAGCATTTAAAAAAATGTTAAACAAGTATTTGATAAATGATAACCAAGCATTTGAGAAATTTTAAATGTGTATAGAAAAAATGTTGACCATTTACTAAAAAATGATGAATTTTTTTATCATGTATATAAAAATGTTAATAAAGAATTTGAAAAATGTTGAACAAGTATTTGAAAAACGGTAATCAAACATTTAAAAAATGTTAAATATGTATAGAAAAAATGTTGACCATGTATTAAAATAATGATGAAAATATTTGATCATGTATAAAAAATGTTAATCAAGAAATTTAAAAAATGTTGAATAAGTGTTTGAAATTTTTTAATCAAGCATTTGGAAAATGTTAAATGTGTATAGAAAAAATGTTGACCTTGTATTAAAAATAAGTTAACCTTTTTATTTGAAAACTGTTAGTCAAGCATTAAAAAAAGTTAAAATGTATAGAAAAATATTGACCATCTATTAAAAAAATATTAATCAAGCATTTAATATTGTTTAAAATGTGTATAGAAAAGAATTCTGACAATATATTATAGAAATGTTTAATTTGTATTGAAAAATGTTACACGTGTATTATAAAAATGTTGTTGCGATATACAAAATATTGTAGAGAACAAAGAAATCCAAAAGGAGAAACAAACTGCAAAAAATATGGAAAAAATAATTAAAAACTGAGAAGAAAAAAGAAAAGAAACAAAGGAAAACAAAAAAAAGAAGAAAATCGACGTGAGTCGCCTCAAGTAGTACATGCCCCTAGTACTTTCCATGAAGGAAAAAGTCCAAAATAAACCTTGAAGTTATAGACGAGAGCTAAATCAAACCCCGAACTTTGAATTCCGGAAATTGGCACTCTGAACTTGCAATCCCGGTCTATTTTGGACCCTAGACCTGTTTGGCAATCTGGGAATAGTACAATCCCGGCCGGGATAACCAGCTACTCTCACGCACAAGAATTTGGGCCAGCCCACTACAACACAACAAGAATTCGTGAATTTTCAAAAATGTTCGCACATTTTTAAAATTGTTCAGAAGTTAAAAATGTTCCTGCTTTCTATTTTTGGCACAAATTCAATTCATTTTGTGATTTCAAAAAATGTTTGGAATTTTAAAATTCTATTGGCATTTTAAAAAACTCTTTGTGATTTCAAAAGAAAAAGACATTTGTCAAAAATGTTCATAATACCGACTGTTTTTCAGATGCTATGTTTTTTTTTTCATATTTTCGTATTGTGTCACATTTTTTAAATACGTTTTTCAAATTTCATAAACTATTTCGTAAATAATGTTTTAAAAAATGTTTTTGATTGTCGGCTGCGGAATCGATTGGGCCGGCCCACCAGACATGATGCGAGTTTTTTTCTCTTCACACAAGACATAAAAAATCATTCTTTCTTTCTCTTAACGCACGACGTAACAATTCCAAAACAAAAAAAAACATGCCGTGGAGTCGAACATGGGACCTAGCATGGTTGACCTGATTTTGTTAGCCACTACACCAGACAACTATGACTGACAGAACAAGAGGCCGAAAGTATTTAAGCAGAAACCAAAACGTCGAACTTTGAAAACTTTTATTAGGGGCAAACAGGTA
This sequence comes from Triticum urartu, assembly GCF_003073215.2. Lineage (NCBI taxonomy): Eukaryota > Viridiplantae > Streptophyta > Magnoliopsida > Poales > Poaceae > Triticum > Triticum urartu. Next base: position 614,902,427 of record NC_053026.1, on the reverse strand, counting down.
TTGAAAGCATATTTATTTCTGAAATCTTCGAACATTTCATAAAGTGCGAGAACAAAATTTAAAGTGCGAACACTTTTTGATACATAAATATTTTCTGAGTTTGTGACATCTAGAAAATATGACAAATTATAAAAAAATGTACGGGCCAATTCAAACAAATGTTTATACAATGTATAATAATATTCGTGTGATTAAAAAAAGGTTTTGTACGTTCAAAAAAATGTAACATTTCAAGAATGTTCACGAGTTTCAGAAAATGTGTTTCTGGCATTTTCAAAAATATGTATGTACAATGTACCGAAAATGTCTGCGTGTTGTACAAAAATGTGTCATAACCTTTACAGAATATACGTGACATGTAATAGAAAAAAGTGTATGCGGATTTAAAAATGTTGAACCATGTAAAAGAGTGTTTGTGTAGTTTTGTAAAATGTGTGTTGTCATTAAGAAAATGTAAAACATGTATTTCGAAAAATATTACCATGTATTCAGAAAAGTTTTCAAAACATTTAATTTCAAAATGTCCATAACGTATTTGAAAATATCAAAAGTTTTTCAAAAAATTTAATGTCTGCGTTCAAAATGTACACTGGGTACTAAGAAAAATTAGACATGTGTAAAAATAAAAAAACGTAAAAGAAAAAAAAACTAGTGCACGCGCGAGCGACTGTGCTACTGGGCCGGCCCAATTCAGCAAATACCGGCCGAGTCCTCTCAAGGTTTAAAATAGACCAGGATTATAGAGTTCGGTGTGCTGATTTCAGGGATTGAGAGTTCGGGATTTGATTTAGTTTTTGCCTACAAATTCAAGGTTTGTTTTGTACTTTTTCCTTCCACGAATGACATTTGGGCGGAGTGGCTAGCTGCACTAGCGATGCCCTAGTACTTTCCACAAATGAGATTTGGGCAGAGTGGCTAGCAACACTAGCGGTATCCCTGTGTCTAGCTCTCGCGCCAATGGCCGACCCCCCTCAAGATTATATGGCATGCAATCCGAAATCACTAATTAAGAAGTACTCTTTGCAAAGGCCACTCCTACCTCCTAGATTTTTCTTTTTTTCATAGTTTCATTTATTCAAAACATTTTATCTCACAAACCGGGCATCCGAATCTCGAACCGATTTCACCATTGGATTCCTTGCGTCGAGATTTTCAAAATTAGATCTCATGTTGATAGGTTTCAACGAACATATTTTTACGAAAAAACCAAACTGGAAGCACGTTCGCGGAAGCAAATCTATGTATCCACGAGAAATAAACCGGTGCCTCTCGCAGAAGAAAAAGAAGAGGCATGGTTGCGCCGCTCGCTGAAGCAAATCTATGCCTGCACGAGAAGTAAAGGTGCCTCTCGTGGATACGGCAAATTTTACATGGTGACTCGCGGGGAATCGAATTCTATGTCCGTTGGGATGACGGCTTCAGCACCGTAGACGAGGAAGAAAGGCGTGAAGCCGGTTGACTTGTTTGGAGTCGTGCGCAGACTCCAGAGAACGGCTGGCAACTCGTCGAGCCAGCAGCCAGCCGAGCGCTCCAGAGGCTCGATCAGTCGGGGCTTGATGCCGGACAGGATGAGGCCGTTTGCTCGCTCCACCTGGCCGTTTGACTGTGGATGGGCGACGGATGCTAGGTCCAGTCGGATGCCCTGTGTCGCACAGAAACAGGCCAAGGCGCCTTTGGCAAAATTCGTGCCGTTGTCGGTGATGATGCTGTGTGGTATGCCGTACCGAATTGTGATGTCGGAGATGAAAGTCACGGCAGTCGGACCGTTCAGTTTCTTGATTGGCTTCGCTTCTATCCACTTGGTGAACTTGTCCACTGCGACAAGTAAGTGAGTTAAGCCACCTCGTGCCGTCTTGAATGGTCCCACCATGTCTAGACCCCAAACTGCGAAAGGCCAGGCAATGGGGATGGTCTTGAGTGCAGAAGCCGGCTGATGCGGCTTGGAGCGGAACTTCTGGCACCCTTTGCATTTTGGACCAATTCCTTGGCCTCTTGTAAGGCTGTTGGCCAAAAGAAACATGTCGGAAAGCTTTGGCGACGAGTGCTCTTGAAGGCGCATGGTGGCCGCACTCGCCTTGATGGATGTCTTTGAGAATTGCTTGGCCTTGCTCTGGCTCTACGCAGCGCTGGTAGACACCAGTGACACTGCGCCTGACCAGCTCTCTGTTGACTATGGTGTAGGCTGCCGCTCGGCGTTTTACTTGCCGATCTAAGGTCTCATCAGTCGGCAACCCTTTGCTCAACAGAAATTTGAGGATGGGCTGGTCCCATGAGGGTACTGCTATTTCTTCGACTGCCAGAACTGCGACTTGGACGAGGGCGGCTGGGATGGGAGGCGGCGGGTTGGAGTCAACAACCGCTTGCTGGATTAATGGAGTCCCCGGGCCGACTGGCGCAGCTCTTGGGCCGAGTTCTGGAGTCTTCGGGCCGGCCGCCGCAGTCCCGGGCTGGGTTCCGCAGTCCCTGGGCCGGCCTCGACTGTGGCGGCTTTGGAGCCATCTGCCAAAATCCCCGTACCGTCCGCCGGGGCTCTGGGGTCGGATCCGACTTCTTCAGGAGGAGCCGGCACGAAGATGGAGTCTGACTCTGGTGAGGGCTTGACAGAAGGCTTGAGGAGGCGTTGAAGGGCGACGCCGGATGGTATTGCTTGGCAGGTAGAGCCGATTCATGCCAAGGCGTCTGCTTGGTCGTTGTCATTTCTTGGCACATGGAGGAACTTGCACCCCTCGAAATATCCACTGAGTTGCTGCACGAGGAAACGGTAACTCGCCATGTTTGCATCTTTGGCGTCCCAGTCGCTAGACGACTGCTGGACCACTAAGTCCGAGTCGCCATAACACAGGATCCGGCGAATGCCAAGTTCTTTGGCAAGCCGGAGCCCGTGAATGAGCGCCTCGTACTCAGCGACGTTGTTGGAGGCGGCAAAATGGATGTGTAGTGCATATTTGAGCTTGTCGCCTTTAGGAGAAGTGAGGACAACACCGGCTCCCAAGTCGGTGCGCATCTTGGAGCCGTCGAAATGCATCCGCCAATGGGTGGAGTCGGGCGCTGGAGGTAGGTACTGGGTCTCGGCCCAGTCGACGAGAAAGTCGGCCAGTGCTTGTGACTTGATGGTGGTGCGGGGCTGGTAGTGGATGGTGTAGGGAGCCAGCTCTATGGCCCATTTGGCCACTCGGCCAGAAGCATCTCGGCTTCCGATGATCTCGGCAAGTGGGACCGTGCAGACCACAGTGATTGGATGCTCTTGAAAGTAAGGCTTCAATTTCTTGGCGGCAAAGTGCACGCCATAGCACATCTTCTGGTAGTGGGGGTAGTTCTGCTTGGAGGCCGACAGTACTTCGCTCAGGTAATATACCGGTCTCTGGACAAGTAATGCCTTGCCTTCCTCCTTGCGTTCCACTACAATGACTGTGCTGACTACCCGGCTGGTGGCGGCGATGTACAGGAGCATAGGTTTCTTAGGAGTCGGAGCCGCCAGAACGGGTGGAGTAGTCAGCATCTTCTTCAACTGGAGAAAAGCTTCGTCCGCCTTGTGGTTCCACTCGAAAAAAGTGGTCTTATTCATGAGCTGGTATAAGGGGAGAGCTTTCTCGCCCAGCCGACTGATGAATCGGCTGATGGACGTCAAGCAGCCGGTGAACTTTTGCACGTCCAGCAGTCGGCTGGGTACCTCCATCCTCTCAGTGGCCTTGATCTTTACAGGGTTGCAGTCTATGCCGCGTTCAGAGACCAGGAAGCCAAGGAGTTGGCCGGCTGGTACTCCGAAGACGCACTTCTCAGGGTTGAGCTTGATCTGGAATCGGCGCAGGTTCTCAAAGGTCTCCTTGAGGTCTTCCAGCAGTGTTCCACGCTTTTCCGTCTTCACCACCACATCGTCCACGTAGACGTGGGCGTTTCTGCCGAGTTGCTTAAGGAGGCACTTCTGCATGCAATGCTGAAAGGTGGCGCTGGCATTCCTCAAGCCGAACATCATGGTGAGGTAGCAGAAGGCTCCAAACGGCGTGATGAAGGTGGTCTTCAGTCTGTCAGCCGGGTTCAGCTTGATCTGGTGATATCCTGAATATGCATCCAAAAAGCTCAACAACTCGCATTCGGCTGTGGAATCTATCACCTGATCAATTCTTGGTAAAGCAAATGGGTCCTTGGGGCAAGCCTTGTTGAGGCTTGTGTAGTCAATACACATTCGCCACTGCTTGTTCTTCTTCAGTACCAGGACCGGGTTGGCTAGCCACTCTGGAAAGAATACTTCCATAATGAAGCCGGCTGCTAGGAGTCGGGCTATCTCTTCTCCGACAACTCTTCTCTTTTCTTCTGATAGGCGGCGCAAGGGCTGCCTGACCGGCTTTGCATCAGATCGGACATGTAACTTGTGCTCGGCGAATTCCGTCGGCACACCTGGCATGTCTTTGGGGGACCATGCGAAGATGTCCCGATTCTCATGGAGGAAATCGACGAGCTCGCCTTCCTATTTGCTGTTGAGGTTTGCGCCTACGACATCGTACCTCTCTGGGTGCTCCGGATCCAAGGGTATCTTCTTTGTCTCCTTGGCCGGCTTGAACGAACCCTCAGCCTCCGACTCCTTTGGGTTAGGCGACACCTCTAGCTGCTTGCCGGCCATCGCCACAGCCCGGTCAAGGAGCCGCTTCTCGGCCGTGATCACCAGGGACTCGGCCAGCCGACTACTCTCAGCCGCACAGGCAGACGACTTCCGGTAGTCGCCGGCTACGGTCAGAATCCCCCTGGAACTGGGCATCTTCATTTTGAGGTAGGCGTAGTGGGGGACCGCCATGAACTTGGCCAGGGCGGGTCGGCCAAGTAATGCATGCTATGGGCTCTCGAGGTCCACCACCTCAAACCAAACTGACTCTCGGCGGAAGTGATCTTTTTCTCCAAAGAGGACGTCCATCAGGATCTTGCTGATTGGTGAGCAGGAAAGACCAGGAACAATGTCGTGGAACACAGTCCAGCTGTTCTGAAGCTGTCTTTGCTTGATTCCTAACTTCTCCATGATGTCCTTATACAGGATGTTGATGCTGCTGCCACCGTCTATCAGAACTCGTGAGAAACGAGCAGCTCGTCTATCCGTGGCAAAGGTGGCATCCAAGACCAAGGCATAAGAGCCCGGACTCGGCATCACCTCTGGGTGATCAGCCCTGCTCCAGCTGATAGGCTTCTCGGACCAGTGCATGAACTCTGGCGTCTCTGATGCTACTGCATTCACCTCTTGTCGCTGCAGCCGCCTGCTGTGTCGATCATCAGCCATGCTGGTAAATATCACGTAGGCTCCGTGCTCTTCGGGGTACTCGTCTTGTACTGCACCGACTGGCCTGACAGCCGGCTGCTGGGGTGGAGGCGGAGGCTGCTGCCCAGCAGGCGGGGGAGGTAGGAGGCCGTCTCCTTTGGCGATCCTGGTGAGCCAGTGGGACTTCCGGGTGGTGTGATTCGACGGCTTCGCGCCGCTATGGAACTTGCAAGGACCATCCAGAGTCTGCTCGTATGAGAAAGCCGGCAACCAGTTGGGCTTGCCACCTTTCTGTCGCTTGGGTGGAGGCTGCCCATCCGGCTGCTGGTCTTCAACTATCGCGACCTGCCGGCTGCTGGAAGCCGACTGCGGGGCCTTGCGCTTGTGGTCGTTCTGCTGTTGCCACCGACTGGCGTCTCCTGCCAGAGTTCTAGGAGCCTGAGGGGCCACTTTGCCAATCGCGCTAACTTGAATCTCTGCCTTCATGGAGGAGTCGGCCGTGGCATACTTGTCTGCTATGATCAGCAGCTCGTCGAGGGTTTCCGGCTCATCGCAGAGGAGCTTGTGCTTGAGGAGGGTGCCTTCTCTGCACCCGGCGGTGAAGTACTCGATAGCCTGCACCTCGTGCACGCCCTCACAGGAGTTCCGAAACTCGGCCCAACGCGTGAGGTAGTCGCGAGTCGACTCATTGGGGCCTTGCATGCACAAGGAAAGCTGACGAGGCTTGGGAGGACGCTTGTACGTGCTTGTGAAGTTGTGGACGAATGCATTGGTGAAGTCGACCCAGCTGTTGATGCTGCGGGGCTTCAGGCTGTTCAGCCATGTCCGGGCCGTGCCCTAGAGCATGAGCGGAACGTATTTTACGGCGACACGCTTGTTGCCGTTCGCTATGTTGACAGTCGTGGAGTAGTCAACCAGCCAGTCCTCCGACTTCACGGAGCCGGTGTACTTGGGCGTGTCTCTTGGGAGCGTGAACCCTTTGGGAAAGGGCTCGTCTCGAATGCGGGGCCCGAAACATGGCGGACCCAACTCGTCTTCTTCTTCCAGCGCCAAGGATCGGTGAAGTCGGTCGATCCGGTGGCGGGCGTCGTTTTCTCCGACTCCCTCCCGGCGGCCAAGGCGGTCGCCGAGAGTCGGATGGTCAACAGGCGGCGGGGAGACTCGCCTTTCCTTGCGAGGAGGAGGAGGCGGACAGTCGCCCCGTCGTTCCACTGCTCTCGGGCGGCCGTCTTGGTCGCGCCCTATGGTAATGTGAGTCCGACTGTGGCTGACAGCCGGACCCTTGTCTTTCCTTCCTCGGTCGCCGCCAGTCGGCGTCTGAGACGTCGCGCCTTGATCTCGGCGTGGAGGCGGGTTGTCGTTTTGTCGCTGCGGCGCCTCTGTGTGGCAGCCAGCCTCGTTCTGTGCGGCAGCCGCGTCGAGGAGCCGCTGGACTCGCTCCATCATCAGGCAGCGCTCTTCGCCCTCGAAGTTGTCCAGCTCGTCCGCCGCCACCTGGGCGGCTCGAATGTTCTCCGCAGGCGTGGCGTACACAGGGCGATTTGCCCCGAACAGGTTGGCGATGGCCACGCCGCGCTGCTGGACCGTGCCAAGGTGGCTAGGCCCAGCTGGGGCTGGCGAGCCACCCACAGCACGATCCATCTCACGCGGGTAGGCTTCTGACAAGCGTCTCATGCTAGCCAGCTTCTTCGCGCCTTCGATGAGCTGAAGGCGGCGCGCCTCCAACGTCTCTGCGTCAGCGTCTTCCGAAATGGGCGCAGTCAGGTCTTGCAGTGCCGCGCCAAGTGGGTCATGTGCTCCTCCGCCGGGAGGCTCGTCATGACCGATGACGAGCACCTCGGTGACGGTGCTTCCGTCACTCTCCGCGCGAGGGAGAGGCTCGTCGTAGACCACCACGTTGGTGGGGAATGCGTCGAGCGACGCGGTGTCGGAGTCGACCAGCATCGAGTCGGTGGAGCCTACAGACTCCAAGTCCACGGCATGCTCGCCGGCGACGTGGAGTTGGTCGAGGAGGCCCGCGAGGAGGCTCTCGGGGCCGCCCATGCATGCGTTGGATGCAGGTTCGTCGGAGAGGCGAACCTCACCGACAAGATCGGCGAGGCAGCTGGCTGCACAGGCGATCTCAATGTCGTGCAGCGCGTCAGCACAAACTCCGTCTGGCGTGCCGGGCTGGCTGCGCTCGCCAGGGAGAAAAAGGGTTCCCGTCCAGAGCAGGTCTCCGGACGATGGTGCACCAGGCCCCACGGTGGGCACCAAAAGTCGGGGGTTGGGTGCGACATATGCCAAAGGATGGCTTATCATGGTGGGGGCGAGTAGAACATCGCCAGTGCCTGGAAACGGGATAAGGCGAAGACATGCACGCCGGCGAATCTTACCCAGCTTCAGGGCTCTCCGGGGAGATAATACCCCTACTGCTGCTCTACGGGGTCTCCGCATGATCACTATGGCAAAGTGTTTACACGATTGCTCCTCGAGCTGTTTCCTGGAGGTAGGAGAAGGCAAGGCTAGCTCTCTCCTTCCTATGCGATCTGGTCTAGTGCTCATGGATTCCATCCCTTTGCATGGATGCCCTGGGGGGTTTATATAGGCCTACCCCCCAGGGGTACAATGGTAATCCGGCTGGGTGCGGGCCCAGCCGTCAGTCTCTTTGGCCGCCGTCTTATCTGCCGACTCCTGGGCCCGCCGACTGGTGGGCCCTGCCGACTGGCTCGGTGTGGAGCCGACAGGCCGCGTCCGCCGCGGGCGGGTCTTGCCGGCTGCGGATTACTATAGCCGTGCCTCTAATGATGCAGGCTCGGTCATGAGGTCGTGGCGACAGCTCCGCCGTCTGGCGGGCGATCACTATGGCCACTACTTGTCATGTCTGATTAATGGCGCGTGGAGCCCGTAGGAGGGACCGGCCGACTTCTGGTGGCCGACTCCCATCCGGGCCGACTGGTGGTGCTTTCGCCGTCTTTCATACGCCCGCCGACTGGTGGGACCCATCATCCCTGGGTCGTACCAGCAGGCCGTCGTAGGCACAGGGCTCCGCCCCCTGGGGCTGACGTCAGGGCCGGCATGGCAATAGTGTCGCGCCGCGCGGAGATCTTCGCGGGTACGGCGTACTGTAGCCACACCTGCCCTTGGAAAAGGGGTGGGGGTGGACCTTACTATGGCCACTCCCCGTCCCGTCCCTCTTTATGAGGGCATGGGGGTTGTTGGCGTCGCGGGCCGACTCCCCAAGGCCGGCTTCTCTGGAAGTCGCTAGTCAGGAGTCGGCTCATCCTGAAGTCGTCCCTGGAACTTGGCCGTGAGTGGGCAGTCGGCCGCCTCGCCGCCGACTCTCAGAAAACAGCTCTTCGTCCTGGGGTCTCGAGGGGCGCAGTCTGCCTCAATGTCTTGAAAGGTTCTGGGCCTGGGTTAGCCTACCCGTGGCCCATTACTCGACAGGTGGTACCGGCTTACGCTGAGATCCCAACCGTCTTAAGGCATCGGCTGCTTCGTTCTTTCTGCGGTCAATGTGTTCCACTTGATAACCCTTAAAATCCCCCGCAACAGCGTCGACCTCGCGGCGATAAGCCGCCATGAGAGGATCCTTGGAATCCCACTTGCCTGACACCTGTTGAGCCACCAAATCTGAATCGCTAAGGCACCGTACCCAGCTCAGACTCATCTCTTTAGCCATTCGAAGACCATGGGGCAAGGCTTCATATTCTATTGCGTTGTTAGTACAAGGAAACATCAATTGCAACACATAACAAAACTTGTCACCTCGAGGAAAAGTTAAAACAACTCCAGCCCCCGAGCCTTCCAACTGTCTGGACCCATCAAAGTTAATCGTCCAATATGTGTTGTCTGGTTTCTCCTCTGGCATCTGCAACTCTATCCAGTCATTAATGAAGTCAACCAGCGCTTGAGATTTGATCGCAATACGTGGCACATACTTCAAACCATGAGACCCAAGTTCAATAGCCCACTTGGCGACTCATCCCGTGGCTTCTCTATTTTGAATAATGTCTCCTAGAGGAGCAGAGCTAACCGCAGTGATTGGGTGACCCTAAAAGTAATGTTTGAGCTTCCGGCTTGCCATGAACACCCGATAAATGAGTTTCTGCCAATGTGGATATCTTTGTTTAGATTCAATGAGCACCTCACTGACATAGTAAACCGGTCGTTGGACCGGATGTTCCTTGACAACCTCCTTGCGCTCCACAACAATGGCCACATTGACAGCACGTGAGTTAGCATCCACATACAACAACAATGACTCTTTCTCAACCGGAGCAGCAAGAACTGGCGGCTCAGCGAGTTGTTTCTTCAGATCCTCAAAAGCAGAGTTAGCAGCATCACTCCAGACAAAGTTATCCACCTTCTTCATCATTTGATATAAAGGCATTGCCTTTTCCCCTAACCAACTTATGAACCGGCTTAAGGCTGCGACGCAACCCGCCAACCGCTGAACGTCATTGATGCACGCCAGTTTAGCCAGAGATGTAATTGCCTTAATTTTCTCCGGGTTAGCCTCAATACCTCTGTTAGACACCAAAAAACCCAAGAGTTTACCAACTGGGACTCCAAAAACACATTTGGCCGGGTTAAGCATCATCTTGTAGACCCAGAGGTTATCAAAGGTCTCCTTCGGATCAGTTACCAAGGTTTCCTTCTCTCTGGATTTCACCACTATGTCATCCACGTAAGCATGAACATTACGCCCAATCTGACTGTGAAGGCAATTCTGTACACATCGTTGATAAGTCTTCGAGGCACTTTTCAGCCCAAAAGGCATAGACACATAGCAGAAGGCTCCAAACGGAGTGATGAAAGCTGTCTTCTTCTGGACCTTAATTGCCATCTTGATCCGATGATAACCCGAATAGGCATCCAAAAAGCTCAAACGCTCGCAACCCGCCGTAGCATCAATGATCTGATCAATACGAGGGAGGGCAAAAGGGTCAGCATGACAAGCCTTGTTTAAATCGGTGTAATCCACACACATATGCCAGGTGCCGTTCTTTTTTAGTACAAGCACCGGGTTAGCCAACCACTCCGGGTGAAAAACTTCAACAATGAACCTGGCTGCCAAGAGCCGGGCCACCTCTTCTCCAATCGCCTTGCGCCTTTCCTCATTAAACCATCGAATAAACTGCCTGACTGGCTTAAATCTCAGATCAATATTGAGAGTGTGCTCAGCGAGTTCTCTCAGGACACCCGGCATGTTAGAAGGCTTCCATGCAAAGATGTCCCGGTTCTCACGGATGAACTCGATGAGCGCTCTTTCCTATTTTGGATCTAAGTTGGCACTGATAATGAACTGTTTGGATGAGTCGCTAGGCACAAAATCAACTGTCTTAGTGTCATCAGCTGACTTGAATTTCAACACCGGTTCATGCTCCGTAGTTGGTTTCTTCAAAGACGTCATGTCTGCCGGGTCAACATTATCTTTATAAAACTTTAATTCCTCTGTTGCACAAACAGACACAGCATAAGAAGCATCACCTTCTTCACATTCCAGGGCTATTTTTCGGCTTCCATGTACTGTGATGGTGCCTTTATAACCCGGGCTATGAACTTGGCATAGGCCGGCCATACAAACAGGGCATGATATGGGCTTTTGATTTTAACCACTACAAAAGTTAACTTCTCAGCCCTAGAATCATATTCATCCCCAAAGGCTACTTCTAGCTCAATCTTTCCAACTGGGTATGCCGACTTACCAGGTACAACAACATGAAAAATAGTGTTGGACTATTTAAGACTCTTGTCAGTCAATCCCATGCGACGAAATGTCTCATAATAGAGGATATTGACGCTACTGCCTCCGTCCATGAGCACCTTAGTAAACTTATATCCACCAACCCGAGGCGCCACCACCGAAGGCAAGTGACCTAGATTATCAACCTGGGGAGGGTGATCCTCCCTACTCCACACAATAGGTTGTTCTGACCATCTCAAATAACGTGGAACCGCCGGCTCAACAGTGTTTACAGCCCTCTTATGAAGTTTCTGGTCCCTCTTGCACAAACTAGTGGTAAATACGTGGTACTGGCCACTGTCCAGCTGTTTTGGGTTACTCTGATACCCGGACTGCTGCTGTTGTTGCTGTTGATTACTTTGGCCGGACTGCTGATTATAACCACCTTGGTTACTCGGATAGCCCTGGCCGTCAAAACCGCCTCCGCCTGAGCCGACGCCCAGGCCATGAAAGCCGCCTCCGCCTGAATCGCCGCCAGGACCATGGTTACCATCAAACATGTTGGAATTTTTAAATGCCTTCATGATCGTACAGTCCTTCCACAAATGGGTGGCTGGCTTCTCCCGGGTGCCGTGTCTAGGACAAGGTTCATTCAGTAGTTGCTCCAGGGTGGGACCTGACCCGCCTGACCGAGGAGGTGGCCTCCCCTTGCGCCATTGGTTTTTGCCCTATGTATTGGTGTTAGCCACAAACTCGTCAGCCTTATGTTTATTACCTCCTTGATTCGCTGGGTTATGCTAGTGACCCTTGCCATTGCCATTCTTTTTTCCCTTCCCTGCCTTCTCTTCATCAGACGTGGGATCCCTGGTACTATCTGAATCAGCATACTTGACCAGAGCCGCTGAGGGAGTCCTGGATTAGGGGGTGTTCGGGTAGCCGTACTATACCTTCAGCCGGACTCCTGGACTATGAAGATACAAGATTGAAGACTTCGTCCCGTGTCTGGATGGGACTTTCCTTGGCGTGGAAGGCAAGCTTGGCGATGCGGATATTCAAGATCTCCTACCATTGTAACCGACTCTGTGTAACCCTAACCCTATCCGGTGTCTATATAAACCGGAGGGTTGTAGTCCGTAGGTAATCAACCCCATATACAACTATCATACCATAGGCTAGCTTCTAGGGTTTAGCCTCCTTGATCTCGTGGTAGATCTACTCTTGTACTACCCATATCATCAATATTAATCAAGCAGGACGTAGGGTTTTACCTCCATCAAGAGGGCCCGAACCTGGGTAAAACATCGTGTTCCCTGCCTCCTGTTACCATCCGGCCTTGACGCACAGTTCGGGACCCCCTACCCGAGATCCGCCGGTTTTGACACCGACATTGGTGCTTTCATTGAGAGTTCCTCTGTGTCGTCGCCTTTAGGCCCGATGGCTCCTTTTATCATCAACAACGATACGGTCCAGGGTGAGACTTTTCTCCCCGGATAGATCTTCGTCTTCGGCGGCTTCGCTCTGCGGGCCAATTCGCTCGGCCACCTGGAGCAGATCGAAAGCTATGCCCCTGGCCATCAAGTTAGGTTTGGAAGCTTAAACTACACGGCTGACATCCGCGGAGACTTGATCTTCGACGGGTTCGAGCCACAGCCAAGCGCGCCGCACTATCTCGAGGGGCATGATCTAGCTCTGCCTCCGGACAGTGTCCTGGAGGCCACACACGCATCGGTTCTGACCCCTAACTCGGAGCCTATTTCGCCAATCGAGGATGAGCGGTTGGACGTCACCTCGGGGGCTTCGATCTCAAAGGCGATCGAGCCAAACGCTAGCCCCGCACTCTGCGTGATCCGTGACTCCGAGGATCCGGACTCCCTTCCGGACTCCAAACCCCCCGCGCCCCTGCCAATCGAATCCGATTGGGCGCCGATAATGGAGTTCACCGCCGCAGACATCTTTCAGCATTCGCCCTTTGGCGACATCCTGAATTCTCTTAAGTCTCTCTCTTTATCAGGAGAGCCCTGGCCGGACTACGGTCAGCGAGGATGGGATACGGACGACGAAGAAATTCAAAGCCCACCCACCACCCACTTGGTAGCCACTGTCGACAATTTAAACGACGTGCTCAACTTCGACTCCGGAGACATCGACAGCATGGATGACGATGCAGGAGATACCGACGAACCAACGCCCATAGGGCATTGGACAGCCACCTCATCTCACGATGTGTACATGGTGGATACCCCTAAAGGAAGCGACAACGAGGAAAAAGGGGATGGGACGGGAGATCGACCCCCCGAAAAGCAATCAAAGCGTCGGCATAAACGACGACCCAAGCCCCGCCTTGACAAAAACCCAGCCATAGAGCAGGACGAGCCGGTAGACGACGAGCAGGCCTTAGAGCAACCATCCGAACAGGGCAACACAGATAGATAAACCGGACATCCCTCCTCTGGCGAAAACGGCATTCCGGACGACCTCACGCCGAATAAACCTATGGAGCAGAAGAATCTCCACGAGAGGCTCGTTGCAACTGCACGCAGCCTAAAAAAGCAGAAGCGGAAGCTAAAAACAGCGGAAGATGCACTCCGGATTAGATGGAGCAAAGTAATCAATACCACAGATAAGTACGGCGACAGTCGCCGCACTAAAAGCTATCCGAAAAGAAAGCTACTGCCTGAATTCGACGAAGAGGCCCTAGAGCCCCCGCATTCAAAAAAATGAAAAAGCCACACGGTCGGATAGACGACCCCATAAAGCGGCAAGCGGCGCCGCACCTAAATCGGCATGCGACCCACTTAAGGATTCGTATCATGGCCCAGTCAGGTCCATTTATGGGCCAAGAAAGCAAGCTCTCGTAAGCAACGCTATGAAGCCATCATCAGAACCCGACACACCCAAATACAGGGGCGCCGCACACCCCCTATGTTTCACCGATGAGGTCCTGGACTATGAATTCCCAGAGGGATTCAAACCCGTAAACATAGAGGCATATGATGGAACAACAGACCCTGGAGTTTGGATCGAGGATTATATCCTCCACATACACATGGCTAGAGGAGATGACCTCCACGCTATAAAATATCTACCCCTTAAGCTTAAAGGGCCAGCCCGGCATTGGCTTAAAAGCCTTCCCGAAAACACAATTGGAAGCTGGGAAGAGCTCGAGGATGCTTTCCGAGCAAACTTTCAAGGGACCTATGTCCGCCCTCCGGATGCAGACGATCTTAGTCACATAATTCAACAACCCGGAGAATCAGCTCGGCAGTTCTGGAATAGATTCCTCACTAAAAAGAATCAGATAGTCGACTGTCCGGATGCCGAAGCCTTAGAAGCTTTCAGGCATAACGTCCGAGACGAATGGCTCGCCAGACACCTCGGCCAAGAAAAGCCAAGAACAATGGCCGCACTAACAAGCCTCATGACCCGCTTTTGTGCGGGGGAGGACAGCTGGTTGGCAAGGTGCAGCCCCAGCGACCCAAGTACATCCGAAACTAGGGATGGAAACAAAAAACCGCGACGCAACAAGGACCGTCGCTGGACTAAGGACAAAAGTCCGAAGAGCACGGCAGTCAATGCCGGATTCAAAGGCTCATGACAAAATCAGGAAAAATCGCCCCCCCCAGGATAACAGGGACGATCCATCCAACCTAAATAAAATCCTGGACAGGATATGTCAGATACACAGTACTCCCGGGAAGCCTGCTAACCATACCCACAGAGACTGTTGGGTTTTCAAACAATCCGGCAGACTCAATGCCGAACACAAGGGGCTCGACACACCAAGCGAAGACGAGGACGAACCCCAAAAGCAGAGCACCAGGAAACAAAAGAACTTCCCACAAGAAGTAAAAATAGTGAACTCACTTCACATAACAAAACGTGCGGCGCCCGTAAAGGTACGCACCACATGGCCCATCCCCAAAGGGTCCTGCCACTGGTTGTCAAAACCGATCATCTTCGATCAGCTAGATTATTCTAGGAATATCAAGAATGTAGGCTGGACTGCCTTGATACTCGATCCAATAATTGGCGGACTCCAGTTTTCAAATGTCCTTATGGACGGCGGCAGTGGACTAAACCTAATATATCAGGATACAATCCAGCACATGGGGATAAACCCAGCAAGAATCCACCGCCGCAAAACCTCCTTTCAAGGGGTAATACCGGGTCCGGACACCCATTGTATGGGTTTTCTCCGGCTCGAAGTCATATTCGGCTTTGCCGATAACCTCCGCCGCGAAAAGCTGACCTTCCATATCGTCCCGTTCTCAAGTCGCTATCAAGCACTACTGGGACACGAAGCTTTTGCTCGCTTTAACGCAATACCGCATTATGCATCTCTTACGCTTAAGATGCCCGGTCCATGAGGCATCATCTCTTTGAAGGGGAAGCACTAAAGTGCGCCTCCCCAAGCGGAGGACTGTGCGGCCGCTTTGACAGCCCCACAGAAAAATGGCCTCACTGGCCAAAAAACTTCGAAATAGGTCATTCAAGACCACGAACGCAGATAGACGAGTTCGGTGCAAAATTATCATTGATGTAGGCCTAGAAGCCATATACCCCCGCACTAGGGGCTCCACGCATATACAATAAAAGACAATAAAGCTCAATCTTATATATCTTACTTTATACTTTGCTTATTTTAAACTTTTTCGGCACGACCCGTTTTCAACTCAGTTCCTCTCTTTTACAGATGAACGTTGTGCGGCGCCTGTCCAGGATACGGCACAACGGAGACACAGGCGCAGACGTGCAGTAGGGACCCATCCTAAAGGATTCTTTTTAGATTAAGACCCTGCGTAAACCTTTTTTACTGTCTCTTGTTGCTACACATCCCCTGGTTTTTTCTTTCTGATATAACCAAGGAGGAGGCTGGCGTCTTGGCATGTGGCCAAGTCAGAATTTTTGCACGTACCTGGACACTAGGGGCTTTTTTAATAAAGAGTGTTGTTTCGCCCGCACTCATAAAGACCGAACACCTTAGGGAGTGTTCGGCGTTGCGAGTTTTGGCATTATATGCATCAGCTCCGAATCATGATTTTGGTCAAATGTTGGGTTGCCCGGCTCCTGAGTTCGGCTACCTTACGTTCCGCTCTATCGGCTAAGGTAGCACCAGGAGAACTACTGCGATTGTGCCCCGGTTCGGCTGGGCGAGCACCTCAGTAGAGAAAGCCGAAAACGGACTGTCATGATGTAGCGTGAGACTGGTCAGCCACTCGATGACCTATCGGAATCTATCGGATTCCTCCGCTTTAACGAAGGGCCGCTTCCCGGTCAGGCACATACGCGCCCCGAACTCGGACGAGCGCAGTTGCCACCAAGGAGCTACCTAAATAGTCTCACTGTCAAACTCCTATGGCTAAGTGAAAGTGTTAAAGCATTATAGTCCGGTTGCCTGGCCCGCTGCGCTATCACCTCCTTTGTAGGACCAAGACATTGGGTTAAGTGTGAAAATGCGTCTTCTGCGAGCACCCCCGCACTATGTGCGTGGGGGCTGAAGCCAACGACTGCCATCTTTCAGATTCTATATATATATATATATATATATATATCTTAAAACGGCCGCACAGGAGGTGTTCCCAATACTTGGAGGCACAAGTATAAAAAAGGCCACTACAGTTTATCAAAATATTACTTTATAATTACATATGCTATCATAACATAGCATCTTTCGGGCACTGCGTCTCTATTACACGAGCGCCTTCAAGAACTTCCTGAAAATAGTGCTCGGAGGGTACTCGGCTTTTGTCCGAATCTTGGGACGCAACAACGGTGGCCTCCATCTCTGCCCAGTATGTCTTAACACGGGCAAGAGCCATCCTAGCGCCCTCTATGCATGCTGACCTCTTCATTGCATTTATACGCGGCACCGCGTCAAGGAATTGCCGCACCAAGCTGAAATAACTCTTCGGCTCCGATCTCCCCGGCCACAGGTGACCCATGACGTACTTCATGGCGAGTCCAGACAACCTGTTCAGTTCGTCCCATTGAGCCAAACAATCATCCACTGCCAGTGGACGCTCTGGATTGTGAAACTGCGACCAGAAAAGCTTTTCCACTTCGCGATCTTTCTGATCTCGAAAGTGTTCGGTCACATCAGCAGCACTCGCTGCCAAGTCCAGATAGGTATCCTCCACACTCCACATCCGGTCCAACGGAGCAAACTTTGGATCACAAAATTTCCTTCGCAGCATAAAGGGCTTTCCAGCCGCAGTCTGTTCGGCCTGACGCAGCTCCTCCTTCGCAGCTCTCATCATAGAGCGAGCGTCCTTGGCATCGGCAACGGCCTTCTCTAAGTCCATCTGTCTCGCCCGGTCTTCTTTCTCAAGAAGTTTGCAACGGTCTGCAGCGCTCTTTAACTTCTCGGCCATCTCGGCCATCTCTTCTTTGCTTCGACAGTGAGCAGCCTGTTCGGCTCTCAGCTCTTCAAGGGCCTTCTCGGCAGCCGCATCGCTTTTTCTGGCTTGCTCCTTAGCTCGGGCAAGTTCTGCCCTAAGATTCTCCACGACGGCCGTACCATCTGCGTCAAGCACACACATTGTAAGACACTGGCATGAAGCTCCTCTTACCTGATGCCGCCCGAAGAATTACATACCTTGAGCCTCATCAAGCCGCTTGTTGACAAGCGCGATGTCGGCATCTGCCACATCCAGTTGCCGCTTTAGTTCGGCCACATCATCAGTTCGGCTTGATTCCGGACACCTCGCCACCTACATTAAAAGGCGACATCTTAGACCCGGGATTATGATCCTCTGCGTGCCATTATTTCTTGACAATGCACAGAGTCTCAGGGGCTACTATCTACACAGGGCGCATCTTACTTATGCGCAACTGACAAAAGTGTACATTATCTAACGTACCTCAAAACCCGTCAGTAAACTTTTGAAGGCCTCATGCAATCCGCTTTCTATGGATGAAATCCTTTCAATCACCGTGCCCATCAATGCACGGTGCTCCTCTGAGATAGAAGCTCGCCCCAGCAGAATCTTTAGCTCCTCCGGCCGAGCACCAGACGGTGCCGGACTTGTCCTATGGCCTCTTTCGAAGGCCGGACGCGGAGAGCCTTGGGGGGCCACATAGCTGTCTTCCACCCCTGCCGGATTCAGAGAAACCCTCCGCGACGACACCTCAGGGTCGCCCGCCTTGCTAGGCGGTACGGCAGGGGGAGGCGTCCCGCTCTCCATCATCTCCGGAAGAAGATCCCCTGAAGACGAGCTCTGCTGAGAAGGGCTAAGGTCCGAGCTACAAGGTAAAATTTCGGTTAATCTTCTCAGACATAAATCAAGGATTTCTCTCATCCCTCAAAAGGAAAACCTCTCTCTACTTATGGCTCGCTGGAGGGCTGATCCCTTTGAGGGCGTAGTTCGGCCGAGGAACTCCCCGGTGTCGGACCCTCTAACGAGGATTTTCTCCCCCGCTTCGGGGCCATGGTCTCCGGGTCGTCAGAGGCGGCCCTCTTCTTCCCCTTGGGAGAGGAATTGTCGGTTCCTCCCTTCGGAGCAGCCTCCTTCGAGGAGGCCATAGTTCCCTTGTCCTTCCCATTACTTCCCTCCAAAGGCATTATCTTCAACATCCTGACAAGCACGGGATCCGGCCTGGTTTCGGGAAGGGGAGCCGGACACCTGATCAGCTTTGCCTTCG
This sequence comes from Triticum urartu, assembly GCF_003073215.2. Classification (NCBI taxonomy): domain Eukaryota; kingdom Viridiplantae; phylum Streptophyta; class Magnoliopsida; order Poales; family Poaceae; genus Triticum; species Triticum urartu. The sequence continues at coordinate 614,883,873 of NC_053026.1, read as the reverse complement.
CTATCCACTCCTGTTTAAAAGGACAGCTCTTTTAGGGGCAAGTTTATGACGATTATATGGATAGTAGGTCCGGGCACAAGGTTACTTACTTGGGTATCCGGGCGATTGCAGCTTAGGCCTGCGTCCTCGGTCAAATCCGGACACATCATTTGTGATCCAAAGAACAATTTATACATCTCCACGGGCGTTGCGCCCATAAAATGCTGGAGAGCTCGTGGTCCCTCCGGATTAAACTCCCACAGACGAAGGGATCGACGTTTGCCGGGCAGTGTTCGGCGAATTAGCATGACCTGCGTCACCTTGACCAGGTTGAGGTCTCTTTCTAAGAGATCCCTGATGCGGCCCTGCAACAAGGGCACGTCTTTGGATAACCCCCAATCTAATCCTTTGTTGACCCATGACGCTAGCCGTGATGGGGGACCCGAGCGAAAGGCAGGAGGCGCCGCCCACTTGGCGCTCCTGGGAGCGGTAATATAGAACCATTCTCGTTGCCACAAGCCGAGCTCCTCTTGAAAAGAGCCCTCGGGCCATGGAGCATCAGCATTCTTACTTATGACAGCGCCTCCGCACTCTGCGTGCCGTCCCTCGATCACCTTCGGCTCCACTCCAAAAGTCTTGAGCCATAATCCGAAGTGAGGAGTAACACGGAGGAACGCTTCGCACACAATGATGAATGAGGAAATGTGGAGGATGGACTCCGGAGCTAAGTCATGAAATTCCAGCCCGTAATAAAACAGCAGCCCCCTCACGAAGGGATCCATCGGGAAGCCTAACCCCCGAAGGAAGTGAGACATGAACACTACGCTCTCACCGGGCTGGGGACTGGGAATAGCCTGCCTTTGAGCAGGCAACCTATGCGGAATTTTGGCGGTCAAGAACTTAGCCTCTCTCAACTTTAGCATGTCCTCCTTCGTGACGGAGGAGGGCATCCATCGGCCTTGAAGGTCGGAACCGGACATTGTCGAAGGTCCGAAGCGCCTGGAATCTGGAGCCTAGGGTGTTGGAACTCAAGGCGACGGGCGAACTCGTTTGAGATTGGAAAAAGGAGTAAGGCCTTGGTCTCTTTATAAGAGGTTGAATACCAGGAGCCCTCCCCGTAACCGTTTGGGACTCGCCTTTAATCGAGAAAACATGCTAACGGGCACGATTGGGTTACCCACGTCCGTATTGATGAGAATCCCGTAAAAGGGAGGCACACGGTCTCTTCTTTGACAAGACGTGCCAAGGAAACCGCCTCGCAAAACACGCTGAGGTGGAAAAGTGAAAATGATTCGAGTAAAGGACTTGGCTATAGTGTGATGACGCACTACGGAATACGTCAGCAGATTTGATTTGTGTTAATATTATTCTCTCTATGGCAATATGTGGAAGCTTATTTTGCAGAGCCGGACACTACTCTTGGTGTTTACAATCTTCTATGAAGGACTTGGAGGAGGAACCCGCCTTGCAATGCCGAAGACAATTTGCGCGCCGGACTCGTCGTCATTGAAGCCTGGTTCAGGGGCTATTGAGGGAGTCCTGGATTAGGGGGTGTTCAGGTAGCCGGACTATACCTTTAGCCGGACTCCTGGACTATGAAGATACAAGATTGAAGACTTCGTCCCGTGTCTGGATGGGACTTTCCTTGGCATGGAAGGCAAGCTTGGCAATGCGGATATTCAAGATCTCCTACCATTGTAACCGACTCTGTGTAACCCTAACCCTATCCGGTGTCTATATAAACCGGAGGGTTGTAGTCCGTAGGCAATCAACCCCATATACAACTATCATACCATAGGCTAGCTTCTAGGGTTTAGCCTCCTTGATGTCGTGGTAGATCTACTCTTGTACTACCCATATCATCAATATTAATCAAGCAGGACGTAGGGTTTTACCTCCATCAAGAGGGCCCGAACCTGGGTAAAACATCATGTTCCCTGCCTCCTGTTACCATCCGGCCTTGACGCACAGTTCGGGACCCCCTACCCGAGATCCGCCGGTTTTGACACCGACAGCCGCCATCAACTGGCCCATGTCATGACAATCACGCTTGAGCCGCCCCAGCTTCTGCTTCAGAGGTTCAAAACGGCAATTTTTCTCCAACATTAAGACCGTAGAGCCGGCATCCATCTTATCAGATGAATGTATTATCTCCTTGACCCGGCGCACCCAATGGGTCATGGACTCACCCTCCTCTTGCTTATAGTTGGTCAAGTCCATGATTGACATGGGTTGCTTATAGGTGTCCTTGAAGTTCTGAATGAACCAAGCTTTTAATTCCGCCCATGAGTCGATCGAGTTGGGTGGCAACCCTTTCAACCAAGTGCGAGCTGTTCCATCCAACATCATAGTGAAATATTTAGCCATTGTCGTCGCTGACCTCCAATAGCTCCATCGCCATCTCATAACTCTCAATCCATGCCCCAGGCTGCAAGTCGCCCGTGTAATTAGGCACTTTACGAGGCCCCTTAAAATCTTTTGGCATGCGCTCATTACGTAGAGCCGGCACCAGGCAAGGGACACATCCTATCCTTGTGGCCACTCTTGCCTCGACAGAGGTTGCTGGATAAACCAAAAAAGTCTGATGAGCCGCCTGCTAAGCTGCCAGTTGAACCGCCTGCTCGGCCTCCTGATGGATCATCTCCTGATCCGCCAAGTTAAAAGCTCCGTCCTGCGCCAGGTCATGCATGCGCGGTTGGTTACGGCGTTGGGCATTGCTTGACATAGCCGCTGAATCCATATGCCTTCTATAGCTCGGGCTCCGGCTTGGGCGAGGGGTTGATCAAATGGATACTGTCTCGACTATAAGAATACCCATCCTGCTGCGCCAGGGCTGTCTGAAGAAGTTCCCTGACCCTTTGTGTTTCGATTGCCGTTGGAGAGTCGCCTTCCATTGGGAGAGCCGCCATACGGGCCGACGTAGCAATTAAATTCTCCAAAGGGTTAGAGAAGTGACCTGGTGGTACTGGCGTGTAATGAGGCGGAGCTGTATTCACACGGGATGGTACCATGGCCCTTGGCTGAGCTGGCGCCCCGCCCCGGGTGTTGTGATCCGGTTTGCCTCCGACGGGTTGCTGGGACCGGCCTTGGGTGTGTGGAAAAGGTTCCTGGGATCGTAAGCCAGAGGCAGACGTGACTGAGTTTTCTGGTGTCTTCTCCTCATGACCTTGTTTGATGCGTTCAGATCCACCGAGAGCTAGAAAGTCTCCGCTTGAAGCTGCTGAGCACAAGCATCCAAAGCCGCCCGCTCTGCAGCCATCCTGACTTCTTCTGCTGCTAGATTTTCCTTGGCCTGTGCCATCTCTTCGCGTAGTTGTGCCACCTCCGTGTCATGCTGAGCCTTATCTGCCGGCTCCACTACAGCAGTCAACAGAGCTGTCATCTTATCCATGAGGTCCATTAGTACATGAGCTGGAGGGCGCGCGGGGTCTCCTGACCCGGCCGCTGCCGACCCGTTGGTTATTGCTGCCGCAGCCGTAGAGTTCTGCCCGGGTTGAGTGCCAGCCATGAAGACTCCAGCTCGATTCGGCGGCTCAGAGGGGTCCGGAATACTGCTGCCGTCGGAACAGCCCCCAAGCATGCCATCTTGTAGCTGATACAAAAAATCTGTCTCACCTGTTGACGACGCAGCGTCAGAACAGATGGCTGTCTCACCACCATCTGTCGATCCTTCAGAAAACTCCCCTCCATTGATGCAACCCACGAAGGCGCGCCTCACGGCAGGTTGAGCCCGGGCAGGTCTCGCTCGCTGAGCCATCTCGATGAGGTCGGTGCAGATGTCCGGCTCAAGGCCCGGCTCGCCGATCCGGCTAATGAAGATGTGGATTCCGCCGAAGGGGACCCGGTACCCGTACTCGATTGAGCCGGTGTTGGGACCCCAGCCTTCATCGTCAATGTAGAGCTTGCCGCGACGACTCTTGGTCATCCGGCCCACAGCGTATCCCTTGAGCCCTTCAAAGTTGCCCTTCAAGAACTCAAATCCACCGTGCGCTGGCCCCATGGTGGGCGCCAACTGTCGTGGAATTGTCACGGCAGATGTCCTAGCGAAAGGACTTAGTCATAGGGCCATTGCAACTAGGAAGCTTAAAGGGGTTAATCGGGACAAAGGACACGAGAGGTTTATACTGGTTCGGCCCCTTACGATGAAGGTAAGACCTAGTCCAGTTGATGTTGTATTGCTAGGTTTTGATGACCAAGGAGCGAATCCGCTAGCTTGGCTATCAATCTGTTGATTCTTGTCCTAAGCCACCGCCGGGTCGTCCCCTTATATACACGGGTTGACGCCTGGCGGCCTACAGAGTCCCGACCGGCTCATAAAACGTGTCCGGCTCGGTGACTTCTTTTATATGCCTTTCTTTACAAGTCTTTCTTTACATATGGCGGTTCACAATATTGGGCCTTAAGATGCCTCTGGGCTTAGGCCTTCTATAAGTCTCAATAAGCTATCACCTTGAATATTACTGGGCTTCTTTTTGTAACCCGCCATTGGGGTTGACCCGGCCCCTCCTGGGCGGGTCATACCTGGTAGCTATATCCCCAACAATTCCCGTGTTTCCTCCTACTTGATGTCCCTCTCACCTACTCCTCCATCCACAAGACGCGAGCCCCTCGGTATGGACCCACCATCGTCGCATTCTTCACACGAGACTTACTAGGCGCACCCAAGGAGCAGCTTGCACGGAGATCCAAAGCGACCATGGCCATGACCCGTCTAGTGCTCGGCCACCAGCCAATGGGCCACTTCTTTGTGTGTGTACTATACTCTGCACATGCTCGCCACACACTCTCGCATGCCAGCAATGGCCTGGAAAGGAAAGTAGTCCTTCTATGGGTAAAGATTTTGGCCCTTTAGCTCCACGTAGCTACTAGCTCGCGCCTTGAACACCTTCAAGTCTCACAAGATGAACTTGATTTGCACGTCGAGCCTCCCCAGTTGGACCACCACCTCCGCTACGCCACCGGAGACATGCATCTTAAACACCATCATCCTGACCTCGCCGTACGCATCGTAAAGCCAACAATCAGGAGCCCCTCGATCTCTCTCCATGACCAACTGTTGCTTTGGCCCAATGCATTCACCTGCTACATCGACCAATGGCTGGTGGCGTGGCTGACATGCCGCCCATGCAGCCAGACATCATCATTCGAGCCCGACAAGCGCTTCCTGGCCGCAGATTTGAGGATGGGACGGGAGGTGTGGGACAAAGGCAATCGATGATGTTGAGCGGAAGATGGATTCGATGAAGAAAGTTCTATTGGAAATTAGACATGTGGGGGTCTAATTCTGTTGGTGGGGAAGCTAAACTCATCGAGATAGTCTCATTCAGCTCAGTTGTACCGCTCAGGTAGGGTGTCGGCCACGTCGACCATGAAAACTGAAGGAAATATGCCCTAGAGGCAATAATAAAGTTGTTATTTCTATTTCCTTATATCATGATAAATGTTTATTATTCATTCTAGAATTGTATTAACCGAAAACTTAGTACATGTGTGAATACACAGACAAACAGAGTGTCACTAGTTTGCCTCTACTTGACTAGCTCGTTGAATCAATGATGGTTATGTTTCCCAACCATAGACATGAGTTGTCATTTGATTAAAGGGATCACATCATTAGAGAATGATGTGATTGACTTGACCCATCCGTTAGCTTAGCATGATGATCGTTTAGTTTGTTGCTATTGCTTTCTCCATAACTTATACATGTTCCTATGACTATGAGATCATACAACCCCCGAATACCAGGGGAACACCTTGTGTGCTATCAAACGTCACAACGTAACTGGGTGATTATAAAGATGCTCTACAGGTGTCTCCAATGGTGTTTGTTGAGTTGGCATAGATCGAGATTAGGATTTTTCACTCCGTCTATTGGAGAGGTATCTCTGGGCCCTCTCGGTAATGCACATCACTATAAGCCTTGCAAGCAATATGACTAATGAGTTAGTTGCAGGATGCTGCATGATGACCCACAAGTATAGGGGATATATCATAGCCTTTTTGATAAGTAAGAGTGTCAAACCCATAGAGGAGCAGAAGGAAATGATAAGCGGTTTTCAGCAAGGTATTCTTTGCAAGCACTGAAATTATCGGCAATAGATAGTTTAGTGATAAGATAATTTGTAACGGGTAGCAAGTAATAAAAGTAAATAAGGTGAAGCAAGATGGACCAATCCTTTTTGTAGCAAAGGACAAGCCTGGACAAACTCTTATATAAAGGAAAGCGCTCCCGATGACACATGAGAATTATCATCAAGCTAGTTTTCATCACGCTCATATGATTCGCGTTCGGTACTTTGATAATTTGATATGTGGGTGGACCGGTGCTTGGGTACTGTCCTTCCTTGGACAAGCATCCCACTTATGATTAACCCCTATTGCATGAATCCGCAACTAGAATAGAAGTATTAAGGTAAACCTGACCATAACATGAAACATATGGATCCAAATCAGCCCCTTACGAAGCAATTCATAAACTAGGGTTTAAGCTTCTATCACTCTAGCAACCCATCATCTACTTATTACATCCCAATGCCTTCCTCTAGGCCCAAATAATGGTGAAGTCTCATGTAGTCAACGTTCACATGACACCACTAGAGGAGAGACAACATACATCTCATCAAAATATCGAACGAATACCAAATTCACATGACTACTTATAGCAAAACTTCTCACATGTCCTCAGGAACAACGTAACTACTCACAAATCATATTCATGTTCATAATCAGAGGGGTATTAATATGCATAATGGATTTGAACATATGATCTTCCACCAGATAAACCAACTAGCATCAACTATAAAGAGTAATCAACACTACTAGCAACCCACAGGTACCAATCTGAGGTTTGGATACAAAGATTGGATACAAGAGATGAACTAGGGTTTGAGATGAGATGGTGTTGGTGAAGACGTTGATGGAGATTGACCCCCTCCTAATGAGAGGATCGTTGGTGATGATTTCCCCCTCCCAAAGGGAAGTTTCCCGGGCAGAACAGCTCCGCCGGAGCCCTAGATTGGTTCCGCCTCGTGGCGGCGGAGTTTCGTCCCGTGAGCTAGCTTATGATTTTTTTTCCTCAACGAAATACTCCATATAGCCAAAGATGGGCATCAGAGGGCCACCAGGAGGCCCACGAGGCAAGAGGGCGGGCCCAGGGGGTAGAGCACGCCCCCCACCCTCGTGGATGGTGGGTGGCCCCCCTCTGGTACTTTCTTGGCTCAGTATTTTTTATATATTCTGAAAATAATTCATGTGGAGTTTCAGGACTTTTGGAGATGTGCAGAATAGGTCTCTAATGTTTGCTCCTTTTCCAGCCCAGAATTCCAGCTGCCGACATTCCCCCTCTTCATGTAAACCTTGTAAAATAAGAGAGAATATGTATAAGTATTATGACATAATGTGTAACAACAGCCCATAATGCAATAAATATCGATATAAAAGCATCATGCAAAATGGATGTATCAACTCCCCCAAGCTTAGACCTCGCTTGTCCTCAAGCGAAAGCCGAAATTGAAAAATATGTCCACATGTTTAGAGATAGAGGTGTCGATAAAATGAAATACAGACATGAGGGCATCATGATCATTCTTAGAACAACACACACACACACACACACATATATATATATGTATGTATATATATTGTCTTGATAGGGGCTTATAGTTTTGCCTCCCAACTTTTTACCTCAAGGGTAATGTCAACAATAATAGTCCATGAAAACTCACATCCAATTAGTTATATATATCAGGATCTTTCCAACATATTGTGCTTGCCAAAGGATAAAATGTAAAAAGGAAAGGTGAAGATCACCATGATTCTTATATGAAGTATACGAAAAGAATAAAAGATAGGCCCTTCGTAGAGGGAAGCAGAGGTTTTCATGTGCTTTATGGTTGGATGCACAAAATCTTAACGCAAAAGAATGTCACTTTATATTGCCACATGTGATATGGACCTTTATTATGCAGTCCGTCGCTTTTATTTCTTCCACATCACAAGATCGTATAAAGCTTATTTTCTCCGCACTAATAAATCATACATATTTAGAAAAAAATTATTGCTTGCAACGATGACAACTTACTTGAAGGATCTTACTCAATCCATAGGTAGATATGGTGGACTCTCATGGCAAAACTGGGTTTAAGGATAGTTGGAAGCACAAGTAGTATTTCTACTTGGTGCAAAGAACTTGGCTAGCATGAGAGGGAAAGGCAAGCTCAACATGTTGGATGATCCATGACAATATAATTTATCTCAGATGTAAGAAAACATAACCCATTACGATGTCTTCCTTGTCCAACGTCAACTCTTTAGCATGTCATATTTTAATGAGTGATCACAATCATAAAAGATGTCCAAGATAGTATATTTATATGTGAAAACCTCTCATTCTTTATTACTTCCTATTAATTGCAACAATGACCAAAACTATGTTTGTCAACTCTCAACAACTTTTATTCATCATACTCTTTATATGTGAAGTCATTACTCTCCATAAGATCCATATGATCTGTTATCAAATTAAGAAGGTTCTATTGTTATACATTTGTCATTTTGAGCAGTTACCAACTTCATGATTTTTCTTTTATTTACCAAAAGGATCGAACTAAGAAAAACGATAAAGATAAAAGTGTGATGGTGATACGATACCGGGGCACTCCCCCAAGCTTGGCAGATGCCAAGGGGAGTGCCCATACCCATGTGTTTATGTCTCCTTCCTCAAAGGTGGTGATGATGGAGTTGTTGATGATGTAGGCTTGTCGTCCATCTCCGAAGGCATAGGCTCACCATCATAGAAGGATGATCGAGTATCCGGGATCCTCAAATCTGCAGCCAAACTCATCCTCTTGAATCTATATTCATACTCACAGTTTTGGTTTTGCAGGTCATAGATCTGAGCTTGGAGGCGCTCGATTTTCTCATGAAGCTTGAAGATGGCCTCCCCAATGTTCTTGTCATCCAGCTTGTGGTTGTTGGTGAACTCCATGATCATTATATGATTGGAGTCGAGTCCACATTCCACCATCTCCTGGCACTTGAAAACTTGTTGCTCCATTGCCTCGAGCCTTGTCTCCACGCTTCCGGTCCTCCTTGGTCCCTCAACATCGCGGATGTGCAGCAACCCCTCGCGCATCTCAATGGTTTGAGGGTGTTGCAACACCCCCGCAAGGTAGGGGTTGATGACCTTCTCGAAGAACTTGTCCTTGGGTGCGCTTGAAGACGTCATGGTGATCTAGATCTATCAGAAAAACAGCTCGAAACAAAGAAAGAAGATATTTGCATGACACGGTGGTCAAAACATTCAGGAGATTATATAATGAATTTTTACTGACCAAAACAAGTATCATGCAAGAAAACAGAGTCCGGAGAGCACACGAGGTGCCCACGAGGCAGGGGGCGCGCCCTCCACCCTCGTGGACGCCTCATGTCCTTCCCGGACTACTTCTTATTTTCCTATTTTCTTAAATATTCCAAAACAGAGAAAAATTGCCATTAGAACAGTTTTGGAGTCGGTTTACTTACCGTACCACATACATATTCCTTTTCGGATTCTGAAACGTTCTAAAAAGTGTCCCTTGTGTATTCCTCCGGGGTTACGATTTCAATAACATTACTTTCAACATTTATAGGATTACCTGAGATATAATGTTTGATTCTTTGACCGTTCACCACCCTTGAATTTGTGCCTTCGAAGTTGTTGATTTTTATGGCATCGGAATGATAGACCTCCTCGATGATGTATGGACCTTCCCATTTAGAGAGGAGTTTTCCTGCAAAAAATCTTAAACGAGAGTTGTATAGCAATACATTAAAGTCACATTATTGTATCGTTTTATCATGCCATCTTTTAACTTTTTCTTTAAACAGTTCAACATTCTCACAAGCCTGGGTTCTCCATTCATCAAGTGAGCTAATGTCAAAAAGCCTCTTCTCACCGGCAAATTTGAAGTCATAGTTGAGCTCTTTAATAGCCCAATATGCCTTATGTTCTAGTTCAAGAGGTAAGTGACATGCTTTTCCATAAACCATCTTATACAGAGACATACCCATAGGATTCTTATATGCAGTTCTATAAGCCCATAATGCATCATCAAGTTTCTTGGACCAATTCTTTCTAGATCTATTAACAGTCTTTTGCAAAATTAATTTAAGATCTCTATTACTCAATTCTACTTGACCACTAGACTGTGGGTGATAAGGAGATGCAATTCTATGATTAACATCATACTTAGCAAGCATTTTATGAAAAGCACCATGAATAAAATGCGAACCACCATCAGTCATTAAGTATCTAGGGACTCCAAAACTCAGAAAAATAACTTCTTTAAGCATCTTAATAGAGGTGTTATGATCAGCACTACTAGTTGGAATAGCTTCTACCCACTTAGTAACGTAATCAACAACAACTAAAATATGTGTGTACCCATTAGAGGAAGGAAACGGTCCCATATAATCAAAGCCCCAAACATCAAATGGTTCAATAACAAGTGAATAATTCATAGGCATTTCTTGACGTCTACTAATATTACAAATTCTTTGACATTCATCACAAGACAAAACAAACTTACAGGCATCCTTGAAGAGAGTAGGCCAATAAAAACCGGATTGCAATACCTTATGTGCAGTTCTGTCTCCAGCATGGTGTCCTCCATAAGCCTCAGAGTGACACCTGTGTAGGATCTGTTCCTGTTCATGCTCAGGCACACAACGTCTAATAACACCATCTACTCCTTTATAGAGATGTGGGTCATCCCAGAAGTAATGCCTTAAATCATAGAAGAACTTTTTCTTTTGCTGGCATGTGAAACTAGGTGGTATAAACTTAGCAACAATGTAATTAACATAATCAGCATATCATGGAGCAGTATGAGAAGCATACATGAAAGATAATTGTTCATCAGGGAAGCTATCATCAATAGGTAGTGGGTCATCAAGAACATTCTCTAACCTAGACAAGTTGTCTGCAACGGGGTTCTCAGCTCCCTTTCTATCAATAATATGCAAATCAAATTCTTGTAGCAAGAGAACCCATCTAATAAGTCTAGGTTTAGCATCTTTCTTTTCCATAAGATATTTAATAGCAGCATGATCAGTGTGAATAGTTACTTTGGAATCAACAATATAAGGTTTGAACTTATCATAAGCAAAAACAACTGCTAAAAATTCTTTTTCAGTAGTAGCATAATTTCTTTGGGCATTGTCTAGAGTTTTACTAGCATATTGGATAAAATTTAATTTCTTATCAACTCTTTGTCCTAGAACAGCCCCTACAACATAATCACTAGCATCACACATAATTTCAAAGGGTAAATTCCAATCAGGAGGCTGAACAATAGGTGCAGAAATGAAAGCTTTCTTAAGTATTTCAAATGCTTCTACACAATCATCATCAAAGGCAAAAGGAACATCTTTTTGTAAAAGATTAGTTAGAGGCTGAGAAATTTTAGAAAAGTCCTTAATGAACCTCCTATAAACACCGGCATGACCAAGGAAACTTCTTATACATTTAATATCCTTAGGACACGTCATCTTTTCAATAGCATCAACTTTAGCTTTATCAACTTCAATACCTCTTTCAGAAATTTTATGCCCCAAGACAATACCTTGATTAACCATAAAGTGGCACTTCTCCCAATTCAAGACAAGATTAGTTTCTTCACATCTCTGCAAAACTCGATCAAGGTTGCTTAAGCAATCATCAAAAGAAGTTCCATAAACGGAGAAATCATCCATGAAAACCTCAACAATCTTTTCACAAAATTCAGAGAATATAGCATTCATACATCTTTGAAAGGTAGCAGGTGCATTACATAAACCAAAAGGCATACGTCTATAAGCAAAGGTACTGAAAGGGCAAGTAAAAGTTGTCTTTTCTTGATCCTCTTTTGACACAGGTATTTGAGAGAAACCAGAATAACCATCTAGAAAGCAAAAATGTGTATGCTTGGATAATCTTTCTAGCATTTGATCAATAAAAGGTAAAGGGTAATGATCCTTTTGAGTTTCTTTATTTAATTTATGGAAATCAATTACCATTCTATAACCTGTAACAATTCTTTGTGGGATCAATTCATCTTTATCATTAGGAACCATAGTAATACCTCCCTTCTTAGGGACACAATGGACATGACTTACTCATTGACTATCAGCAACGCGATAAATTATACCTGCCTCCATAAGCTTTAGTATTTCTTTTCTTACCACTTCTTTCATCTTAGGATTTAACCTTTGTTGGTGATCAACAACTGGTTTAGCGTCTTTATCCAATTTTATTTTGTGCTGACATAGAGTGGGACTAATGCCCTTAAGATCATCAAGAGTTTATCCAATAGCAGCATGGTGCTTCTTCAGAGTTTTCAATAATTTCTTTTCTTCATGCTCTGAAAGGTTAGCACTAATAATAATAGGATATATCTTCTTTTCATCAAGATAAGCATATTTAAGAGTATCTGATAAAGGTTTAAGATCAAACACAGGATCACCCTTAGGTGGAGGAGGATCCCCTAAGATTTCAACAGGCAAGTTGTGCTTCAAAATAGGTCCCTGTTTAAAGAATACTTCATCTATTTCCCTTCTTTCATTCATAAACATATCATTTTCATGGTCTAGCAAATATTGTTCTAAAGGATCACTAGGAGGCACGGCAATAGAAGCAAGACCAATAATTTCATCTTTACTAGGCAATTCTCTAACATGGGGTTGTCTACAAAATTTAGCAAAATTAAACTCATGAGACATATCCCCTAAACCAATAGTGATAACATCCTTATTGCAGTCTATCTTAGCATTAATGGTATTCAAGAAGGGTCTACCAAATATAATGGGACAAAAGTTATCTTGTGGGGAACCAAGAACAAGAAAATCAGAAGGATATTTAACTTTCCCACACAAGACTTCAACATCTCTAACAATCCCAACTCGTGAAATAGTATCTCTATTGGCAAGCTTAATTGTAACATCAATCTCTTCTATCTCAGCAGGTGCAATATCATGCCTAATTTCTTTATATAAGGAATAAGGTATTGCACTTGCACTAGCACCCATATCACATAAGCCATGATAACAATGGTCTCCTATTTTCACAGAAATAACAGGCATGCCTACAACAGGTCTATGTTTATTTTTAGTATCAGGTCTAGCAATTCTAGCAGCTTCATCACAGAAGTAAATAACATGCACATCAATATTATCGGCCAAGAGATCTTTAACCATAGCAATATTCGGTTCAACTTTAATTTGCTTAGGGGGTTTGGGTGTCTTAATATTACTTTTGTTGACCACAGTTGAAGCTTTAGCATGATCCTTTATTCTAACAGGGAAAGGTGGTTTCTCAATATAAGCAGTAGGAACAACAGGATCATTATAAGTGATAGTATTTTCTTCAACTTTAATAGGTGCAACTACTTTTACTTCAATGGGAGGATTATATTTAAACCACTTCTCCTTAGGGAGATCAACATGAGCAGCAAAGGATTCACAGAAAGAAGCTGCTATCTCAGAGTCAAGTCCATATTTAGTGCTAAATTCATGAAAAGCATCGGTATCCATAAAAGATTTAACGCAATCAAACTTAGGTGTTATACCTCGTCGAGATCCCAATCTTCAGAGTTGCGTTTAATTCTCTCCAATAAATCCCATTTGAATTCAATAGTCTTCATCATAAAAGAACCAGTATAAGAAGAATCAAGCATGGAGCGATTACTGAGAGAAAGCCGAGCATAATTTTTTTGAATAATTATTTCTTTTGAGAGCTCATGATTGGGGCATGAATATAACATTGACTTAAGCCTCCCCAAGCTTGAGCGATGCTTTCTCCTTCGCGAGGCCAAAAATTATATATATAATTACGATCACGATGAACCAGATGCATAGGATAAAACTTCTGATGAAATTCCAATTTCAATCGTTGGTAGTTCCATGATCCAATATCATCACATAGCCTAAACCATGTCAATGTCTCTCCCTTCAATGATAAAGGGAAGACCTTCTTCTTGATAACATCCTCGGGCATACCTGCAAGCTTAAATAATCCACAAACTTCATCCACACAGATTAGTTGCAAATCGGGATGTAATGTTCCATCACCTGTGATAGGATTAGCTAGCAGTTTCTCTATCATACCCGAAGGAATTTCAAATTAAACAATTTTAGTAGGTTCAGTAGGTTGAGGAGCAACTCTTTGCTCTACTGGTCAGGCTGAAGATACCCCGAGCAAGCCCCTCAAAGGATTATATTCCATAGTAACAAGTGACAGTAAATTTCAGCACACTATATAAATTTTTCCTTACCAAATTCCACCTACCAAAGGCGCTTCACTCCCCGGCAATGGCGCCAGAAAAGAGTCTTGATGACCCACAAGTATAGGGGATCTATCGTAGCATTTTCGATAAGTAAGAGTGTCAAACCCAACGAGGAGCAAAAGGAAATGATAAGCGGTTTTTAGCAAGGTATTCTTTGCAACCCACATGTACCAATCTGAGATTTGGATACAAAGATTGGATACAAGAGATGAACTAGGGTTTGAGATGAGATGGTGCTAGTGAAGATGTTGATGGAGATTGACCCCCTCCCGATGAGAGGATCATTGGTGATGGCAATGGTGATGATTTCCCCCTCCCGGAGGGAAGTTTCCCCAGCAGAACAGCTCCGCCGAGCCCTAGATTGGTTCCGCAAAGGTTCCGTCTCGTGGCGGCGGATTTTCGTCCCGTGAGCTAGCTTATGATTTTTTTTGCTCGACGAAAGACTCCATGTAGCCAAAGATGGGCATCAGAGGGCCACCAGGGGGCCCACGAGGCAGGGGGGCGCGCCCAGGGGGTAGGGTGCGCCCCCACCCTCGTGGATGGTGGGTGGCCCCCCTCTGGTACTTTTTTTGCTCAGTATTTTTTATATATTCTGAAAATAATTCCTGTGGAGTTTCAGGACTTTTGGAGATGTGCAGAATAGGTCTCTAATATTTGCTCCTTTTCTAGCCTAGAATTCTAGCTGCCGGCATTCCCCCTCTTCATGTAAACCTTGTAAAATAAGAGAGAATAGGCATAAGTATTGTGACATAATGTGCAACAACAACCCATAATGCAATAAATATCGATATAAAAGCATGATGCAAAATGGATGTATCAATGCATTACTGAACGAGTAAAGAGACTTGGCGGTAACGAGATTGAACTAGGTATTGAGATACCGACGATCGAATCTCGGGCAAGTAACATACCGATGTCAAAGGGAATAACGTATGTTGTTATGCGGTTTGACCGATAAAGATCTTCGTAGAATATGTAGGAACCAATATGAGCATCCAGGTTCCGCTATTGGTTATTGACCGGGGATGAGTCTCGGTCATGTCTACATAGTTCTCGAACCCGTAGGGTCTGCACGCTTAATGTTCTGTGACGATTTGTATTATGAGTTATGTGATTTGATGACCGAAGTTTGTTCGGAGTCCCGTATGAGATCAGGGACATGACGAGGAGTCTCGAAATGGTCAAGACGTAAAGATCAATATATTGGAAGGCTATATTCGGACATCGGAAAGGTTCCGAGTGATTCGGATATTTTTTGGAGTACCGGAGAGTTACCGGAATTCGTATTGGGCCTTAATGGGTCATACGGGAAAGGAGAGAAAGGCCTCAAGGGTGGCTGCGCCCCTTCCCCATGGACTGGTCCGAATTGGACTAGGGAAAGGGGGCGCCCCCTTCCTTCCTTCTCCTTCTCCCTTCCCTTTTTCCTATTCCATGTGGGAGGTGGAATCCTACTAGGACTAGGGAGTCCTAGTAGGACTCCACACTTTGGGCGCGCTCTATGAGGGCTAGCCTCCTCCTCCCTCCATCCTTTATATACGTGGCCAGGGGGCACCCCATAGACACACAAGTTGATCATTGATCTCTTAGCCGTGTGTGGTGCCCCCCTCCACCATAATCCACCTCGGTCATATTGTCATAGTGCTTAGGCAAAGCCCTGCGCCGGTAGCTTCATCATCACCGTCATCACGCCGTCGTGCTGACGAAGCTCTCCCTCGACACTCTGCTGGATCGTGAGTTCGTGGGACGTCACCGAGCCTAACGTGTGT
Source organism: Triticum urartu (assembly GCF_003073215.2). NCBI lineage: Eukaryota > Viridiplantae > Streptophyta > Magnoliopsida > Poales > Poaceae > Triticum > Triticum urartu. The sequence goes on along the minus strand of NC_053026.1, from coordinate 614,867,828 downwards.
AGATCACAGAGGTGCTGTACTTTCGGTGCTAGGATCGGTCGATCGTGAAGACGTACGACTACATCAACCGCGTTGTCATAACGCTTCTGCTTGCGGTCTACCAGGGTACGTAGACAACACTCTCCCTCTCGTTGCTATGCATCACCATGATCTTGCGTGTGCGTAGGATTTTTTTGAAATTACTATGTTCCCCTACAAAAACCACATCAACTGGCATGCTCTGACATCAAGGTAGAAGGTGGATGAGGAAGGAAGGGGGGAGAGCTAGTCTGAGAGGAAGGAAAGAGCGCAACAAGGCGGTTGCAGAAGTGATCTTATCCTCGAGGATGGGATCTTTATATTTCCTCCAGCGACACCTCATTCTTCATCTCTCGGCCTACCATCGCTCGGTAGCTGCCATGACCAACCATCAAGCTCTTGTGTGGCCCGCACCACTACTCCCTCTCGTGCACCTGCCATCCTCTCCATGGACGGTTAGAGAGAGAGAGGGAGGGAGGAGAGGGTGACCCCTTTATAAGGGCTCCTCTACAACTTTCCATTGGGAGCTTGGGAAGTAGAGTGTTACATGTGCGCTCCTCCTCCTTCGCCGTCCACCTAGCGACCACTGTCGGTGTCAAAACCAGCAGATCTCGGGTAGGGGGTCCCGAACTGTGCGTCTAGGATAGATGGTAACAGGAGACGGGGGACACGATGTTTACCCAGGTTCGGGCCCTCTCTATGGAGGTAATACCCTACTTCCTACTTGATTGATCTTGATGAATATGAGTATTACAAGAGTTGATCTACCACGAGATCGTAATGGCTAAACCCTAGAAGTCTAGCCTATGAGTATATGGTAATGAATCTGTCCTATTCGGACTATGCTCTCCAGTTTATATAGACACCGGAGAGATCTAGGGTTACACGAGGTCGGTTACATAAGAGGGAATCTTCATAATCGGTCGCCTAGCTTGCCTTCCACGCCAAGTAGAGTCCAATCCGAACACGGGTATAGTCTTCAGTCTTCATGTCTTCATAGCCCATCAGTCCGGCCCATCGGATAACAGGCCGGACGCCCGAGGACCCCTTAGTCCAGGACTCCCTCAACCACGCGCGCTGCGGGTTGCGGGAATGAGCCCAGTCTTAGTTTTGTCGGTCAGGAATGGTTAATTAATTATGGATTAGTTAACAAGTCACAAACAGAAGTGCCACTCTCCGAGACGTTGGACTGTGGGCTATTACTGGACTCGATTGCGGGCCTAAGCCCAGTCCCATCTTGTTGACGGCTTATATAAGGAGGCTTTGGCATGTGGAGTGAGCCCTAACTCACTCATTCCCTCCTGCATGACCCTAGTTGTCATCTATTGTTCCTCTCATTGTGCTACTTCCAGCGATCCCATCCCAACGACCACGTGCACAGTTGATTGGGAGAGCAGCTGCCTCCGGAACCCCGTCATTTCAGATCCTGCTCAAGAGAATGGCGATAAGATTTTTGGGCAGTGTCTTGGCGCAATTGCTCCTGATTCATTCTCATCACCATCGGCCTCTGCTTTGACTACTTCCCTTGCATCGACTCCATGACCGTGGAGGATGCTCAGGCTACTGCCGCCGCCGCCGCATTTCCCTCGCCAACCAGAGGATATGATTCGTCCATCCTCTATTTGCTCGTTCATGTGCTAGCCGTATATGTTGTGCTCATGGATGTTACGGTTCTATGTACTGTACATGCTCACATGCTTAGGTATCAGTATGAAGTGCATATTGTGACTGCCAACTTTATCATGTGCTTGCGGGTTAGATTAATCAAAAAGGTGCTAACATTTCCAACAATTACCTTCATTATTGTCGATCATTCATGCAACACGATTTAATCTTGCTTGTGGGTGCTCATCACCTATATTAGTCAGATATAAAATGTAATAAATGGCTGTAACCATGTTGCAGTGGCGGTAAACGCGGGCGCAATGACCATCAGGGTACTTCTTTTTAAACACCGATTATAATGTAAGCATACACATGCACACTCAGACATCGTGTACTGAAGATCATGTCAGAGTTATGGAGCTTCATGATTGACTAAATCATTATGCGCGTCATCCATCAATGGTAATGTGACCCCCATTGAAAGAATAATCTATACTAATGCGACACCAAAGGGTTAAGTACCATAGGTTTGATCCTTGATGGGCCACGTGTACCATACAACCAGCCTTGTAACATTCTTGTCGCTCATGATACTAGACTATAGGCATGCGGATGGTCATAGCTATAGTTGAAGGGGTCACCTATTACTGATAAGGTCAAGGTCTTGACATCTAAGGCCCACCTAGAGTCCCACACCATCATTGGAAGGTCTCTGGACCACAGGCGCATTCGGATGCGCACCCCTAGAAGTCCACCTGGATATTCCAACATCACTCGAACGTCTTCCCGCCAGTCGGCCTCGCCAGTATCACTCGCACAGTGGAGGCATGGAGGCGGTGTGGGATTCCCAACGGTCGGGTGCCTTAATCTCAGACTTCAAGTGTAGTTATAGCTGCTGTTACCAGTAACTGATGTAGTTATGCTCATTAAACCCCTTGTAACGTGGCATTAATGGGCCGAGCTGCACTATGTTTAAGCCTCCCCTCAGCTCCATGACAAGTGTTCAACATCCATTGTAATCATACACCCCGAAGAGAAAACACAAGCCCCCGTGCACGAGACGTAGGGTTGTGACCTTTCTGAGAGAGGCCTGAACTTGCTAAATCCAAGTGATACATGTGCGCCATAGCTAAGCTCTGCCCTTAGTTCGTACCCCTAGTACTCATTGTCAGGTTCGTTAATTGCCTCAAGAATAGCCCCCCACCCCCTCCTAGTAAAAACATTGTATTTGTCAAATTGAACCCTTGAGCTCACGGGCAGATCTACGTTGGTCCAGCCGGTGTCACTGGACACCGGGTAGAAATCCAGCTTAAGTTATGTATAGTACGTATTTTGTGCCTGGACACCGTTAAAAATTAAAGTTGGACACCGGCTGAAACGAGACAAAGACATAGAGAGAAATACCCGGTGAGTATTCGCGCAGCCGCATGCACACCCGTCTAGTAGGAGTGGCGCTATCGATGGATCAGGTCGTCTGTTTTGGTCTTATATACTCTGTACGTACGTGCCTAACATGAGATGGCTCTAATGTCTAACATGCTCTGTATGTATGTGCCTAACTTGCGCCGATTCTGCTGCAGCATGCTCGCCTCCACTGGGTCGCACCGTCGCCAGTCACCAGCCCGCGGTCGGCTGGAGAATGACACCATCAACCTGCCCCTGCCCTCGCCTGTTGGCCGACGCAGACCGCTAAATAATCGATGGAAATATGTATGGCTCAATCAAGAATGTGTTCATATCTCAAATTCTTGTTGCCTAAATATATGGTTAGAGTTTTCAAATTTAAGAGTATGACAAGTGATAATGAGACCGCTATCTGATATTTTTGTCTTGGTGATTCACATCTATTTGCAATTCTGGACTTTTCGACCGTATGTGACACCAGTAAGACACATTTTTAGGGGGGATTTGTGATAAATATAATGAGACAAATAATGTAACTGAATTGTGCAGTTGTGATAATATAATAAGCGGCAAATTATTAGGGGAATTCATGTTGCCCTCGTTGAACTTTTTTTTGAGTTGGTCATTCATCATATTTGTTTTTATTGTTTGGGTTTCTTGTGTTTTATATTTCAACTATACATAATCAACTAAAATTTCAAATGAAACGCTTCATTTTGGCAAAGATTTTTTGTCATCGAATATTTTAGATTGTTGAGTTTGGTGTACACGTGGACACCGGGTGATTTTTGTTCTGGGTCTGCCCCTGCTTGAGCTTGTGAAAAGATGCGATGTGTCACTCGATTACATACGAAAAAGAAATATAATATCATGCCTCTATGGGAAACAACTAATATATAGATACGCGTGTCCTCTTCTTTGCCATATGTCTTCTTTTGCTTCCATGGATGGCCTTCTCCATGCAACGCCATGGATTATTCCACAAGCCACGTATGTCAGCCTATTCTGTTGGGATATTTCTCATGGGTGGTTTTCACATACTAACAAACTCGATGACAAGGATGCCAATGACTATAAATAGTTGTAGTTCGTTAGTTTAGCTCTAAAAGCTAGCGTTGCCGTTACCACAATCAGCGGGGTGCCCTTAATAGAAGTAAACAACTTATGCATGAACACACATTGGTGAGTTGTTCTGTACCATGTCCTTGCTCTAAGCTTCTCAAACTAAGATCGATTATGTTACGTCTTGGGCTGTATCAATGCAAACAGTACGTTCTCGTAACTTATTTTCATTTCCACGGGTTCTTCTTAAAAACAATGTCATGATTATTGGCTAGCAAATGTGATATTTCTTAGTATCAATGTGATATGGTTGTCATGCCGCATTGGTTTCTCTGGCACAATATGATGACACGTTACCTTAATAAACTCACATGTGATCAGAATTCAGAAAGATATCTATGCAGAAAGCTTTTGCATGTTCGTTCTCCAACTCGGCAAATTGTACACCTAGGCATGCCACGTTGGCTCGACAGGCAGGACCCATGAATCAATTTGGCTTTTTCGCAAACGATTAATTATTTGTGGCCCCCAAATTTGGTGGTTCAGTGTGATTTCCCCTGAATGTTGTGACATCATGTTACCATAGCCTCAAATATGGTGGTTTTGTCTAGTACCTTCATATATGTGGATCATTCACGCAAGAATGTTTAATGTTGCTTGTATAGGTGTTCATCGCCTATAGGGAACCACTAGGCATCAGACTACTAACAATATGCATCCATCAGACAGAGAAATGGAATGTAATCAAGTAGACAGAGAAAAATAAGGCATAGTAACAATAACGCCCTATGTAATAAGGGGCATGTGATTAAATCCTCTGGACCGTGTCATCAATGCCAATAAATTGAGTACCCGTTGAACCAGAACCCCCCAAAAAACGCACTCTCACTATAAATAGTAGCAATGACACTATGGTACAACAACATCCATCCATTCTTATCTTGAGTTACCAGTCTGCTACAATGGCAAGCCATTGGTTCTTCTTCCTCTCACTCTGCCTCCTCCTTGTAGCCGTTTCTTCCATAGATGTGGAGCCCCCTTTAGATTCCCCCCACCTCCAAAAGCCAATTGCTACAGGTCTGTGACAGAGACACTGTGGAAGTGCGCGGGCCTCCAGGCTCTAATCTTCGGCGAAGTGTGCATCACCAAGGACTGCTGCAAGGTGCTCCGTAGGGTTGGCGATGAAACTTGCATCATCAGCTACATGTGTGCCTCCATTGGCTAGCTAGTTCTCAAGATTTGATCTAACTTCACTGGAAGATATTACATGATGTATGTACAATCTAGTTTTTTAATAAATATTATAATGGTGTGTGTTGGTTTTGGATTATATAGAGAGTAACTCATCATTGTGGCCTTAGCATATGGTCTTTGTTTTTTTTTGCGGGTAGAAATTTGTATTACTCATCCACCAAAGTCCTTACAATCAATCGCAGCTAGTTCCAAAGCCTCAGGAGGACGAGAACCTAACCAAGTCATGGTTCTACCCTCACTATGAGCAAATTTAGCTAAGCTATCACTAACTTTATTTTGGCTACGACTTACATGAGTAATACAATTTTCACGTAGAGACATAAGATATCTAATCTCCTTGATGATGGACGAATATACCGATCTGTCAACCTCTGAAGCCTGGATCAATTTCATTGCAATTATAGAATCCATGTCGATCTGCACTAGTAGCTCACTTCTATGGATGGAGAAAGATAAACCTTCCATGCATGCACATAATTCAGCTTCAGGTGCATCCCGGCAAGAAAATAACTGCCTACAGGAAGAGAAGATGATGGCTCCCTTGTCGTCTCTTAACACCATTCCAGCACCGGCCGATCCATCAACAGCAAATGAACCATCAGTACACAACTTAACCCAGCCGGGCTTAGGAGCAGTCCACTTGCGGTCTGCTACGACCATTACCGCATGTGGCCGAACTGAAGTATATGTTATGATTGACTTCCCTTTGCTAGGATCGGCAATTAGATCAGTTTTAATGCTAATTAGAGAATCCAAGTAGCTCATCAAGAACCTTCGAGAAGCCTCCATGGGTGGCGGGGATTTATTATGGACAATCTCATTGCGTATGTGCCACGCCCTCCACAATGTCATGAGAAGCATCGGACGCTCAATATCCGGCAGAGGAGCAAGAGCGTGCAGCAGCCACTCGACACCTGTATTCTGCACGGTAGTAATATTTGGAAGAGTCCATACTTCTGCCATAGCATCCCAGAGAACTCTTGAAAGGGTGCAGCGACATAGTGCATGGAAGCAGTCCTCGGACTCTATCGAACACACAGGGCACAAATCACTAGTTTCCAACCCTCTTGTATGCTTGTTACTCCATGTAGGCAGAGAGTTTGTAGCGACCCGCCATGTGAAATTACGAACCGAAGGAGGAACATCAGTCGACCATATAAATTTCCAGCAGTCCCGACGCCCATCTGGACGTGAGCTGGAGCCCGTCGAAGTGCTTCTGTGAGCTTCCTCAAAGCCGAACTGGTACGCACTTCTCACTGAAAAGGCGCCAAACTTGCCAGGCCCCTACGTCAACGTATCATCCTCCTGTCTTGGCGACGCCCTGATTTTCAAAATCTCCACAACATCCGCTGGCATAAAGAATTTTTGTAACAAGCCAACCTTCCATGAGCCGTTCTCATTCAGCAAATCTGAGATAAAGCGAATTCTGCACCTCCCTTGTAAAGTGAAAGGTTTATAAGAGAAGGGTCTGGGTATCCAATTGTCACGCCAAACACGTATATTTCTTCCATTTCCAACTCTCCAAATCAGACCCTTCTTCAAGAGTTCAAGACCGTAGCTAATAGCTTGCCAAGAAGAAGAAGCATTTCCGGCGAAAACAGTATCCTCAAGTTTACCATCTGGATAGTATCTTGCTTTTAACACTAGTGCGCACAGACTGTCAGGCTTTGTAATTAATCTCCATGCTTGCCTAGCTAATAGTGCTTGGTTAAAAATTCTGAAATCTCTAAAACCAACACCTCCTTTACTCTTTGGTTGCATCAGATTATCCCATGCCCGCCAGTGCACTTTCCTCTTCCCCTTCTCAGCTCCCCAATAAAAGGCTCTTACCATTCTAGTAAGTTCATCACACACTGAAAAGGGTAATTTAAAGACCCCCATCATATAAGTGGGAAGGGCCTGAGCAACGGACTTAATGAGTGTCTCCCTCCCTGGTTGAGCAAGGTGACCATCTCCCCACTAGAGCAATCTTTTAGTTAAACTCATCTGAAGATTCTGAAATCTTCCCTTAGACATGTGACCATCAGGCGTGGGGAGTCCAAGGTACTTCTCCTCAAAAACCTAACTAGTGACATTGAGAACTCCTCTGATTTCCTCCTGCCTGACATAAGGGCAAGCCTCGCCAAAAAGAATAGAGCACTTGTCAAAATTCAAACTTTGACTCGTTGCATTTCCATATTGATCCAATGCTAGCTTTATTGTTTCGGCCTGAGCACAGTTTGCTTCGAAAAATAACATAGTATCATCAGCAAACAATAGGTGTGAGATCCCTGGAGCTCTTCTACATACCTTGACAGGTGTAATATCACCACTAGACACATATTGCTTCAGAATTGCAGAAAGTCCATCAGCCACAAAAAGGAACAAGAAGGGGGATAGCGGATCGCCCTGCCGAAGCCCACGCGACGGTGCAAATGAATCCAAGAGGGTCCCATTAAGTTTGACAGAGTATCTCACCGATGCGACACAAGACATTATCCAGTCCACCCATCGTTGAGAGAAACCCAACTTTTGCATCACCTGCTTCAAGAACTTCCAATCCACCCTATCATATGCTTTTGAGAGATCGAGTTTGTAAGCACAAAAGCTTTTTGTAGGATCCTTTTCTTGCTTAATGTGGTGGATACATTCAAAAGCCACAAGAGCATTATCATTAATCAAACACCCTGGGATAAAGGCATTTTGCTCTGGAGAAACAATACCATCCAATAATGGCCTTAAATGATTCACCATGCACTTTGAGATGACCTTGTATATGACATTACATAGACTAATCGGCCTGTAGTGAGACAAGCTGGAGGGGTTAGCAATTTTAGGAATAAGAACTATGGAGGTAGAATTTACCCCTTCCGGCATAATCCCAGAAGCAAAAAATCCCCTGACCGCTGCAATCACACTATTTTGTTGTTGGGGAACGTAGTAATTTCAAAAAAAATCCTACGCACACGCAAGATCATGTGACGCATAGCAACGAGAGGGGGGAGTGTGATCTACATACCTAGTAGATCGACAACGGAAGCGTTTGGTTGATGTAGTCGTACGTCTTGACGATCCGACCGATCAAGCACCGAAACTACGGCACCTCTGAGTTCTAGCACACGTTCAGCTCGATGACGATCCCCGGACTCCGATCCAGCAAAGTGTCGGGGAAGAGTTCCGTCAGCACGACGGCGTGGTGACGAACTTGATGTACTACAGCAGCAGGGCTTCGCCTAAACTCCGCTACAATATTATCGAGGACTATGGTGGCTGGGGGCGCCGCACACGGCTAAGGAAAAGATCACGTGGATCAACTTGTGTGTCTCTGGGGTGCCCCTGCCTCCGTATATAAAGGACTAAAGGGGGGAGGCTGGCCGGCCAAGGAGGGCGCGCCAGGAGAGTCCTACTCCCTCTGGGAGTAGGATTCCCCCCCCCCCAATCCTAGTTGGAATAGGATTCGCGGAGGGGGGAAAAGAGAGAGAGGGGCCGGCCCCCTCTCCTTGTCCTATTCGGACCAAGGGAGGGGAGGGGCGCGCGGCCCATGAGGGGCTGCCTCTTCTCTTTTCCACTAAGGCCCATCATGGCCCATATAGCTCCCGGGGGGTTCCGGTAACCTCCCGGTACTCCGGTAAAATCCCGATTTCACCTGGAACACTTTCGATATCCAAACATAGGCTTCCAATATATCAGTCTTTATGTCTCGACCATTTCGAGACTCCTCGTCATGTCCGTGATCACATCCGGGACTCCGAACAACCTTCGGTACATCAAAATGCATAAACTCATAATATAACTATCATTGTAACCATAAGCGTGCGGACCCTACGGGTTCGAGAACAATGTAGACATGACCGAGACACGTCTCCGGTCAATAACCAATAGCGGGACCTGGATGCCCATATTGGCTCCTACATATTCTACGAAGATCTTTATCGGTCAGACCGCATAACAACATACGTCGTTCCCTTTGTCATCGGTATGTTACTTGCCCGAGATTCGATCGTCGGTATTCCAATACCTAGTTCAATCTCGTTGCCGGCAAGTCTCTTTACTCGTTCTGTAATACATCATCCCACAACTAACTCATTTAGTTGCAATGCTTGCAAGGCTTAAGTGATGTGCATTACCGAGAGGGCCCAGAGATACCTCTCCGACAATCAGAGTGACAAAACCTAATCTCGAAATACGCCAACCCAACATGTACCTTTGGAGACACCTGTAGTACTCCTTTATAATCACCCAGTTACGTTGTGACGTTTGGTAGTACCCAAAGTGTTCCTCCGGTAAACGAGAGTTGCATAATCCCATAGTTATAGGAACATGTATAAGTCATGAAGAAAGCAATAGCAACATACTAAACGATCGGGTGCTAAGCTAATGGAATGGTTCACGTCAATCAGATCATTCTCTTAATGATGTGATCCCGTTAATCAAATAACAACTCATTGTTCATGGTTAGGAAACATAACCATCTTTGATTAACGAGCTAGTCAAGTAGAGGCATACTAGTGACACTTTGTTTGTCTATGTATTCACACATGTATTATGTTTCTGGTTAATACAATTCTAGCATGAATAATAAACATTTATCATGATTATAAGGAAATAAATAATAACTTTATTATTGCCTCTAGGGCATATTTCCTTCAGTCTCCCACTTGCACTAGAGTCAATAATCTAGATTACACAGTAATGATTCTAACACCCATGGAGCCTTGGTGCTGATCATGTTTTGCTCGTGGAAGAGGCTTAGTCAACAGGTCTGCAATATTCAGATCCGTATGTATCTTGCAAATCTCTATGTCTCCCACCTGGACTAGATCCCGGATGGAATTGAAGCGTCTCTTGATGTGCTTGGTTCTCTTGTGAAATCTGGATTCCTTTGCCAAGGCAATTGCACCAGTATTGTCACAAAAGATTTTCATTGGACCCGATGCACTAGGTATGACACCTAGTCGGATATGAACTCCTTCATCCAGACTCCTTCATTTGCTGCTTCCGAAGCAGCTATGTACTCCGCTTCACATGTAGATCCCGCTACAACGCTTTGTTTAGAACTGCACCAACTTACAGCCCCACCGTTTAATGTAAACACGTATCCGGTTTGCGATTTAGAATCGTCCGGATCAGTGTCAAAGCTTGCATCAACGTAACCTTTTACGATGAGCTCTTTGTCACCTCCATATACGAGAAGCATATCCTCAGTCCTTTTCAGGTATTTCAGGATGTTCTTGACCGCTGTCCAGTGATCCACTCCTGGATTACTTTGGTACCTCCCTGCTAGACTTATAGCAAGGCACACATCAGGTCTGGTACACAGCATTGCATACATGATAGATCCTATGGCTGATGCATAGGGAACATCTTTCATATTCTCTCTATCTTCTGCAGTGGTCGGGCATTGAGTCTTACTCAACTTCACACCTTGTAACACAGGCAAGAACCCTTTCTTTGCTTGATCCATTTTGAACTTCTTCAAAACTTTGTCAAGGTATGTGGTTTGTGAAAGTCCAATTAAGCGTCTTGATCTATCTCTATAGATCTTAATGCCTAATATGTAAGCAGCTTCACTGAGGTCTTTCATTGAAAAACTTTTATTCAAGTATCCCTTTATGCTATCCAGAAATTCTACATCATTTCCAATTAGTAATATGTCATCCACATATAATATCAGAAATGCTACAGAGCTCCCACTCACTTTCTTGTA
>NC_053026.1:614691245-614855744 GCF_003073215.2 Triticum urartu | reverse complement strand
GTTGGCGAACTAGTTCTACGCCTGCCGGATAAGAAAAAGGACAAACTCAAGCCCAAGTGGGAAGGTCCATTCATAATCGACCAAGTCCTGACTGGCGGGGCGTACCGCCTACGAGATGCGTCGGATAACCGACTCGAGCCGAACCCGTGGAACGCCACCCGTCTCCGAAGATTCTATGCCTAGCGCCGGACTCTGTGTTCGTCTCCTTCCTTTGTCCATTTTTTGCATTTTTTGTCTTACATTTCTCTCCTTCCCGTCTTTTCTTTTAAAACGACGGCCAGTGAATTGTAATACGACTCACTATAGGGCGAATTCGAGCTCGGTACCCGGGGATCCTCTAGAGTCGACCTGCAGGCATGCAAGCTTATTTATACGGGCTTCATGCCCAACACATGCGTCAAACTTCCGCATGTACCTTTTTTTCACCATTATATGCATCGATATGACTTAAGTTTTGGCCAAGCTGGGTTGCCTGGCTCCTGTGCTTACCCCTACGTTCCCGATTGTTCGGCTAGGCGGTAAAGGGAGCACCTCTGCGACTGTTACTGCCGGGTCAGCCGGATGTGTACCTCAGACTGGGTGAAGCCGAAAGCTAGCGTTCTTAAGGGAATATTCGGTCGGTGAGACAAAAGATGATCTTTTACCCATTTTATGCGCCCCCAGATGCTTTTTTCTGCGTCTTTTTACGCAGTCCGGACATGCACTTTAGGGCATGCCTCCCAGCGAAAGGAACCCCTAACGGAACTATTCTCTCTGGAAGATGTTTCTTACTAACCATGTAATATAACATAACTAGTTGGGCACTTGTCTGATAAAGCACTAATGACCCCTACGCCTAGTCTCCACGCATACCATGGTTCTTATATAACCGCTATGGTATTCGGACACACTCCGGACCGTCAGGTCCCGAGGATGAAGCGAAAAGGTCGGCAACGACAAACGATCTACAATCCGGCTAGAAGGCATTACACATGTCAATTCAAAATTACATAGTTATTCTGACTGATTGTATTCCTCTTCTATACCATCTAACAGGTTGTCTAATGTATAGTCCTGCTGGGAATACTTCGCGGCCAACTCTACTTGGCCGTATACTAAGCTCACAGGGATCTCCTTCCCGTCAGGCCCCACTGGTCCGACCTCGGCCATGTGGTTCGGGTCAGACTTCGTAAAACGAGTCTTCACCATGGCCCATGCTTCCCAAGTGCCTTGCCAGCAGGCCGATATCTTCCACAACCAGAAGCGCCGCCGAGCTCCCTTCAGCTTCTCCGCAAGCTCTCCAAGGCCCTCGGGCATGGAGTGGGCAGGCCATAAGGCTTGGGCAACACCTCGCATCGCCTACCGAACTCGCTCGTGCAGTTGCATGAGTTCGGGAAGAAGGTCACCCGTAGAACCAGGCATCTCCTCTGCAGGACGACCTGTGAGCATACCTACAGACATTACTCTGTTAGTCGACTTCCTCGCCGAACTCTTTTTTCAAAGTTCGTTCAAGCACTTACTAAAAATGCCGCGTCGAAGCCGCTGATTCTCCTTCGTAGAGTCCAAAAGCTGGCCACGAACATCTTTTAAGTTCGACGTCCAGCTTGGTGTTGGCATCCTGAAGATCATTCTTCTCTCGCCTCACCCTCGTCAACATACTCTCACCGGCCTTTAGCTGGTGTAAGTGTTGTTGCTTGTCCGGATCGAGTCTGGTGCCATCTGCAATTTTATTTGTCAGATTTACACCCACACCGCACAATACTAATCTTTCGAAGTGTATTTTACCTGAGGGGGTCCCTTTGGGATCCCCTGCTGCGGCTAGTGCAGCCTCTAGTTGGGCCTTGCACTTTTCCAGCTCCTGGGACAGTATAGTATTCTTCTCTGTAAGAACCTGCATATTAAATGATCCTTAAATCAGTTGCTCTAACTGTTTCAAGTCTCGGGGGCTACTGGCATATATATATAATTAACCAAAATTTTCTTACCCGTATGTCTTTCACATACTGCTCTGTGGCTCTAGCTAAACCATTTTGAGTGGCACGGAGGTACGCATCTCCCGAATTAAAGGCATCTAAAGCCTCTTGGGAGAAACAAGCGTCGCGCAGAATTGTCCGGCGACGCCTGCGGTTCATGGCACTCTCCACCTTTGAATTTGTGACGGACAACATGTCCGCATCCTCTATCGGAGGAACGTCCGGTGCGCGCCTTGTACTCGCCTCTGCTTCTTGGCCAGACGTTGGAGCCTGGCTGGTGGAGGCGCGATTGGCAACCTCTCCGGATGTAGTCCGGCGAGGTCTCTTCGTCCTGAAGATAGCACGAGCGTTAATATGCCCTGATAGAATAACTCCAGGGAAACAGAGGGTGCACTATACCTTTGCGCCGGCATTTCAGTCCGGACTTCATTCCTTTTTGCCCTACGGGGCTCTGCGGCCCCTCGTTGGCTGGCCGCCGTAGGTTTGGCCTCCTGCCTCGGAAATCTCCCCTGCAAAACACGGTTGACGTCAGAAACACCAAAATACGCGAGAGTGGAATCCCTCTCAAGGGAATGAGACTCCGGTTTCCGTCACCAGGGAGGCCGGGATTAACCCTGGGTAATCAGCTGTGATGGCTACCAAGGTATTGTCCTTGCTTAGCTGATAAAACACCCCGTTGATAAGCTCCACCGATATGTCTGGATCCTCTTCGAAGTCCGTATCGAGGGACCGTTCTGGGCCCTCGGGCTGTGGAGGGCGGCTGCTTATATTCTTTACCTCCTGTCGCAGTTCCTGCAATGAAGTCGTTAGACTACCTAACCACGGTAGTATAAAACAAACGGGCAAGCACAATTGTTCACTTACCCAACTTGGAGGATCGTACATACTGAATCCGGCCTGCAGGTTGATGCGAAGGAATTCCTCCTTTTCTCCCTTGTACAAAGAGGATAAGATCTTTTCTAGAGCAGCGGCTGAGTCCGGCCCTTTACGACCATAATGGGTGGCGTCATCCTCCCCGTTGAATTCCCACATTGGGTGGCCTCTATATTGAAGCGGCTGCACTCCCCGGATAATGCATGCGGCAATGACTCCAATCATGGTTAGTCCGGAATGAGCCAACAGTCTTATCCGGCCCATCAGGTAAAGGACGTCTCTGTCGCTTTCTCTCTGAGAGCTCCGCGCATGCCAGCTCAAGCGTTTCTTCAATGGAGCACTGTTGAACTCAGGGAGACCGACCCGGATAGGGTCCGGTAGCGGGACGTCATCTATATAAAACCATTCCGAAGGCCAGTCCTCGAATGCTTCCTTTGGGGTTCCGGATAGGTATCCGGTACCGGCGATGCGCCATACTTCGGCTCCGCCCACTTGGTATATGGACCCCTTTTGAGAACGAGGCACCAGGCAGAATAACCTCTTCCACAGTGCGAAATGAGCCTCAACGCCTAAAAATAGCTCGCAAAGGGCGACGAAACCCACAATATGCAATACGGAGGCGGGCGTGAGATTGTGCAGTTGGAGGCCGTAAAACTCCAGAAGCCCACAGAGAAATGGGTGAATCGGAAATCCCAGTCCCCTTAACAGATAGGGGACGAGGCACACCCGCTCTCCTTTAGAAGGATTGGGGGTGCTCTCCGCTTGTTTTCGGCCATTATAGGTGGTGAGACCGGCTCGGACCGGGACCATGTATGCCTGAGGGAGAAATCCCTTGGCCTGAAGCGATGCTAACTCGCTATGCGGGATGGTGCAACTCTCCCAGTCCCCGGGTTTGGGACAGGAGGGGCGAGGGGAGGAGCTGTGACGGCTGGTCATGTTGGAATAGACCTTTGGATGGAAGCGCTCTGGTGATCACTCGCGGAAAGGAGAAGATGTGGTTTGGATCTAAATCCCCATCCCGTTAAATAGGCGGCCCGTTTATATGGCTAGGGGTGTGAATGTAAAAACGCCCCGGCTTTTCGCATTTGTTTTACATGTGGAAGACGGCCATTATTGGGCATGGAAGCCGAGGAGCGCTACATTACAAGAATCGGACATTATTCCTACAGGTACACAAGATTTGGAGAAGAACCCGCCTTGCAATGCCCAACAATTTGCGCGCCGGACTCGTCGTCATTGAAGCCTGGTTCGGGGGCTACTGAGGGAGTCCTGGATTAGGGGGTGTTCGGGTAGCCGGACTATACCTTCGGCCGGACTCCTGGAATATGAAGATACAAGATTGAAGACTTCGTCCCGTGTCCGGATGGGACTTTCCTTGGCGTGGAAGGCAAGCTTGGCGATGCGATATTCAAGATCTCCTACCATTGTAACCGACTCTGTGTAACCCTAACCCTATTCGGTGTCTATATAAACCGGAGGGTTGTAGTCCGTAGGACAGAATCAACTCCATACACAACAATCATACCATATGCTAGCTTCTAGGGTTTAGCCTCCTTGATCTCGTGGTAGATCTACTCTTGTACTACCCATATCATCGATATTAATCAAGCAGGAGTCACTACTAGAAAAAGGGCTATAGATGGGATTGACACTAATGGCGCACCAGACAAGCGGTGCGCCATTAGTATATACTAATGGCGCACCACCTTCTGATACGCCATTAGAGTTGAAACTACTAATGGTTCACCTGGCCCAGGGTGCGCCATTAGTATCATTTTTTCTGAACTAGTGCGCCTGTCCAAACATACTAATGGCGCATCCAGACACAGTGCGCCATTACTAGTTGTAACTAGTAATGGCGCACCTATCGGAGAGTGCGCCACTAATGTTGTTTTTTTTATTATATTTTTATTCCTTTTTTTGCAAAACTACTAATGGCGCACTGTTCCAGCGTGCGCCATTACTAGTTTAAACTAGTAATGGCGCACTGTCGGACAGTGCGCCATTAGTATGTTTTTTTTTGCAAAACTACTAATGGCGCACCACCAGAAGGTGCGCCATTAGTAACCTGGATTACTAATGGCGCATTTAGAGTTGGTGCGCCATTAGTAAGTGGGCAGCAACAAGATATTTTGGACAGCCTCTCCTACCCAGACTCACTTTCTCCCCACTTCATTCTCTCCACCTCCTCCTTGTCTCGGGTGCCTCCTCTTTTTCACCTCATTTCCACCATAGATTCATTCAAATTAAGTGGTTAAATTACCTTGTTTTGATAGGTAAGTAAGGGGGGAAGCTATATTTATGTTGTTCTCCCTACAACAATGTGCACATGCACTTTTTATGGCCTAGCTAGATCTATGTATGTTCGTGGTGTTGCATATGTTTGTGGTGTTGCATATGTGTTTGTGTTTGGAGGTGTACCGGTATTTGAAATGCCACAGTTGCCAATATTTTGCCGGAATGTTGATTCATTTCCGTTTCGGCGAGAATTTTGGCATTAAGCATTCTTTTTGGTCCTATTTTTAGGGAAAGTCATGCCAAATTTTTTCTTGGTTCTGAAATATTGTTTTGCTCTACCCCGCAGGCGACCATGGTTCGCACGATGACCGAAGGCATCGTGAATAGGTTTTTGAGGTCCGCGAAGGCCGAGATGCTTCAAAAGAACGAGACGGAGATAAGATGTCCGTGTCGAAGATGCAAGCTGAAAAGCCTTATTGCGGACCCGGATTCCGGGAAGGTGCGGGACCACCTGCTCTTGCATGGTTTCATGGATGGCTATCGGTGGCAAGGTGATGAAGATGACTACGAAGTCGTCCATGGGGGCCGGGCAAGAAATGAGGAAGGGCAGCAAGACAACCACCGCGGCTCGGGCGGGCGAGAAGACGAAGAATCCCCAGGAGATGATCATGATGGTGATGCTGTACACAGTCATCATGTAGAAGATGCAGGACATGATGATGAGGAAGATGCCGGAGCAGACGACGGGCATGATCATGAAGATGATGATGCCGGCGGAGCAAACAACGCTGGACCATCGATGGGCTGGGTGCAGGACCCTCATATTCAAGAGCTGCTTCTCAAGCAGACGGATAACGCAAGAGCTGCCGCCCGAGAGAAAGCCAAGATGGATCAACTTGAGTTAGATGCGGTTACTCCATTGTATGAAGGATGCAGGCCCAAGGATACCCGCCTGAAAGTAACGTTCATGGCTCTGGAGATGAAGGTAAAACACAAAATGACCGACGCATGCTTCGACGAGAACATGTCATTCTGGCATGAACGTCTTCCCAAGGGGAACAAGTGCCCGACCAGTTTGGAGGAGGCGAAGAAAATCGTGTGTCCTCTGGATTTACTACACGTGAAATACCATGTGTGCATGAACAATTGCATCATTTATCGGGACGAGCACGCGGAGTCTACCATATGTCCGGTGTGCGGCGTCACTCGATACAAGAAGAGGAAGAAAGCTCCTCGAAAAGTGGTGTGGTACTTTCCAATCACTCCTTGTCTGCAGCGGTATTTCACGGACCCTAAGGTAGCAAAGCTCCTGCGTTGGCACGCGGATAGGGAGGAGAAGAAGCGAGAAGATGACGCAAATGATCCGGAGATAGATAAAAAAGACAAGATGCTGAGTCACCCTAAGGATGCGAGCCAGTGGCAAGCGTTGAACTTCGAAGACCCAGAATTTGGGAACGATCCAAGGAACATCATGCTGGGCGCGAGCACCGATGGAGTCAATCCGTTTGGCAGCCAGAGAAGCACACATAGCACCTGGCCTGTGTTTGTGTGGATGTACAACCTTCCCTCCTGGCTGTGCATGAAGAGGAAGTACATTCACATGAGTATGCTAATTGAAGGACCGAAACAACCAGGGAACGACATCAATCTGTATCTGGGGCTGCTGAAAGAGGAGCTTGACACGCTGTGGAAAACGCCAGCCAATACGTGGGACGCCGCAGAGAAAGAATATTTCCCTATGAGAGCCGCGCTGCTCACGACGGTGCACGACTATCTCGGTTACGGATATGTCGCGGGGCAGGTGGTCCACGGATTTTCTAGATGCGTCAGGTGCATGGATGACACAACGTATCGCCAGCTAGATAGAGATCCCAGGTCTTCGAAAACCGTGTTCATGGGACATCGAAGGTGGCTTCGCGACGATGACCTGTGGAGAAAACGCAAGGATCTGTTCGATGGTGAAACCGAACCCCGAGGACGCCCGCGTACGAGGAGCGGCGAGGAAATAGACGAGCTGTTGAAAAATTGGAAAGACTGCCCACTGCTAGGAAAGAAGCAAAAGGCGCCAGAGCCGGGAAAGAAGCGAAAGGCGCCAGAGCCGCTGCTGAAGGTATGGAAAACGAGGTCTGTTTTCTGGGACTTGCCATACTGGAAGATCCACCGTGTGCCTCACAGCCTTGATGTCATGCATATCACGAAGAATGTGTGCGAGAGTCTGCTTGGTACCCTACTCAACATGCCAGAGAGGACCAAAGACGGGCCGAAAGCAAGGGCAGACTTGAAATCAATGGGCATCAGGCAGGAGCTTCACGCTATATATGATGATCATGATGATGATGATGATGATGAGGCGAAGCAGGACACGGAAAGTCGTCGCAAAGGAAAAAAGGCCAAGAAGACCGGAAATGACTGCCCTCCCGCGTGCTTCGCTCTAAGTCAGGAGGAGATCGAGCAGTTTTTCACCTGCCTCGTAGGAGTAAAACTTCCTGACAGTTACGCGGGGAAGATAAGCACATACCTAGACCCAGCGAAGCTGAAGTTCAGCGGGATGAAGTCTCACGACTGTCACGTGCTGATGACGCAGATACTTCCAGTTGCAATCCGTGGGATCATGGACGCGCACGTCCGTGAAACCCTATTTGGCCTATGCAACTTTTTCGACGTCATCTCTCGGAAGTCTGTTGGCGTGAGGCAACTCAGAAGGCTACAGGAAGAGATCGTGGTGATACTATGCGAGCTTGAGATGTACTTCCCGCCCGCATTCTTCGACGTTATGGTGCATCTGCTGGTCCATATCGTGGACGATATCATCCAACTCGGGCCAACGTTCCTGCACAGCATGATGCCGTTCGAAAGGATGAATGGTGTCATCAAACGATACGTTCGCAACATGTCACGTCCAGAGGGAAGCATAGCCAAGGGCTTTTTGACCGAAGAGTGCATCTCCTACTGCACGAATTATGTAGGCATCGAGAACCCCGTTGGTCTGCCCGTCAACAGGCACCTCGGCAGGCTCGCTGGATGGGGTCACCGTGAGGGTCGTCGCGAAATGCATGTCGACTTCGAGGGTCGACTCGCCGACTTTCAAAGAGCAAACCTAGTCGCGCTACAACACATAGACGTGGTCGATCCTTGGGTGGTAGAGCACAAAACCTTTATTAAGAAGACGTACAATGACCGAGGCCAACAGAGGACGGACGGAGATATAATCAAAGAGCACAACTCATGTTTCACGCGTTGGTTCAAGCAGAAGCTTCTGTCGTACCCTTTACATGAGGATTCTTCCGCGGAAGAACAACTCATATTCGCCTTGTCACAGGGCGCCGAGCACAACCCGATGACCTATGAGGCGTACGATATCAATGGCTACACATTCTACACCGAGGCCAAGGACATGAAGAGCGATGGTTATCAGAACTCCGGGGTAACGATGGAATCCTACACCGGTAACGACAAGGACAGATACTACGGAAGGATCGAGGAGATCTGGGAGCTGAGCTACGCTGGAGAGAAGGTCCCGATGTTCCGTGTCAGATGGGCCAAGAGCGTCCTAAAAGAAGACTAGTATTTCACCACCATGGTTATACCCGAAGCCAAATCCAAGACCGCGGGCGCAAACGTCACCACGAAAAATGAGCCATGGGTACTGGCTTCCCAAGTGGACCAATGCTTCTTCATTACTGACCCGTCAGAGCCTAGTCGTGTTGTCGTGAGGAGAGGCAAAAGGAAGATCATCGGAATGGATGGAGTAGCCAATGAGCAAGTCTTCGACAAGTACAGCGACCCGAGGATCGAACATGACGACGATGATGAAGTAGCAGCATACACCACAAGAAGAAGCAGGACCACCCTACCTAAAGGACGTCCGTTCCACAGAAGAACTCCATTTGCGAAAAAGAAGGGCAAGAAGATTGTGAACAGATAGCTAGCTAAGATCGATTGTATTTAAATCGTAGCCTTCATTTCTCGATTGTATTTCATGGGCACTTTTTGAACTATCATGAATATTTTTAAATTTCATGGACACTCGATCTCGATCCCCCTCCATCTCGATCGCTATCCCACCTCGCCAGATCCGGTCCCCCTCGCCGCCGAGCACCCCCCCGGTCCACCGGCCGCCGCCGCCGACCCCCCGCACCCCTCCCCTACTCAACCGCCGCCGCCGACCCCCCGCACCCCGCGCACCATCCCCCGCTCCACTGGCATTACTGTTTGATGATATTTTTTAAAAAATTATCACTGTCTTATAAAAAAAATATTATTGTTATGATTTAAACAAGTTTGAACATATTTAAACACAAATAAGTATCAAACAGCATTTTAAATGCACAAAAAAATTTGTGGAGCCTGGGAATCGAACCCAGGACCTCCTGGTGTGAGAACTGACTGCTGACCAGTCGAGCTAGTAGAGGGAACTTGGTGTGGATCACGTCAGGTGGAAGATAACCTGTTGGCTCGAGCAGAAATCAAAAAAAAATACTAATGGCGCACCACGGTGAGGTGCGCCATTAGTATGGATGTACTTATGGCGCACCGAGGGGTGGTGCACCATTAGTATTGTGCCATTGCTATAAGAAAAAAAACTACTAATGGCGCACCACGGTGAGGTGCGCCATTAGTATGGATGTACTTATGGCGCACCGAGGGGTGGTGCGCCATTAGTATTGTGCCGCCCCCATCCATATTTCCTCCCCGGCCCCTCCCTATCCCCTCTCTCTCCCTCACCCTCGCCCTCGATCCCCCTCCCCTCTCCTCGACGCCGCCTCGACGCCCCGACGCCGCTGCCCCGACGCCTTGACGCCGCTGCCCCGATGCCTCGACGCCGCTGCCCCGACGCCTCGACGCCGCTGCCCCAACGCCTCGACGCCGCCTCGACGCCGCCTCTCCTCCACAACGGCCGCTGCATCAGCCCAAGTAAGTTCTCCTCCTTCTTCTTTTAGATCCATTAGGCCTTCGGTCGATCTGTCCCGCAGGTGTGGATTAGGAACCCTTTGTTTCTTTCTTGGAATTGATTTTGCTCCGGTTCTTGGCTCTCTACTTGGCATGCGATCCCTAAATATTATTCTGAGAAATGTTTTAGTTGACTTGCAATCTAGGACTACAAGTTAATGGCTGCCTTACTAAAACCAACCTAATTTCAGCCTAAAAAGGAATTTAGACCACTAGCCCAGCTTATAAGTTTTGAGCCCACCCTCTGGTTTCTTCCTTGATTCGCCACTGCACAAGGCCAATATTTTTTAAAGTTTTTAAAGGACTG
This sequence comes from Triticum urartu, assembly GCF_003073215.2. Taxonomy (NCBI): domain Eukaryota; kingdom Viridiplantae; phylum Streptophyta; class Magnoliopsida; order Poales; family Poaceae; genus Triticum; species Triticum urartu. The sequence continues at coordinate 614,845,424 of NC_053026.1, read as the reverse complement.
TTTACTGAAATTTGCTGCTATTGTGTTGCGCATCTACACTTGTTCATTGTTAAGAAAACCCTGGAATACCGAAACCCTAGAAAAAAATACCCAGCAAGCCACCGATGTAGAAAACTTCCTTCAATCTCTGCATTGCCTTCCACCTAACCTCCGATATGAAAATCCTAACTATCTAATCTCTGACTTTGAAAACCATATCAAACTCCCAAAACGGCAACACAACAAGGAACAAAGAAGTCGAAGATTACAAGTTAGGGTTTCTCACTTCACCTAGTCGCCGGTAGTCGCTAGGTGCTTGCTGGCGGCCTTCCAATCTCACTCTGCGCTCTTCTGCTCCAACCGTTGAGAGCGGCCAGGCAAGTAGGCGGCGGAGTCGGGGGGGGATGGTTTGGGGGGGGGGGGGGGGTGGGGGGGCGGGGGTGTGCCGACGATGGGGATTATGACACAGACCCTATCCGTGTCAAGCACAGAAAATAATGGCCCGTGGGTCCAGTTCATAAAGAAACAACCAAACAGGCCCACAAGCCGCTTACCAGTCACAAAGTAAAACCATATGTTACTAATAAAAAACACAAAGAAAAATCCTTTTGTCTAAAAACAAAAACAAAGGAAAATCGTCAAAAAGAGGGAAATCCTTTTTGGGTGAGTTCAACATGAACGTGATGGTGAGAGGCTCAACGAGGAGTTTTGTACATTTACAACACCTTTGTTTTAGAGAGAAAAATGCACCTTACAATGTGAAATTATAAAATCGTTATTAATAAGGGATTTTTATTTCTGTGCCCCTGGTTCCTTAGCTCTACTCATTCATCCCCACTCTGTTAACTTTTGCTCACCTTTTCCCACTCCCTCGCCCGAAACCCTCATAACTAGTTATAACAGACGTTGCCGTCGGGTCAATGCCTTTGACCGTTAGTTGACGAGTGGGGCTGCGTATACGTGGGCGCATGCAAGACCACGGTCGTGGGGTAGCACGTGTCCATGGACATGCCTGAAACGTCCCATCGTATAAAGAGGGCAACCACCTCCATCGCCCCTACCATTTCCCCCAAATCCCCTCGCTGCCGCATCGTCTTCCTCTCCACGCCGTCGTCGTCTCGCTCTCCTCCACTGCATCCACCGCACCCTCTCGCCCTCCCCCACCGCATCCTCTTCCTCACCTTCATCGCCTCCATCTGTCAGATGGCCGACGCTCGTGGCGATGTCGGCGCAGCGGCCGGAGATGTGGTGGAGCTGCAGGGTCAGGGCACGATGACCGCGGATGTTGGCGGCGTCCATGGCGGTGCGGGGAAACTCGCAACCGCTGTGGATGTGGCAGTCTCCGCCTCATCGCTTCAGAAGGTGACGGCGTCGAGCGGTGTAGTCCACCCTGATGCCCCCGTTGCGCCGCCTGCCGTGGAGGAGGAGGTATTTGCACTTGCTTAGCTAGTAGAGTTAGTTCGATTGTGATTCATACAGTAGTTCAGATGGTTAGAGTAGTTGGTTTGACGGATGGGCCAGGTTTTTTTGTAGGTGTATGGGTTGGGGGATGGGGGTTTTTGGACTAGGGTTTATTGGATAAATTGGTTGCAAAAATGCTAGCTAGATGTTGTGAACTATGATTTTAGGTGCTGCATGATTGGGGTTTTTAGATTTGGATAAATTCGTTGCGAAAATGCTAGATGTTGTGAACAGATTGGAGTTTTTAATGCTATGATGCTTATTAGATTTTTTTTAGTGCTCACAGATTGGGGTTTTTAATGCTACTCAGATTCGTTGCCTTAGATTGGGTCCCTGTTAGATTTGTTTTTGAATGCTACTCAGATTGAGGTTTTTAATCTCATATTCCCAAATGGAACCCATTGATTAAGAATTTATTTGATTCATTAGTATATAAATTATATGAAGTTATATTAGTTCTATTCTTCAATGTGTGTGCATGACCAATGATCAATTTGTGTGCATGACCAATGATCAATGTGTTATTTGAATGTCATATTGGGGTTTTTGATCAATGTGTGTTCAAATCTAATACATTGATATACTAGTGATGGATGTGGTTTTTGAATGCATAGAGCTTAGGGGCACAGAAATAAAAAACCCCACTTCTAAAACATTTCTGATGAATGTAAATTTTCAAGGGATCCCAATTTTCAATGCATATAGCTATGATCAACGTGTCATCTGTGCATATCTAAATTTTCAATTAGCTTATGTATTTACTAGTGATGGATGTCATTGTGTATTCAGGAGGAGGATGGTGGGGGAAGAGGAGGAAGATAGACTATACTTTCGACGAGCCGTATGATCCAGCGTATGGTGATGACGAAGAGTATGAGGTAATCCTACTTGAAATTTAGATTGTTCATTTATTTCGTTTCACATGGTGTATTCCCATTGATCTATAATGTACTAATGTAATTCATTCGTGTGTGCAGTATGTCTCTGGGGAAGATGTGGATGTGGACCACGGCAACTTTGCCTCCTTCAAAGAGAAGGAAGAGGAGAAGATCAGGATCAAGGGCGTGGATTACTACTACAAGAGCAAGACCAAAACTTGGCGCTGCCTGTACTGCACCACCAAGCCAAAGCCAAAGTCCGGCCGCTTTGTTCACCTTCTAACTCATGCAGAAGATGTGGCCATCCATGGAGAGGACTACAAGATCCTAGGGCAGCATGCTGCCCTAGCCAAAGTCCTGTCTCCCCCCTTCCCTGATGTTATGATGTTATGATGTGTTTTAAGTACTTTAGGTTGTTTGCTAAACTATGTGGGCGAACTTTGTTTGTGAACAGGATGTGGGTTACCTTTTGGTGGTTGGATGAATTTTATATGCATGTGGCTATCTATGTTGGGTATTTTTGTGTTTTTAAATTTATCTGCTATGATTTGTTTTAGTGTTTTAAAAGTTCAGGTGCTGCAATGATCACACATATGCTGCAAATCTTCATATGTGTGAAGGTTTTCTCATGAAAATTTATCTGCTATGATTTGTTTCAGTGTTTTGAGAGTTCAGGTGCTGCAAAGATCACACATATGCTGCAAATCTTCATAGTTCAAAACACTGAAACAAGATTTAGAGGAGGTCAAAGAAATTTGAACTCTATGAAATCTTGTAGGTGATAGCTCATATGTGTGAAGGTTTTCTCATGAAAATGACCATAGGACAAGTTTATGATTTTTGGTTGGTAACACGTCACATAAGAAAACATTAATACAAAAATATAGACCAATTTTATTATTTTTGAATTAATCTTCATATTTTTACATTTTCTTTTGAAAACATATGCTTTAATATAAAAACTATTAAAAACACGTTTTGAAATATGAAAATGGAAAAACTAACTTCAGAACCTTCTTATTCACTTTAAAATAAAGCTTTAGTGATTTTTTTGATTTTTATAAAAAAATTCAAAAACAGAAGGTAACACCACCTCCTCTCCTTGAACTCTATGAAATCATGCACGTGATAGCTCATATGTGTGAAGGTTTTCTCATGAAAATAACCATAGAGCAAGTTTATGATTTTTGGTTCGTAACATGTCACATAAGACAACATTGTGAGAAGGTTTTATATTTTTTTGATTTTTTTTAAATTAATGGTGCTCATTTGACCTCGATCGTGCCAGCTAGGGTTTTTTCATGAAAATGACCATAGAACAAGTTTAGTATTTTTCCTTGTTAGTTTGTCTTATAAAACGACAAACGGCGAAGGTTTCATATTTTTCCAATTTTTTAAAATTAGTTATGCTCAGTCAAAGCCTTTGAAACCCCGTTGACCAGCTCAAAACCCCTCTAAACCACGCGGGCTTTCGCCTAACCCTAGCTCCCAATGTCAGTCGTCCGATCATACCCTTGCGACAAGCAACAACCCTCAGATCTGGCCATCTAGAAGGAACTAGGTGGGTTGGCTGTGTGTAGGCTCCGCGCCGTTGGATCACAAGGACGGCCCGCATCGTTGGATCGTGGGGCGATCCGCGAGAGGCGATCCTATTGGTTGTGCTCGGCTGCTCGCCCACCACTGACTTCGTGAAAAAAAACGTTGTTATTGGGCCCAAAAGGAAACCAAGCACTTGTTGGGCTGTTGAATTGCGTCGTTTTTTTGCATCGTTTGCTCTGTTTTTTGTGAACGTGTTTGCTCTGTATTTTTGCATCGTTTGCTCTGTTTTTGCATCGTTCTTTTTGTTCTATACAAATTTAAAATGACCCAATTTATGAGGGCTAAATTTATTTTTATCATGTCAAATGGCCACAAACTATCAAAAATGGGTCATTTTGCATTTGTATAATGGCCACAAGCCCTCTATCTCTTTTTATCATGCAAAATGACCAAATTTTTAAGGGCCAAATTATTTTTATCATTCAACATGGCCACAAGCTCTTCAAAAATTGTCTCTTTTTGTTCATATAATATAGGGTTTGACCACGGATTCCCACGCGTGCAATTAGCTTGTTTTTCTTCTTCTTTTCAAACCACCTTTTCCCACGCGTGTACACTCCCGATGCTGCGGTGGGTTTGAAAATGGGCTAGTAACTTCACATTTGACCCTGTTATTGCCACGGCAAAATAACACGTAGCACTACGGCTATTTAAGCCACCCTCTGCCTCTGCCATCCCTCATCCATCTCCCCTTCTTGCTCTTCGACCCCTTCTCCGTCTTCTGGACATCCCTCAGCCATGCAGTACACCGGACTAACCTACCGTTTCCCACCCACCGTGCCGGAGAGGCTCTACCCTACCGGCGTGTATGTTGATCGCACACTACGTGTGTGGGCGATATCAAGGCTGAGGACCGCAAGGAACTTCACCGAGTTCTTCCTCGCGTCCGGCTACCACCACCTCCCGAGGGGATATCCAACGATGTTCCACATCGAGGAGGTCATCCAAAACCGGGTGGTGGTTGCTCTGCTTGCCCACTTCACCAACACATTCGACGCCTTCTACCTCCTCGGCTGGGTGTTTTGGTGTGGCTCCAAGTTCATCGCTTTCACCACCCACAACAGGTTCACGGAGTACAACAACATCTTCCCCACTGCGACGCGCATGCACACTCTTCCGTACCCCATCGACAACGCCCCAGAAGAGCAGTGAAAAGGATGCCCGAAAGAGGAGCAAGGTGGAGAAGGCAGCAGCTAGGGTTCTAAACTATGTTGGAGTTGTAATTGAACTATGTTGGAGTTGCTTTGGGCTTGTTGGCCCTTTTCTTAAATTCTATTATTAAGTTTTCTATCTATTCTATTATTAAGTTCTTCCTAGTTTTAGCTATGTGATCGTGCTATGGGCTTGTTGGCCCTATCTACATATTGGGACTACATATTTGTTGATTATTTTCTTAGAGAGCTCGGCTTGTTAGTAGGGTTCCCTTGTTAGTAACCACCTAGTGCACGCAATCAAGCTTTGTTAGTAGGGATGAATGAGTACAACAAAACAAGGGAGTGGCTCTTTTTTTACACAAGCCACAAATATGTAGCCACCTAGCTAGAAGAGAGGAACAAGCGGCAGTGACCGTCGCTGCATCCGTGGCCGACGTGCAAAAAGCTGCTTGGTCAGTGCATCGTGGCAGACGCATCGGCGCATGCAGGCTCGGTCGGCGCATGTAGGCTCGGTCGGTGCATGCAGGCTCGGTCGACGCATCGTGGGATCATGGCATCGGCGCATGCAGGCTCGATCGACGCATGCATGCAGGGTTTGTTGTGTGCATGCATAGCAGGCTTCTCTCCTGGCGGCACGCGCAGACGTTTAATGCAAGGGACGGCCCAATGAAACCATGGCCCAACGGTCGAACAGCGACACCACCCAACGAGGCCCCACTTGTCAGGTCAAACGAACGGCACAGTCCAGCATGGCCCCACTAGTCAGAGTTAATGGTCAAGCCTTTGACCCGACGGCAACGTCCGTTGTGCCTAGTTATGAGGGTTTCTGGCAAAGGAGTGGGGAAAATTGAGCAAAAGTTAAGAGCGCGGGGATGAATGAGTAGAGCTAAGGAACCAGGGGCACAGATGTAAAAATCCCTATTAATAAGTGCTGAAAATTCCTTATTTATAAAAAAAATTCTTTCCAGAAAAAACAAACTTCAATAATGGGGGTAGGTAATTGCGTCGCCTTTCTCGCCCCCACCCCCCTCGCATCACTACTAGAAAAATGGCTATAGCTAATATGGACATTAATGGCGCACCATGTATGTGGTGCGCCACTGGCGCCCCAGATATAGGTACGCCATTATTGACATATTACTAATGGCGCAACTGGTGTGTGGTGCGCCATTACTAGTTTTGAAACAAATTGTTAGCAGTGGCGCACTAGGGGATAGTGCGCCATTACTAACTTTGACCAAGGTTTGACCAAGTCATACACATAGTAATGGCACACTTTGTGAAGGTGCGCCATTACTATGTGTATGACTTGAACAAATGCACCCCCTTTGGACCGCCTTTTCAGTTTTAAAATAAATAAAAGAAAACGATGGAAATGTCAAAGAAATAAAAGAAAATAAGTTTCCCATGTGATATGTGGTATAATTTATGGGAAAATTTACAAATATGAATTTCAACTTTATTTGCAAAATCTCTCCGGAATTTAGTAAAATGGGCATAACTTTTGCATACGAACTCGGATTAAAAAGTTTTTTATATGAAAAATCATCTACTCGAAAAGTTACATCCGAATTCAACCAGGGGAACCCCGTTGAAGATTTTCAGATTCCCCGAAACCTAACAGAATAAAAGAAACGGGGCTTTTAAGATCTAGAGGGGGAAATTGAAAAAAAATCAAACTTACTAGTGGCGCACCATTTGCTAGGTGCGCCACTAGTAATAGAAAAAAATTGGTTTTGAAATTTCTTTTTGGAAAAAATGTTCAAAATATGATACGTAATATGACCGGGAAGTTTGAATTATTTTTTCAAAATTTCATCACACTCATGAACATGAACAAAGTCATAGACATCAACAAGGTTTAATAGGATTGATATGATAGATATATCAAGAAGTGCCTGTTAAGTGAGCTGGTGCTGGGGTCGATAGAACTGAGAAGTTAAGCGTGCTCGGGCTGGAGTAGTGTGAGGATGGGTGACCTTCCGGGAAGTTTGACCACAGAGTGCGATTTGACTTGAGATTAACCATATTGACCCGAGATTAAGAAAAAATTGAAAAAAAATTCTAAAAAATTTTTGTTAGTAATGACGCACTTCTATGTGGTGCGCCATTACTAAGTCAGATAGTAATGGCGCACTTCTAGGCATAGTAATGGCGCACTATAGGTAGTGCGCCATTACTATCTGTGATAGTAATGGTGCACATACTAGTGGCGTGGTAATAGTGGCGCACCTATAGTGCGCCATTAATGGCAAAAATTTGACTTGAGATTAACCATATTGACCCGAGATTAAGAAAAAAAGGAAAAAAATTGAAATATTAATTCTGAAAAAAAATTGAAACAAATTTGTTAGTAATGGCGCACTTCTAGGCATAGTAATGGCGCACCACTATAGGTGCGCCATTACTATCTGTGATAGTAATGGCGCACATACTAGTGGCGTGGTAATAGTGGGGCACCTATAGTGCGCCATTAATGGCAAAAATAGGCGCGCCACTAACAGGCCTTTTTCTAGTAGTGCATATTCGGGCCATTTACCGCATTTCTATGGTTGTAACATCAAGGTTCAAGATCTTACGCGCCCACCATGAAATCATAGCAGGGAATGGGATGAGTGCCCCATGTTAAGCTCCTTGGTCCATATATGTGCCATATGCTACCAACGGGAGGCGGGGCCTCGACGCCATTCTCTACGGATATTATGCCCGTCTGCTATCGTTATAATCAATGCAAATTCGTGAGGGGCTAAAAATTCACCGGACCTGGCGTGGTGTCATCGTACAACCCCTAGAGGGTGTGGTAAAACATCGAGAGCGGCATGCATTGGCCCTCACATTGGCTTTGTCTCGCATCAATTGTTAACGGTCATTGTTGCATTTGGACAGGAAATGGGAGCAGCAGCAGTGACACTGGCTACAGCCAAAGCAGCAACGATTCTGGCTGTAGCAAAAGCAACAGCGATTCTCGCTATAGCAAAAGCAGCAGCGATTCTGGCTGCAGGAAAGACACCAAGGAGGATGATCCGGACTGTAGTGGGGAAGAAGAGGGGCAAAGTGGGCATCAGGCTGAGGATGACCTAGCGATAGTGGTGGCTGACCAAGGGCAAGAGATGGTGGTGGCTGACCATGGTCAAGAGATGGTGGTGGCTGACCATGGGCAAGAGATGGTGGTGGCTGAGGATGACCTAGCGATGGTCGTGCCTGTCCCGCCTGAAGATGGCCTCGCGATGGTGGTGGTTCCTGACAATGACCTTGTGCCGGTGGTGGCGCCGGCGATTGCACAGCTGGGCGACATGATCACGCCAATTGTGGTAGAAGACTACATCCCACTGCCTCCATCGCCTCGCCGCTCTTGGCGCATCAGGCTGAGGAAGGAGAAGGAGAAGAACAATGAGAACTGAACTATGTCAGGTATGTTTGATCTCCAAAATGATCTATATATACTTAGGTTTGTTTTGTCCGATATGCTTAGTCACCTATGTTAGCTCTATTATGCTTAGTTACCTATGTTAGCTCTAAGATGCTAAGTTATCTCTACTATGCTTAGTTTCCTATATGTTGGCTCCAAAAGTACTTATGTTAGCACAAAATGACCAAGTTTACATAATAAGCTTATAGTCTTCTTCTTCTTCTTCTTATTATTATTATTATTATTATTCTCTAAAATGACATAAGTTAGCTCTAAGTTAGCTCTAATATGCTTACTTTCCTATAGGTTAACTCCACAATTACTTATGTTAGCACAAAATGACCAAGTTTACATAATAAGCTTATAGTCTTCTTCTTCTTCATTCTATTCTAGCTTAGCTCCATTTTACTTAAGTATGCTTACTTCTTATAGTCTTCTTCTTCTTCTTCATTCTATTCTTCTTCTTCTAACTTCTTGTTTATCATCTCGCAGATTTGATTTAATTCACGGAAGCTTGCATGGATGGAGTGCTTCTTTTCCATTTGTGCTTTTATTTTGTATCAATGAACTTGCATGGTTGGAACTTGTTATATGGATGGATGGATAACGGTGTTGGATGAACAATGTGAAACTTTTGTAATATGTAAGGATGGAACCTATATATGTGTTGGTTATGTATGTATATATGATGAAACTAGTGTGTTGGATATGCTTGTTGTGTGTATATATGTATATCTGTTTGTATCTGTGAATTGCAATCAAATTGAATGAATTAAATTAAAAACAGGGTTGTACAGGCTCTTTGCCGTCAGCTAGCGGACGGTAAAGAACTATGCCATCCGCTAGCTGGCGGCAAACATGCCACGTGGCAGCTACCTGTGATACCCGGGACTGGCATGTTTGAGCACGTTGCCGTCCGCCAGTGGACGGCAAAGACCTTAGCCTCTCTGACGTCCGCTGACTGATGGCAGAGCACGCCATTAACCCCTAACGGCTCTCACCCGACCTCACTGCCGTCCATGATCTTTGCCATCTGCTGGCCACCAACGGCGGATGCACAATCCTTTGCTGTCCGTTTCTACGAAGTGGACGACAACGCAGGCCTTTGCTGGCACCTGTTCATCCAGACATTTCGCCATTTGCTGGTGGACGGCAAAGAAGTTTGCCGTCCGTGATTCATGCCTTTGCCGTCCGCCATGGCGGATGGCAAAGAAGCTGATTCCTGTAGTGAGAAGTTGCAAACGAAACTTTAAAAATTGATCTTATCTGAATTTTCGGTTTTTGCCACTCAAACCATTCCACATTCCACGATAGATTTATCCATTCACCCATGATCTCGCACAATCGCCACCTCTCAGTACGTGGGTGACACATGTCATGCGAATGAGAAGGGTCAGGGGCACGTTCGTCCAATTTCTTCGGGCGAACAGTTTTTCACTTTGGCTATAAATACCCCCTCCCCTTCCTCACTTCGTTTTTACTCCGCTCGACCTTGCTCCCTCACTCGAGCTTCTCAAACCCTGGCACCGCCACTACTTCCATCGTCGCCGGTGAGGAAGAGCTTCACTGCCTCGACCTCATCGCCGTCGTACTCGCGCCGGCTGCGGATTTCTTCACTCCGCTGCCGCCGTAGTTGTCTTCCTCAGCCAATTTAGGGCATGGAAGATCTGAACCAACGAGCTTCAAATATACACTTCCCAGTTCGTCATGTTCTTCGTCAAGGGTAAATAAAACTTACTTTTACTGCACTCCTTGATTCAAATGTTTCCCACAAAATCTTCAAAAGGTGTTTATTCCTCAAATCTTCACACACTAAACACCTCACATAACATCTGTTCTTGATCTATTTCCCTAAGCAACACTTTTCTTCAAGATTCCTCAATTGTGTGGATTTTCAATCTGTACAACTCTAGAACTTAAGACAAAGAACGCTTAGTGAAATTCTTCAAGACTCATCTAGTCAAATTCCTCAACTTGTTCGTTTTGCAAAAACTTCTGAGAACGCATATGACCTCTCCAAATTCTTCGCAACTATACTCTGTTCACAGGTACACATGTCCGCTGCTGAATCACTAGGCTCTCATCAACTTAACTCATTTGCAGCGTTCCTCGAAGAAAAGTTGCACACCTCCTCAGAGAACTCTATTGTCAAAAATCCTCAGCAGAAGAAAATGGCTGATGACAAGAGACCTTAGAAGGGAGGAAAGAAATTGGAAGTTAACACAACTTTTGAAATCCCTAATGACATTTACAAGGATTATTGCGCTCCTAATGAGGCCACACATGGAAAGCAGGACAAAAATCAGCGCAAGGCGCGCATACAAAGGATAGAGAGGAGATGGGCACGGGAATGGAGGGAATACATATATGTCACTCCTAAGTACATGAAGAAATTCGCTCTTCACCCTCCATGCCCAAGACCTCCATTGGCACCTGGCCAAGAAGCTGATCCTACCAGCCTCAAGCGTGGTGAGGACTATCCTGATGAATGGGCCAAGCATCAAGCTAAACTGGCCAAACAGACAAAAGAAGCAGTGAGGAAATTTAATGAAGACTCTACTGCTGCTGCTACCACTGCTGAGGCCTCTGCTAGCAAGCGTAAAAAGGCTATGCCCAAGAAGCCTGCTCACAAGCCAAGTGCTTCAACTTCAATGCCCTCACGGCCAAGTTCTGCAAAGCCCTCACGGCAAATTCCTCAAGCTGCACCAGCTCCTCAAAAGTCCTCAGCTGCTCCGTGAAAATCCTCAGCACTTGTGCATATCGCGTCGTGCCAAAGGACAACAGGCATCTGTATTGCCTCAGGGGCCTCTGCTAGTTCTTCAGCTCCTCCAAATTCCTCAATAGGCCCCACTCTGCTGAAGACAAAGGCCACTGCTGGACGAGGTTCTCGACCAAGTCCTCACAAGAAGCAGGTCGCCTTCCATGTGTCGTCTGATGATGCCAAAGCTGATGATGAAGAATTCGCTGAAATCATCAGAGACAGGCAGCTCAGGGCCGCTAGAGCTAAAGGCACAAATGTACCTCTGCTTTTGGATCCAAAGCTGATCCTTGAATACATTGATCTCTGGCACAAGGACCCCAACACTCCTATGCCTGACTTCAATCTTACTCCTTCTGAAAGTCACGTGCTATCCGCCTTCATAGGCAAAGAAAAATGGAAATTTGAAAAGACCAGGCAGTTGAAGAAAGCGCAGTACAAGAAGGAGCGCCTTCTGAAGAAGAACATTGTGAAAATGACCACTGATGAACTTATTGCTGCTCAAACTGAGGTAATTTCACACCTACCGTGCAGACTGGCTTGGGGCTAAAGTCAGATTTGACAAATTGGCGAAAGGATTTTCTTCAAATGTTGCTCCAACGCACATTGAAATTCCTCATGCTAAAGCATCGGCCCAGCCGACTGAAGAACATGCCAGCACCGCTGATGAAAATCAGGCTGCTGATGAAACTGCTAGTACCAGGGCTGATGACTGCATTCCAGCCACTGATGAAACTGCCAGGGCAACCACTAGTGTTGTGCCTGAGGAAATAGTCAGGTCAGCTGGCGATTCAACCGTTCTGCCTGAAGAAACTGAAAATGCCAGGGCAACTACATCAGTTGTGCCTGAAGAAAATGAGCAAATTTCCTATGCTCCTCCTGCACCTACATCAAGTCCCACTCTTCCTTCTACATCAGATGCGAAGAAGACCAAGGCTGCAGAGCGTGCAGCTGTGAAGAAAAGGAAAGCATCAACTTCATCAGATTCTTCAGCTCCGAAGAAGATGAAGACATTGACCAGCTCTTTTGAGAATCCCATTGATGCTATTCCAGTCTCACTCATGCCATCAAAGGAACTCGTTCCTTTTGGTGAAGACTATGTGATCCCAAGCGGATCCGACGAAGATATTCCTTCTGCTGCTACTCCAGAGCAGTTGGATGAAGAAATTGAAGCGGATGCAATCCCTTCAACACCGGTTGTCTCATCGCCCATGCCTCAGTTCATAGCTGAAGAGGCCGGTGTTGAAGAAATGAGTGAAGAATAAGATGTGGACACTGGAAGCATTACTCCAGTGATGAATGATGACTTTTGGGAAAGTCAGCACCCCAATTCTCCTCAGTTCACACCTCTGCAACAAATTCCTCAGTCCAAGTGAATATTGAAGTGCAAATGGGATCTGAAGAACCTCACGCCACCCCGTCTATCCATGAAGATATTCCAGCCACTAGTGCCGATAAAATTGCTGCTGAAGGATTGAAGACACAGGCTGCCACTGAAGAAGAAACTGAAATTCCTCAGCCTGTGGATCCTGAGATTGCAATTCCTGAGGCGGTGATGCAATTAACTGATACTCCTCAACCCAGGCCAAAGATCCTTTCTCGAAGAAGCATAAATTCAAGGCTGATGACTTCTTCCACGAGCATGTGTTCTTCACTGAGTATAACCCATATGACTCTGCTCGTCTTAGAAGGAAGCATTTCTGGACTGCCAGCCAAGCCAACTTCCATTCTTCATTGTTTTTCAACAAAGACAAAGTCTTCGACCATGAGCATATTCCTCACGTGGATATGGAATCACTGCCTTGCTTTGCCTCAGTGCTCAGTGTGCTTTATGATGCAGGACTGCTCAACTTTTGCACTGACATAGTTGATTGGAATGAACAGCTAATTCTTCAGTTCTATGCAACACTACACATCAGAGGAGATGCATCTGATGTGAACTCTTGGGTTTTGGACTGGATGATAGAGAATACTCACTTCAAAGCACCAGCCTATGAATTGCTTCATGCCCTGCCTGTCAGTCCTCCCCTTGAAGGTGCTCGTTGCATATACCATGAACCTGAGCTTACAGATCACTACATGCAAGTGTTGATGAAGCCGCTGAAGCCCGGTCAAGCCTCAAGGACCAAATTCCTCGTGAAGGAATTGCTTTACGTGCCTAGAACTGTCTATCACATTCTGACGAAGACATTGAGTCCAATCAAAGGCCACGACTCAAATGATGAGGAAGTCGTTGGCATAATGAAGAATCTGTTGTTTAATATCATCCATGTCATTCCTGTCAACTATCACGATTTCTTCATGAGGACTCTAGCAAATGTTGTGCTCTCTCCATTTGAGTTGAAGCCTTATGCTCCTTGGATTATGAGATTCCTCAAAACAAGTTCTTCACTCAACTACAAGGCTGATTTTCAAAATCATCTCAGCTACTTGCCCCCCATTGAAGTCCTCAAACGGACATTTTCCTCAGCTGATGAAAAGGGCAAGGCCTCTGCAGTTATTGATGAAGGCATTCGTCCATTGGATGGTCAGTTTCGCAAAGCTGCATCTTACTCCACCAATGATGACTCTGCTACTCATGATTCTGCCGCTAATGCTTCAAAGCCAAATCCTCAAGCCACAGCTCCAAGAGTAATGACTGGTCGTGAGCTTCTTCTTAGTCTTCACAAGAAGGTGGATCAAAACCACAAATGGGCTAAGCGTCAGTTTGGTTCTATTCTTCACAACATGACTTCTACACACAATGCAGTGAAGAAAAACCATTTCTACCTCCATGAAGTCTTCTGTCGCACCTAGGATGTTCTGTCACATCTGTATGGTGAAGAAGATCTGAAGCAAATGGGTCTCAAGAAGGACTTTGACTGGTCTCAACCACCAGCGAAGAAATTCAAGAAGGTCAAAGTTCCTTCCTTGGTGGCCAACTCATATTCTTCATCGTGCGACACGGACGAGCATGAAGACTTGGACGACACTTCGGCAGGCCCTACCACAACAACCGACCCCAACAATGTTGGCGCTCCTCCATCAACTTGATATTCTTCAGGGGCGTTAGTCCTCACCTTTTGATCCTTTTGGTCATTCGATGACAAAGGGGGAGAAATTTGAGTTATTTTTCAAGCGGGTCTACATATATGGGCGTTTTTTTGCAAAGTTACAACTCTCGTTCTTCTGAGACTTTATTTGATCGATATGTAAAGTTAAACCCTACGGTGGTCTGATACTTCTGTTGTGTTATTCTGCATGCTTATTCCTCATTAATGTTAATGCACGCGTGCTGAATTACATCAGTCACCATATTTCATCATGCATTTCAAATTCTTCATATTATATGTCAAATGCGTGTATGAATTACAAGATAAAGGGGGAGATCTCCATGTTTCTACTCTTCAAGTGTGCATTGCTTCAAAAGCAAATTCCTCACTATGCACATCTTCAGGGGGAGTTCTTCTATATCTTGCAATCAAATTCCTCAATATCAGTATTTACACTTCATATGTTTATCCCCATTGAAAACTTAACCTATATTGTCATCAATCACCAAAAAGTGGCAGATTGTAAGTGCATCTAGTGCCCCTTAGTGATTTTGGTGTGTTGAAGACTTATAGGTTAAGGGACTAATGTGTTTGTGAGTGTACACAGGTCTATAAGTCTATGAGGAGTTTGATATTTACAGAGAAAGTCGACCCCTAAAAATGAATATCTTCGACTAAAGACTTTGGATTTCTGAAGACTTTTGTTTTCACTATAAACAGTACGGTGTTCCTCGAATGAATAACAAAAGTCTTCACACTTGCTGGTTGGCTGCTCCGATAGAAACTGACACTTGTCATTTGAGAGCATCCCATCCTCCGAGGACTTTGAGCGAAAATCATCAAGTGAGGAAAACCCAAACCCAAACACCTACAAACCCAAAGTGATTGAGCATCACTAAAGAGAGTGATCATGCGTGGATCCGACGCTTGTGACTGTGCATCTTCCAGACGGTTAGGCATCATGGTCTGAGCATCCAAGAGGAAATTGTGGATCACCGAGTGACTGAGTTTGTGAACATTTGGAAGTCACCTGAAGACTTACCACGAGTGATTGGTCGAGGTCTGTGTGACCTTAGCTCAAGGAGAATACGGTGAGGACTGTGTGTCCGGGACTGTGTGTCCTCAGGTTTAAATACCTAGCCGCTCCAACCAGGCATACAACTGTCACAACTGTTGGAACTGGTCTACCAAATCATTGTCTTCACCAAGCCTACTGGTTCTATTTCCTCAACTCTTGCATTTCCTCATTACTATGTTGTGAGCTTGTTCATATCTGTTTGATGACTTTGACTAAAGACTTTCTCAATTTCCTCAGTTCACTTTCTTCAGTCTGTCTGTCTTCATCCTGTTTTATCTTGTGCTTACACTTCCTGTACTTATTCATCATGATATGCATGTGTATGTTATGTCATGTATGCATCTGAGCTTATTCCGCTGCAAGTAGTTCTTCGCTTAGGAATTTCCTCACCCTGAAATTCCTCAGTGAAGAATTCATAAAAATCGCCTATTCACCCCCCCTCCAAGGATGTACCGAGTCGAGGAGGTCATCCACAACGGGGTTGTGGTTGCTATCCTTGCCACTTCACCAACCCCTTCGACGCATTCTACCTCCTCGTCCACGTGTTCTGGTGTGGCTGTGAGTTCATAGCTTTCACACCCATAACATCTTCACGGACTATGACAACGTCTTCCCCACCGAGGGGCGCATGCACACTCTGTCGTACCCCATCAACAACACCGCGGAGGAGCAGTGAAGGGCGCCCGGAGGAGGAGCAAGGAGGAGCCTGGTGGAGAAGCGGCGGCCATCTATCTATATATCATTTTTAGCTAAAAAAATTGTATCAATATATATTTGTCTTGGTGTTATTTATGTTGTAAGCGTATTATATATGTCATGTTGTGGGCTTTGGTCGGCCCGAATTATCTATATTTATTATACAAATTTTTACAGTGGTTGGGCTTTTTTGGAACCATTTTAATCTATGGCATTTTAGTCATAGGAAAAAATTGTCGCAACAAAAAGTCATAGGAAAAAAACAATCATGTGCAGCCCCTCTCATCCAATGCAGAACCGCCGCCACCAGGGTCCTCTCCTCTGCCATCACCATTACACCACCGCAGGCATCTCCCCCCTCTCCTGCATTCCAAATCCATGACAGCCATCTCCTCCTTCTCGCCGCCGCAACTTTGCTCATCTCCTCTTCCACATCCACATCCACCCCCCACCCCCTCTTGATGGAGCAGGAGATCGAGCAAATCGCCGGCGGCGACCAGCACAAGATGGCCAGGTTGACCGAGATCCTTTCTTGGTTTGACAACACACTGCAAATGTGCTGCACGACGATGGCCACCATGAAGGAAATGACGAAGAGAGAAAAGAAGAAGCTTTGCCCCCCGTCCTCACAACCGATCTACCAGATCGAGATCCTCCTCTAGGCGATGGAGCAGGCCAATTCGTCCAACCCGTGGGTCAGGCGGAGGTTGTGGGCGTTCAGATCCAGGGTAGAGCATCCACTGGATCAAGAAGCCACCGTGCACAAGGTGTCGTTGCAGATTGTGCAGCCTCCAACGGAGTCACCAGAGACTTCGAAGCGCAAGAGGACGAGGAAAATGGTGGCAACCTCGCTTCCCCGCCGTTCTCCATGCTTCCCTCGCCGCTCCCTCGTTTGAACGGCGGCAGTACCATTTTTTAGAGTAAGCTTCCCCAGCCCTAATCTTCCTACTGCTCGTGCTTACAGTTTGTGGTGGTAGTGATTATGCTAGGCTAAATTTGTACTATTGTAGTGGTAGAATTTGATGTTCACCTGCACTTCTACTCCAAAAATTTGTTATGTGTCTTTCTATTATTAAGTGCTTGATACTATATTTGAACCTTTTTTTGAGTTGTTGATTGCTTTTTGGTAGAGCTACCAGCTCTTATGGAGATGCTCATATTGTATGTCTTGTTCTCCATGATTTGTACTAGCATTCTGTGCAATTAGATGCCATGACAAGCCATGTAGTATATTTATTTATCGCCTCCAACATGCCATCATTTTACTCTGTGCATCTCAGCAAGTATAAATCTGTCAGCTATAAAACTTTGCGAATTTGCTTGATGGTTCCCACTAAACTATAAACCCCCCTTTTGTTTTCAGAGTAATCCACTGACATCCGGGTCCCAAGGCAGTCACACACACACACAAATGCTCCCAGCCATGTGGCGCCTGGCCCACCCGGGCATCCTCGATGGCGAGCCAACCTCAGTGTGCCTCTACCAATAACAGTAGCCCTTTCGGTTATAAAACTATGCAACTTTGTTTGAAGGCTGCCACTAAAAATATAACTCCTATGGCCATGCTTCCTAAAAATTATTTGCATTATGTTGTCAATAGTTTCCTGCCATGCCTTTTGTTGCTATGACAAGTTTATGTTGCATGGTAAAATCTTGCTCTAAAGTGGTCATGTTAATATAATTGTTTGATGTTAAAAGTAAGTTGCAACTTGTGAGCTTGGTTTTGTTTGCTTGTTTTGACCATCATGTCAACACTGCTAGTCATTATAACTGTTTCAGCATAACTGTAACTTTTACTAAGTCCTAATATGTAACAGCAACTTTGCCATTCGTGTTTCGCAGGAAAAAAATTGGAGTTCACAAGGCTGGAGACCTGGAGTTGTGAGGCTAGGAGGCTGATGGCGCTGCTGCTGGCTGATCCTTCTTCCAACTTTTGTTCCTCCTTTTCTCTCTACTCGTTGGATTCCTGGGCTACATCCTTGTGTGTTGTTAATGTATTAAGTTGATCCTTTGAATTTGTAGTATTAGGTTTAATGTGGAAGTACCTTAATCTGTACGAAAGAGATGTTGGTTCTATGACTGATAATTTCTAGGTCCATGCTTAAATTCAATATTTAGGGATTTTTTAAAATTGTTTGGATTGCTTACCACATGTGTCATGTGGTCAATATTTAGGGATTATTAAGATATGAAAACAATAATTCAACTGCCTATGTAAATGTGTACAACATAATTTTCAAGATAAATTGAAACATAACACGTGCACATGCAATTTGCCAACAAGTCCAATTGTGGTAGAAAAAGACAGCATGTGCACGTATCCAACTGTGCCTCCTACGATTTTGTTCCATGCTTTTGTCGCCACATGTCTTTGGAAGAAAAAATATATAAGGTGATTTTCTCATAATAAACCGTTTTGGAGAGAAATTTGCAACCAACCAAAAATATCTACTGCGTGCAACTTGGCCCCCGTGGGGAGATTGGATCGATTCCTTGTCGGTGGGAAACGACACCTATGGGATCATAGGAATCCCTACTACGGTTGCGGGGTGCGGGGTTGTGAGAAGAGCCGGATCAACAGTCAGACACGATTTTTTTACCCAGGTTCGTGCCGCGAGGATGCGTAAAACCCTAGTCCTGCTTTAGTGGATGTATTTAGTGTTCTTGAGCTCTTGAACTAGCTACGGTGGCTGCATAGTCCAAAAGAGCTGAATCCCTCTCTAGTACGCCATGGGCCTCCTTTTATAGTCGAAAAAGGGGCTGCCACAGTGGCACACAGGAGGTGGAAAGGCCATAGTACTGTGAGCTTATTGCTCGTATTACAGGACAAGACGCATTTAATGCATCGCTTAGGTGTGCCTTCACTTATCGGGGACGGGAACCAGGCCCGTCCCGTCCGTCGCTGCTCCGTCTTGCGTCGACACGCGCCCAGGCCAGCGATGCGCGCGGTGCCATGTAGGCAGGCAGGCAGCTGAGGTGGTGCATTGGTAGGGTCTTCACGAAGGTTTGCATGCCGCCACGCAGGAGCTTGCCGAGTTGGCTCGGAAGCTGCATGTTGCCACGCAGGTGCCTGCCCAGCTGATTGGGCTGGCAGCTGCATGGAAGGGGCGGTGGAAACTTGGCTAGTGCGGGCCTGGCTGTGGCCCCACTGACGCCCTCGGCAAGGGTCTTGCCAGGAGGCCTAGCAAGGGTCTTGCCGTGGTGTGCAGTCGTCCTCGGCTAGGATCCTGCTGACGGTCGCCATCTTCTGGTCCTCCTCTAATCTTGAATGTTCTTTGTCTTCACAAAGATCTGCATACCACCATGGAGGTGCCTCCCAAGCCCTGGCCAAACGTGCTTGACGGTGTTGGGAACCGTGGGCTCAAGGGTGGCTCGCTCCACTGGTGTTGGGCGAGCTGCCCCTACAAGGGTCTTGCCGGGGTTGCTGAGGCTACCCCGGCAAGGGTCTTGCTGGGGGGAACCTGCTTCGTCCCTCTGCTCTTTGTGGTCTTGGCCTTGGCATTGCTCTGGTTGCCTCGCGCTTCGGTTTTACCTTGGTTCACCTCCCTTGCCTCGCCAAGTGCGGTCGTGGCGCGTGGCTCCGACTGCCCGTGCACAAGTAAAGGGGTCGAAAGGACAGTCCCTACTTTCATACACCGAGAGGAGCCCCCGGTCTTGGGCCACACATAAGCGCGACACGTTGTTGGGCCAGGCCCAAAACGATGCGCGGGCAGGCGGGGCGGTTTTTACCACGGTAACTTTTCGTCTGCTGCGCTTCCCCACGATCCGCGTCGAACGTGCGTCGTGGGGGATCGTGTGTGACGTGGGGGGCATGCGTGGGGCGGTTCCCGCATGCATGCGTCATGTCGCAATACAAGGGCGGCTCACGCCTTCCCCATGAAGAGGGAGAGGCGCAAGGCGCGGCCCATTTACTGAGTGGGGCCAGGTCACGATCTTCAAGGCGTCCACACCCCGTGATCACGGGGTGGGGAGAGGTCGCTTCACCTATCCCTTTGATTCTGCACGTTCGCCACGCGTCCTCCATGCGCTTGGGGTGGCACACGGTGGAGGCGGGAAACCGGGCCGTTGCTGGTTGGATTAGCGGGTCGGTCTTGATTCCATGCGCCCCCGGTGGCTGGATTGGCCAAGCGGGGCGGCCAAACCCCGACCCCGCCCCTTTATAAAGATAGGGAAAGGCGGATGGCATCCTGCACTCTTCTATCTTCTATCTCCTCCCGCTTCTGCTTCTTCCTCTCATTCGCCATGGAGAAAGGGAACCCCGGTCCTTCGACGATGGCAGCGAGGGTCCCCGCTCGACAGCGCGCCCCTCCTCCCCAAGAGCCCGCGGTGGTGGAGCCGGTCGCGAGGGGGGGAGGGGGCGAGACCGTGGTCGAGGCCGTGGCAGAGGTCGTGGTGCTCGGGGAAGAGGAGGACGGGGCAGTGCGCCGGCCTTGCCCCCACCAATGGTGCCTTTCCCGATGGAGGACCACGTTGGAGATCAGCCCCGCGAGTTCTTCATCCGGCTGCACCGGCCTCCGCGTCGTTGTCGTCGTCTTTGCCTTACCACCCCGTTCGCTCGGGAAATGGAGCTCAACCCGCCCAGACCCTCAAGCTGCACATGAGGGGTTGCGGGAATGGCAGTACGCGAGTTGCCGTCGACTTCCCCGCCCCTCACGTCATGTACCTCCGTCGTGTATGGAAGATGTTCGCCCGCATCCACAGCTTGACGGTGGGGCTCGTTCTCTACTTCAAATTAATGGAGAACGGCATGCTCTCCATCAAGGTCTTCAGAGATCTTGGCACTCGCCTGAAGTGCTGCGTGGAGAGCTCCTCCGACGGAGATTCCGATGATGGAAGCTCTTCCTCGAGTGAAAGTGACGAGGAGGATAGCGGGGCAGATGATGGGGACGAGTCTGACTA
This sequence comes from Triticum urartu, assembly GCF_003073215.2. Taxonomy (NCBI): domain Eukaryota; kingdom Viridiplantae; phylum Streptophyta; class Magnoliopsida; order Poales; family Poaceae; genus Triticum; species Triticum urartu. Next base: position 614,824,481 of record NC_053026.1, on the reverse strand, counting down.
GGCGTCGGACGCCCCGTGCCTGGGTGGTGCGGCAGCAGCAGCATCTGCACCTGGCCTCTCCTCTGGCGGAGCTTTGCCGGCGGAGGGGCCAGCTCCTTGAACTTCTCAGGGCCATCTCCTTGGGCGGCTGGCGTTGGGAGGCTGCTGAAGAGGAAGAGGGCAGGTGGCAAGGCCGTCAACTCAGAGTACGCGGACACCGACGCCTTCATCGCGTGTTGACGACCTGCCGCCTCGTCTTCCAGCTCCTTTCCCGGCACCGTCATCACCAGGCCACCCTTGGGCAGCCAACGAGGTGTTCTCTTCGTGCTTTCTGTTGCTCGTAGCGCGCCTAGGCGCCCCTTTTGCCCTTTCGCCTTCTTGACCTACCTCCTGAGGAGAGGGATAAGAAAGGGATTATGGGGATCTTATCTTTTTTTTTAGTTTGTAAGCCTTCGGGCCTTCGTTAAATTTAGAACTTTTAATCCCCTTGATCATGTTTTTCATTCCGTATGAATTGTACCTCTATAGGATGTTTTTAATGAAAAAGGGATGTTTGCCGGGTTTTTCATTCATGGGTGAAACCCGCGACAAGGAGCGAATCCTTGTTATTATTTAAGATAAACATTTTTCGCCTGCAACAGGCCTCGCCCCCCCCCCCCACTTCGATCGACCATTCTCGTGCCCTTGGCGGAGGTAGAGATGAAGCGGGCTTAGGCTCCTCATTCTATTTCCTTGCCACCGCGACTACAACCAAATCAGGACCCAGGAGATAACCCTTGGGTATAGAAAAAAAGGGGAGCATGGTAGCCTAGAAATAAAACGAGGTTTCACATATCCCAGTTCCATACCAAAATGCATGACAGCGGATAAAAGACTTATCTAGATCTACAGCCCCCGGCAACCTTGTCTTGCCGTGGTTGGATCCTTGAACTTGCAGCCCCCCGGCGGCTTCGGTTTGCCGGGGTTGGGACGCCGGTCCGTTCCCTTTCTTCCACGTAGCTCAACAGAAATGCTTACGTGCCCTGCGAACCAAAGAGGACAGAAAGGAATAGAGAGGCACGCACTCGACCTCTAAGCTAGGGTTATTCGCTGCTAAGCACTATCAACCCTAACCAAGGAAGAGACTCGACCTAGAATGAATGCTATACTTAGGGTGCAAGTGCTTCGTTTATTTATGCTCAGGGTCTGCGCCTGGCTTTGTACAAAGGGTTACATGCCTTGTCGGCAAAGCTTGCACAAAAGGTGGCTTGCCGGGGGGCCCGGCAAGCCGCGCCTTATGGGTTAAACTTGCGAAGATGCTCGATGTTCCAAGAATTGCTCACTGGGACAGCATCTTCGGTCTCCAGGCGGACTGCGCCGGGCCTGGTGACTCGTATTACCCGATAAGGGCCTTCCCACTTCGGCATCAACTTGTTGGAATTCTTGGCCGACTGAACGCGCCAAAGAACAAGGTCACCTTCCTCAAAGCTTCGGGCATGAACCTTGCGGCTATGGTAGTGGCGCAAGGCTTGCTGGTAGATGGCTGCTCTCACAGCCGCCCGAAGACGATCTTCCTCAAGGAGCGTTGCGTCATCTTGCCGCAATTGCTCTTGCTCAAGCTCATCATAAGCAAGCACTCGAGATGACCCGTATATGAGTTCCATGGGGAGAACTGCTTCGGCCCCGTATACCAGGGCAAAGGGTGTCTAGCCGGTGGCTCGATTTGGTGTCGTTCTGATCGACCAAAGAACCGCCGGCAACTCATCAATCCAGCACCTTCCGCTCTTGTACAGCTTGTCAAAAGTCTTTTTGGCACACCAAAACGGCAGACTAGTCCCTTGAAGAACTTGACGGCTGACTGAGCTGTCACCTTCCTCACTGCCTCCACCTCCAGCCACTTTGTGAACTTGTCGATTGCAACGTACAAGTACTCAAAGCCCCCGACAGCACGGGGGAAGGGGCCCAGTATGTCGAGCCCCCTGACCGAGAATGGCCAGGAGAGAGGGATTGTCTGAAGGGCTTGATCTGGTTGATGAAGCTTCTTCGAATGGAACTGACATGCTTCAAACTTGGTTACTAGTGCCGTTGCATCCTGGAGGGCAGTGGGCCATAAGAAACCTTGTCGGAACGCCTTGCCGGCAAGGGCCCTCGACCCTATGTGGGAACCACATATGCCTCCGTGTATCTTCGCCAACAGCTCCAGTCCTTCCTCCCGGGGAATGCACTTCAATTTCACACCGTTCGGTCTCTTCCTGTACAGGACGTCGTCGATGAACTGATACAGAGCGGACCGACGGGCTACTTTCTTCGCTTCTTCCAGCTCCTCAGGAAGCTCCCCTATTCGGAGGAATCAGACGGTGTGCTGTGCCCATGCCGGAGCCTGGGCTCGACGGCAAGGACTAAAGGCATTTCTTCCGCCATGGGAGCGGCCGCCTCTACGACCAGGGCTTGTTGGTAGGCCGGAGTTAGTCGCTCCTTGGCAGGCTCAGAATCCATGGCAGCATCCTTGCCGGCGGCCCCTGGGGGCTCAGCGGGAAAGTACTTGCCGGGGCCTGATTTCCTCCGCTTGTTCTGCTCCGTTGATGGCTTGACGGACGGTTGAGTTAACCGAAGAAAAAAGGTACCTGGTTCCACAGGTAGCTTGAATGCGGCGTGCTTTGACAGGTAATTGGCGATGTCGTTCTCCTCTCAGGGAACGTGCTCCGCTTGTATACCGTCAAAGCGCTCTTCCAGCTTCCTCACCTCATCTATGTAGGCCTCCATCAACGGGCTCTGATAATCTTTGTTGACTTGTCTGACGACAAGCAGCGAATCACCCCTGACGATGAGCTTCTTAACCCTGAGGTCTGTCGCGATCCTGAGACCCTCAAGCAACCCCTCGTATTCAGCAGTGTTGTTGGTGGACATCTCCCTGGGAAAGTGCATCTGGATCACATACTTGAGGTGCTCCCCGGTGGGTGCGACAAGCAGCACACCAGCACCGGTGCCTTGCAGCAAGAAAGCCCCGTCAAAGTACATGATCCAGTTGCGACTTGCTTCCTTGTCGGGGAGAGTGGTCTCCTGGATTTCCACGTCAGGCGTTGGGGTCCATTCTGCAATGAACTCCGCCAAGACTCTGCTCTGGATCGTCGAAGTACTTTCAAACTTCAAACCAAAGCTTGATAACTGCAAGGCCCACTCCACGATCCTTCCGGTCGCGTCTGGGTTGTGCTGTGTCCGTTGCAATGGGAGGCGGGTGACGATAGTGATCTCGTGGGCTTGGAAGTAATGACGCAGCTTCCTCAAGGCCATAAGGAGGCCGAAGAGCAATTTCTGCACACCAGAGTACCTCGACCTAGCCCCCTTCAAGAGGGAGCTGACAAACTAAGCCGGGTGCTACATCATCTTCTTCTTCCGCACCACTTCACTTGGCTGTGGGGGCCCTGTCCCGATGGCATCAGACTCTGCCGGGGGCCTTGTCTTGCCGGCACCAGGCCCTGTCGGGGGAATTTCCGACTGGCCATCCGTCGGTCCTACCGTTGCCACTGCCTCTTCATCGACCTCCCTCTGCGCCACTAGTGCAGCGCTGACCACTTGATTCATCGCCGCTAGATATAGCAGCAACGGTTCTTGTGGTTTGGGCGCAACTAGTATTGGCGCAGAGGAAATGTATCTCTTCAGGTCCTGCAATGCGGCTTCGGCCTCCGGGGTCCACTCCATTGGACCTGCCTTCTTCAAGATTTTGAAAAAGGGAAGGGCATGCTCGGCGGACTTGAAGATGAATCTGCTCATGGCGGCAACGCTGCCTGTGAGCCGGCGCACATCCTTGATCCGCTTGGGTGCCTCAATCTTCTCAATAGCCTTGATCTTGTCTGGGTTTGCCTCAATCCCAAGCTGCGACACGAAGAACCTGAGAAGTTTGCCAGACGGAACGGCAAAAACACACTTCTCAGGGTTCAGCTTGATGTTTATCTTGTGCAGGTTGGGAAACGTCTCTTCTAGGTCTTGCACAAGAGTTGCCCTGTCCTTGGTTTTGACCACTATGTCATCCATATAAGCTTCCATATTTCTATGTAGCTGGGGTTCAAAACCAATTTGGACTGCCCTTGCAAATGTTGAACCAGCACTCTTCAACCCGAAAGGCATCCGTAAAAAGCAATACATACCACATGGAGTGATGAATGTTATCTTCTCTTCATCTTCTTTTGTCATGAAGATCTGGTGGTAGCCCGAGTAGGCATCGAGAAATGATAACAGATCATACCCGGCCATGGAGTCAACAATCTGGTCGATGCGTGGCAACGGGAAGGGGTCCTTAGGACAAGCCTTATTGATATCTGTGTAGTCAATACACAGCCTCCACTTCCCATTCGCCTTGCGCACCACCAACGAATTGGCCAACCACGTCGGATGGAGCACTCCTCTCACCAAACCTGCCGCTTCCAACTTCCTGATCTCCTCTGTGATGAACTCTTGTCGTTCCAAAGCTTGCTTCCTGACCTTCTACTTGACGGGCCGTGCATGAGGACAGATAGCAAGGTGGTGCTCAATCACCTCCCTGGGAACGCCGGGGATGTCGGATGCTTGCCATGCAAACACGTCGACATTCGCCCACAGGAAGGCGACGAGCGCGCTTTCCTATTTACTATCAAGGGAGGAGCTTATAGTGAAAGCCCCTCCCGTGCCATCCTCCTTGACAGACACCTTCTTGGTCTTTGGTGGCGCAGCTCTGGATTTCTTGCTCTTGCCGGTGGAGCACTCTGGCACATCCTCGACAATAGTACAACACTCCAAAGAGGTGCGCTTGCCGGAGTGGGTGCGAGAGGTCTCGCCGGTCTTCTTCTTCCCTCCCGGGGCTTCAGCGGCAAGAGCAGGTGCCTTGGCGGCAGCTGCTGCAACTGCTTCCCGATAGAGTAGGTCGACGCAGATCAGCGCATCCTTCTTCTCGGAGGGGATGGTGATGATGTTCATCGGCCCAGGCATTTTCAGCGTGTTATAGGCGTAGTGCGACGCCACCATGAACTTGGCTAGTGCCAGGCGGCCGAGGATCCCGTTGTAAGGCAAGGGGATCTCGGCTACATCGAAGACAATCCTCTCCATCTTCTAGTTCAACTCGCCTCCAAACGTCACAGGCAGCGTGATCTTCCCCTTCGGCTGGCTCCTTCCCGGGTTGACCCCTTGAAACATGCCCGTTTCCTCGAGGTCTCCATCAGGAATTTGCAGCCTTCTGATCACAACGGGTGAGATCAAGTTCAGACCAGCCCCACCGTCAACCAGCATCTTGTTCACCTTGAGGTTGCGTATCATTGGTGAGACCAACAACGGCAATCACCCGCCGTGGTTGTGCGGTCAGGGTGATACTCGGCCTCAAAGATGAGGGGCATGCTGTACCACTTCAGCGGCTTCTGAGCGTCGAATGAGGGCTCTGCTACTGTAATCTCACACGCCCACTGTTTAAGCCGGCGGTGAGAAGTGTGCAGCGAGGCACCACCATCGATGCACATGGCCTCTGTAGCTTTCTGGAACTCTTGCTCGCCGGACTCGATGTCCTCGTCATGATCATCATCTTCTTGCTTCTTGTCGCGGCCCCGAGCGGGCCTCTCTTGTTGGTTGTCCTTGCCGCGGTGGCCTCCTTGCCCGCCACGCTTCTTGCCGGATCCATCGGCACCATCCTAGCCCTTCTCCTTGTCCCACCTCTCATACTCAGCCTTTTACTTCTCAGCAAGAAGCTCGACTTGTCGGCAGTTCTGGAGGTCATGGCCTTTGGTGCGGTGGATCTTGCAGTACTGCTTGCCAGAGTGCCCCGACTTGTCGGCAGCCGCCAAGGCCCGGCAGGCGGCGCACCCGGCAATCTCCTTGCCGGGGTCGTCTGCCTTGACCTTCTTGGTGGCGCCGGTATTGTCGGACCCCTCGACGGCAAGCACGGCCTTGCCCTTGCATTTCTTGTTGCCACACCGGCCCTTCTTCGTCGGGGCGGTGGCGTGCCCATCGGTGGAGACGGTTTCCGCGCCGGCGTCCTCGCCGGGGTACTTCCTTCCCTCATCAGCCCGGGCGCACCTATCGGCCAGAATGTAAAGTTCGGCCACATCCTTAACCTTGTTCATCGCTAGCTCTTCGCGCAACTTGTGGTTACGCATGTTTTGATGGAACGCGCTAATCACGGTGGCGGGATCAACATCGGGGATGTTGTACTGCACCCGGATGAACCTTTGGATGTACTTGCGCAGGGTTTCTCCATCTTTCTGGGGAATGATATGCAAATCACTCGCCTGGCTGTGAGCTTGGTGGCCTCCAGTGAAGGCACCAACAAACTCATGACACAGGTCCGACCAAGAAGAGATGGAATCCACCGGCAAGTGCATCAACCAAGACATAACGTTGGGCTTCAATGCCAACGGGAAGTAATTGGCGAGCAACTTGTCGTCGCGAGCTCGAGCAGCTTGCATTGCGATGGTGTAATTGCTGAGGAACTCCGACGGATGGGTCTTGCCGTTGTACTTCTCGCCGACGTCGGGCTTGAACGTGTGGTGGGACGGCCACTGGAACTGCCACAGCTCACAGGTAAAGGCCGGGCAACCCACCTCGTAAGGTAGGCCACCGGAGCCTCCCGGAGCCAGGTGGTCCGCAGCGGGCCTTGCCTGCTTGTCCAACTGGTGGCGTGTATCGCGCCGGCGCTCGATGGTGGTTCGAGCGTCTTCATGGGCTCGCTCCCAGAGCACTTGGCGCTTGTCGCAGTGGGTCTACGAGTCAGACGATGCTATGGAGATGTTATCACAAGCGTTGTCACGACAGGCTGACACCCGCGGTGGCTGGCGTGGAGGAGGAGAGTGCACCGTGACCGCAGCAACCCCAGTCCTTCCACCGCTAGCATGTGGTGGCTCAACGGAGCGTCGGCCCGAGGGCCCCGCCGGTCGCGGATCATCTTTGTTGGCCACGGCGACGAGGCTCCGGATGGTGGCTCTCCACTCGTCGAGCTTCTCCATAGTAGGAGGGAAGTTGAGGAGCAGCTGCGCGCGCGCCAAAGCTTATGCTGGCGTGGGTGGTGGCGAAAGCTGCATGGACCGTGGCGTGCTTCGACTTCTAACCACGTTAGAAGGAGCTCTGTCACGGCCCAGCGGCTGCCTGCCACTTTCGCCAGCGCTTTGGCGGGCATGCTGGACCCCTTCGTCCTGTGGATGATGCAGAGGGCTCTTCCCACGACAGCGTCCAGGTTCACCGCCATGGCGACGCTACTCATCGCGCACACCATGGGAAGAGCGCGCTGTGGGCGCCGGGATGGGCGTCTTGGAGGTCACTGCGCCACCTGTGGGTGGCACGGCAACACTCTTGGAGGGCCCCACCCCGCCTGCGGGGGGCCCAACCCCGTCCTTGGATTTGCGTCGCCTGGAGCACGAACAACGCTGCTCGCTAGCCTCTGACTGCCAGAGCGATGCTGGTGCTCGCGGACTATGGCCCGGGTCCTGTCTGCGACCGGCCCGCTGCTCGCCCGCACTGGTACGGGCCGTTCGGCTCCCGTCGAGCCGATTGCCGTGGTCGTCTTCTTCTTGGGAGTCATGGCGATGAAGAACTGCTAGGCTAATAGCTAGACCACATTCTCACGACTGCGCTGCCCCCTACCTGGCGCGCCAAAGATGTCGGTGGGAAACGACACCTATGGGATCATAGGAATCCCTACTACAGTTGCGGGGCGCGGGGTTGTGAGAAGAGCCGGATCAACAGTCAGACACGACTCGTTTACCCACGTTCGGGCCGCGAGGATGCGTAAAACCCTAGTCCTTCTTTGGTGGATGTATTGAGTGTTCTTGAGCTCTTGAACTAGCTACGGTGGCTGCGTAGTCCAAAAGAGCCGATGAATGTAACTATTTGTATTTGAAATGTAATTCATATTTATGAAATGATCGTAAGATTACCTCGGGTGAAGAATAAATTATTCTGCACCCTGGGAGATGAATAGTAACACTATTATATATATACTATTGAGCGCATAGATATCCATTTGCAAAAACAAAAAAAGTGCATAGATACCCACTTAATTTCTAATTAGCTATAATGGCCAAGAACACTTGCTTATAGATCCTTAATCCAAACACTATAAATTAAACCGAGGGGAATAAATAGTACCCCCTCCGTGCCATAATGTAGTGCATGTAAATTTGAGAAAAATTAAACGTTACAAACTCTAACCAAGTTTATAGAGAAAACTATTTATATCAACAATACTAAATATATAACATATGAAACTACATCTTATGATGAATCTAATAATGTTGTTTGGCATTCTAGATGTAAATATTTTTCGCCACAAACTTGGTAAAAATTTGTGAGGTTTGACTTTAAAAAAAGTTATATGCACAACATTACAGAACAGGGGAAGTATATATGATCGTGTTTGCTATTTATTAGTTGTCGGAAACTTTCACGTGCACTGGTGGATTCCTATAGGTATCAGTAATGTTCTTAAGTTACACAAAGCTTTCATAAGTATGCAAGGGAGGATTTTTTTTTTTTGCATTTTAAGGCTAGACTTAAGAGACACCCGGAAAAACCATAAGCTCTAGTGCCACCGTTAATTAAATTGTTTACAATGTACTTATGGTTGCAGAACAAAAGTGTTCCCATTTTTAATGAAGATACAATATGGTTCTAGGTTTTTATTTATAAAAGTATTGCTAACATGCCCCCAGTGGATGTTTACTCAAGTTTCTAGCTTCCCACCAGGCCGCCTGCCTCTCACATCCTCAGATCATCCTATGACTGTGAGAAGATGGCAAATATTTTGTTTTTGATTGAGGACCATATGGTTGTATGATGCATTGGTAATTAAATGATAACAACCTTTTTGGGGGGAAGTGATAGCAGCTATATAACTACCTGCACTGGAAAATTTATGAAACTAAGTATGTATATGCGTTGAATAATTTGGAGTAAAATCATAGTAGATTTTTTTGCTAGATGTGTGCCATGCTTCCTCACTTTGAAGTGAAAAATAAACTACACGCGACTCATTATATTTGATTATATATAATTGTAAAATATTTATTGAATATAAGTAGAACTAGCAAACATGCCCGTGCGTTGCAACGGGAGGAAAAAAGTATACCACACACACCTAGCCTAATACATGATGCCCTCTGTTTTCACTATTATACTTAATTTATATCTAGGTTCTACATCCCAGTAGGCGCTCTTCCTGGCATAGGCAAGACCAAAATGAAAAATATAACTTTCATAGAAAACTTTAATATCCTGTTGTCAACAAATAGTTGAGAAAAACTAAACTATGTTCAAAATAACATTAGAAGCGAGTACTTGTACACGGCACAAGGTAGCATCAATTCCAAAAGAAATGTTTTAGAAAAAATTCCAAAATAGATCAGATTTCTACTCAGAGCAGTAGCATGTATTATTCTGCATTGCATCCAACCACCACTTTTATGCCAAATCTTCATGATCTCAATAAAACAAACTTAGAAGGGGAAACATGTAAAAGTGCACCCTACTAATCTTTTTTTATGCAGTAACATAATATATTCCACCACCTTTGTTCCAAGAAGGCATAGTTGTAGACAACATGATCTGATCGATTACCACAAATAAAAAAATATCCAAGAAAAGTCAACTATCTTTTGGTAAAAATTGTATCAAAACTACACAACTCATTACATGTACTGTTTTGTTAATAACTCAGTGATCTTGGTAATCAATAGAAAACTTGCTGAAAAATTGCACACATATTGATACAACAGAATGCAAGCACCTGATTAAAGAAAATAAGGATTGAATTGTAGAACCTAGCTATAAAATGGAGAGTAGGATACTCCAGTTGGTTTAATGCAGAAGGAATAAAACATTCACCTGAGCGTTTTGTGCATTCTTCATTTGATTTGTACTCACCTGATGGTTCCAGCATAGAGATATATGTATGACATAGCAAGGGAGCATGGTGTTCTCTTGAATTTGGTTGCTTCTGCACCTTAAATGCAAAGGTAATATCTGAAATATCAATCTTAAACGTTTCTTTCCTGAGCTGTCAATCTGAATAGACTGAAATAAAAATACATGCAACAGACTTTAACTTCTCATGTTACTTCATATTCAGATGATAGTCGGCACACAAAATATTAAGTGAGATAGATCAGAAACATTCATGATAGTCGTATATATGTATTTCGCAGTTTTTTACTACTGCCTCTGTCCCATAATATAAGAACGTTTTTGGCACTACACTAGTGTAAAAAACATTCATATATTATGGGACGGAGGGAGTACAGAACACATGCATGATGCATCCCTTCACATAGCATTGTTGAGAAAATCTAGTGCAACCAATCATACCACAAGCTTGCAAACTAAATTCTAGCAGGTCCACCGTTTGAGCTTCAACATTCATTTAGGCATCATTTCCATGCAGAACCGAATGTGCCAACTTCAGTCCTGCATAAACTTCATCATGTGAGCTTCAACAGCACAACCATCACATTCAATCGGGCATCATTTACATGAAGAACTGTCGTGAATAAATACTCCATCATGTGAGCTTCAACGCCACAACCATAACCACCGCATTCGATCAGACATGAATATGTTTCAGTTTCAGCCATGCAAGAACACATACACATAATCAGTTGTTCAAAAAAAAAAGGCACATAAAAACAAGCAAGGATAGATGATTTGAGGCATTCTCATCACCAAAAAAATGTGTGTCTGCATACAGAAGAGAAGCTGGTGGAAAAAGGAATGGGAGCAGCGGCATGCTAAGAGGAAGAACTGCTCGCCTCAGAGAACTCGATGACGCCGGCTTACTTGAAGAGGCACGAGAGGTGCTCGCTGTCTACGTCGTAGAGAAGGCTGTCCATGTAAACCTTGGCCTCCTCCGGTGGCTGCACGTATTCCCCTACCTGCCCCTAACCCCCAGGACCTCCTCCTCTAGCTCAACCGACAGGCAACGTCGACGGTGACGGAGGTATGAAGATGCACTCCCCTCTCTCTCGTTGCTAGTTACTCCATAGATTGATCTTGGTGATGCGTAGAAATTTTTTAATTTCTGCAACGATCCCCAACCTCGAGACCATTCCGGAACTCCTCGTGACGTCCAGGATCTCATCCGGGACTCCGAACAACATTCGGTAATCACATACAAATCTTCCTTATAACCCTAGCGTCATCGAACCTTAAGTGTGTAGACCCTACGGGTTCGGGAACCATGCAGACATGACCGAGATAACTCTTCGGCCAATAACCAACAGCGGGATCTGGATACCCATGTTGGCTCCCACATGTTCCACGATGATATCATCGGATGAACCACGATGTCGAGGATTCAAGCAATCCCGTATACAATTCCCTTTGTCAATCGGTACGTTACTTGCCCGAGATTTGATCGTCGGTATTCCAATACCTCGTTCAATCTCGTTACCGGCAAGTCACTTTACTTGTTCCGTAATGCATGATCCCGTGACCAACTACTTAGTCACAATGAGCTCATTATGATGATGCATTACCGAGTGGGCCCAGAGATACCTCTCCGTCATACGGAGTGACAAATCCCATCTCGATTCGTGCCAACCCAACAGACACTTTCGGAGATACCTGTAGTGCACCTTTATAGCCACCCAGTTATGTTGTGATGTTTGGTACACCCAAAGCACTCCTACGGTATCCAGGAATTGCACAATCTCATGGTCGAAGGAAAAGATACTTGACTTTAGAAAAGCTCTAGCAGACGAACTACACGATCTTGTGCTATGCTTAGGATTGGGTCTTGTCCATCACATCATTCTCCTAATGATGTGATCCCGTTATCAATGACATCCAATGTCCATAGTCAGGAAACCATGACCATCTGTTGATCAACGAGCTAGTCAACTAGAGGCTCACTAGGGACATGTTGTGGTCTATGTATTCACACATGTATTACGATTTCCGGATAACACAATTATAGCATGAACAATAGAAAATTATCATGAACAAGGAAATATAATAATAACCATTTTATTATTGCCTTTAGGGCATATTTCCAACAGTCTCCCACTTGCACTAGAGTCAATAATATAGTTACATTGTGATGAATCGAACACCCATAGAGTTCTGGTGTTGATCATGTTTTGCCCGTGGAAGAGGTTTAGTCAACGGATCTACGACATTCAGATTTGTATGCACTTTACAAATATCTATGTCTCCATCTTGAACATTTTCACGAATGGAGTTGAAGCGACGCTTGATGTGTCTGGTCTTCTTGTGAAACCTGGTCTCCTTGGCAAGGGAAATAGCTCCAGTGTTGTCACAGAAGAGAGTCATCGGGCCCGACCCATTGGGAATAACTCCTAGGTCGGTAATGAATTCCTTCATCCAAATTGCTTCATGCGCTGCCTCCGAGGCTGCCATGTACTCCGCTTCACATGTAGATCCCGCCATGATGCTTTGCTTGCAACTGCACCAGCTTACTGCCCCACCATTCAAAATATACACGTATCCGGTTTGTGACTTGGAGTCATCCAGATCTGTGTCGAAGCTAGCATCGACGTAACCCTTTACGACGAGCTCTTCGTCACCTCCATAAATGAGAAACATATACTTAGTCCTTTTCAGGTACTTCAGGATATTCTTGACCGCTGTCCAGTGCTCCATGCCGGGATTACTTTGGTACCTTCCTACCAAACTTATGGCAAGGTTTGCATCAGGTCTGGTACACAGCATGGCATACATAATAGACCCTATGGCTGAGGCATAGGAGATGACACTCATCTTTTCTCTATCTTCTGCCGTGGTCGGGCTTTGAGCCGAGCTCATTTTCACAACTTGCAATACAGGCAAGAACCCCTTCTTGGACTGATCCATATTGAACTTCTTCAATATCTTATCGAGGTATGTGCTTTGCGAAAGACCTATGAGGCGTCTCGATCTATCTCTATAGATCTCGATGCCTAATATGTAAGCTGCTTCTCCAAGGTCCTTCATTGAAAAACACATATTCAAGTAAGCTTTTATGCTCTCCAAGAGTTCTATACCATTTCCCATCAACAGTATGTCATCCACATATAATATGAGAAATGCTACAGAGCTCCCACTCACTTTCTTGTAAACGCAGGCTTCTCCATAAGTCTGCATAAACCCAAACGCTTTGATCATTTCATCAAAGCGAATGTTCCAACTCCGAGATGCTTGCACCAGCCCATAGATGGAGCGCTGGAGCTTACATACCTTGTTAGCATTCTCAGGATCGACAAAACCTTCCGGCTGCATCATATACAATTCTTCCTTAAGAAAGCCGTTAAGGAATGCCGTTTTGACATCCATTTGCCATATCTCGTAATCATAGAATGCAGCAATTGCTAACATGATTCGGACGGATTTCAGCTTCGCTACGGGTGAGAAGGTCCCATCGTAGTCAACCCCTTGAACTTGTCGATAACGTTTACCGACAAGTCGAGCTTTATAGATGGTAACAATACCATTCGCGTCCGTCTTATTCTTAAAGACCCATTTATTTTCTATCGCTCGCCGATCATCGGGCAAGTCTGTCAAAGTCCATACATTGTTTTCATACATGGATCCTATCTCGGATTGCATGGCTTCAAGCCATTTATTGGAATCTGGGCCCGCCATCGCTTCTTCATAGTTCGAAGGTTCACCAATGTCTAACAACATGATTTCCAGGACAGGGTTGACATACCATTCTGGTGTGGAACGTGTCCTCGTGGACCTACGAAGTTCAGTAGCAACTTGATCCGAAGTACCTTGATCATCATCATTAACTTCCTCTCTAGTCGGTGCAGGCACCACAGGAACATCTTCCTGAGCTGCGCTACTTTCCGCTTCAAGAGGCAGTACTTCATCAAGTTCTACTTTCCTCCCACTTACTTCTTTCGAGGGAAACTCTTTCTCCAGAAAGGATCCGTTCTTGGCAACAAATATCTTGCCTTCGGATCTGAGGTAGAAGGTATACCCAATGGTTTCCTTAGGGTATCCTATGAAGACGCATTTTTCCGACATGGGTTTGAGCTTTTCAGGTTGAAGTTTCTTGACATAAGCATCGCATCCCCAAACTTTTAGAAACGGCAGCTTAGGTTTCTTCCCAAACCATAATTCATACGGTGTCGTCTCAACGGATTTCGACGGAGCCCTATTTAAAGTGAATACGGCAGTCTCTAAAGCATAGCCCCAAAATGAGAGCGGTAGATCGGTAAGAGACATCATAGATCGCGCCATATCCAATAGAGTGTGATTACGACGTTCGGACACACCATTGCGCTGAGGTGTTCCAGGCGGCGTGAGTTGTGAAACAATTCCACATTTCCTTAAGTGTGTGCCAAATTCGTGACTCAAATATTCCCCTCCACGATCTGATCGTAAGAACTTTATTTTCCTGCCATGTTGATTTTCAACCTCACTCTGAAATTCCTTGAACCTTTCAAAGGTCTCAGGCTTGTGTTTCATTAAGTAGACATACCCATATCTACTTAAGTCATCAGTGAGGGTGAGAACATAGCGATAGCCACCGCGAGCCTCAACGCTCATTGGACCGCACGCATCAGTATGTATGATTTCCAATAAGTTGGTTGCTTGCTCCATTGTTCCGGAGAACGGAGTCTTGATCATTTTACCCATGAGGCATGGTTCACATGTGTCAAATTATTTGTAATCAAGAGACTCCAAAATTCCATCTGCATGGAGCTTCTTCATGTGTTTGACACCAATGTGACCAAGGCGGCAGTGCCACAAGTATGTGGGACTATCATTATCAACCTTACATCTTTTGGTATTCACACTATGAATATGTGTAACATCACGTTCGAGATTCATTAAGAATAAACCATAAAACATATCTCTCATATAAATAGAACAACCATTATTCTTGCATTTAAATGAGTAGCCATCTCGTATTAAACGAGATCCTGATACAATGTTCATGCTCAAAGCTGGTACTAAATAACAATCATTGAGGTTTAAAACTAATCCCGTAGGTAAATGTAGAGGTAGCGTGCGGACGGCGATCACATCGACCTTGGAACCATTCCCGACGCGCATGATCACCTCGTCCTTCGCCAGTCTCCGCTTATTCCACAGCTCCTGTTTTGAGTTACAAATATGAGCAACCGCACCGGTATCAAATACCCAGGAGCTACTACGAGTACTGGTAAGGTACCCATCAATAACATGTATATCACATATACCTTTGGTGTTGCCGGCCTTCTTGTCCGCTAAGTACTTGGGGCAGTTCCGCTTCCAGTTACCAGTTCCCTTGTAATAAAAACACCCAGTCTCAGGCTTGGGTCCATTCTTTGGCTTCTTCCCGGCAGCTTGCTTGCCGGGCGCAGCAACTCCCTTGTCGTCTTTCTTGAAACCCTTTTTACCCTTGCCTTTCTTGAACTTAGTGATTTTATTCACCATCAACACTTGATGTTCCTTTTTGATTTCCACCTTCGCTGATTTCAGCATCGAATATACCTCAGGAATGGTTTTCTCCATCCCCTGCATATTGAAGTTCATCACAAAGGCCTTGTAGCTCGGTGGAAGCGACTGTAGGATTCTGTCAATGACCGCGTCATCCGGGAGATTAACTCCCAGCTGAGACAAGCGGTTGTGCAACCCAGACATTTTGAGTATGTGCTCGTTGACTGAACTATTCTCCTCCATATTACAACTGTAGAACTTGTCGGAGACTTCATATCTCTCGACTCGGGCATGAGCTTGGAAAACCATTTTCAGCTCTTGGAACATCTCATATGCTCCGTGCTGCTCGAAACACTTTTGGAGCCCCGGTTCTAAGCTGTAAAGCATGCCGCACTGAACCAGGGAGTAATCATCAACACGGGACTGCCAAGCATTCATAACGTCTTGGTTTGCTGGGACTAGTGCTTCACCTAGCGGTGCTTCAAGGACATATGCTTTCTTGGCAGCTATGAGGATGATCCTCAAGTTCCGGACCCAGCCCGTATAGTTGCTACCATCGTCTTTCAGCTTGGTTTTCTCTAGGAACGCGTTGAAGTTGAGGACAACATTAGCGTGGGCCATTTGATCTACAAGACATATTGTAAAGATTTTAGACTAAGTTCATGATAATTAAGTTCATCTAATCAAATTATTTAATGAACTCCCACTCAGATAGACATCACTCTAGTCATCTAAGTGATACATGATCCGAGTCAACTAGGCCGTGTCCGATCATCACGTGAGACGAACAAGTCATTGCTACCTCTTGAGCTTGCGTTGGATTTCCTCGAAGAGGAGATGATAATGCAGCAGAGTAGCGTAAATATTTCCCTCAGTTTTGGAGAACCAAGGTATCAATCGACTAGGAGGCCACGCGCAAGTCCCTCGTACCTACACAAAAACGATAGCTCAACGCAACCAACGCGATTAGGGGTTGTCAATCCCTTCACGGTCACTTACGGGAGTGAGATCTGATAGATAATATTTTTGATATTTTTGATATAAAGATGCAAAGTAAAATAAAAAGGTAAAGTAAAAGCAAAGCAATAATAAAATGATGGAAGATTGATATGATGAGAATAGACCCGGGGCCATAGGTTTCACTACTGGCTTCTCTCAAGAGCATAAGTATTCTACAGTGGGTGAACAAATTACTGTTGAGCAATTGACAGAATTGAGCATAGTTATGAGAATATCTAGGTATGATCATGTATATAGGCATCACGTCCGAGACAAGTAGACCGACTCCTGCCTGCATGTACTACTATTACTCCACTCATCGATCGCTATCCAGCATGCATCTAGAGTATTAAGTTAAAGAAAACAGAGTAACGCCTTAAGCAAGATGACATGATGTAGAGGGATAGATTCATGCAATATGATAAAAAAAACCATCTTGTTATCCTCGATGGCAACAATACAATACGTGCCTTGCTGCCCCTTCTGTCACTGGGAAAGGACACCGCAAGATTGAACCAAAAGCTAAGCACTTCTCCCATTGCAAGAACTACCAATCTAGTTGGCCAAACCAAACGGTTAATTCGAAGAGACTTGCAAAGATAACCAATCATGCATAAAAGAATTCAGAGGAGATTCAAATATTGTTCATAGATAATCTTGATCATAAACCCACAATTCATCGGTCTCAACAAACACACCGCAAAAAGAAGATTACATCGAATAGATCTCCACGAGAGAGGGGGAGAACATTGTATTGAGATCCAAAAAGAGAGAAGAAGCCATCTAGCTACTAGCTATGGGCCCGAAGGTCTGAAGTAAACTACTCACACTTCATCAGAGAGGCTATGGTGTTGATGTAGAAGCCCTCTGTGGTGGATTCCCCTTCCGGCGGAGCTCCGGAAAAGGCCCCAAGATGGGATCTCGTGGATACAGAAAGTTGCGGCGGTGGAATTAGGTTTTTGGCTCCGTCCCTGGTCGTTTGGGGGTATGTAGGTATATATAGGAGGAAGAAGTACGTCGGTGGAGCTCCGAGGGGCCCACGAGGTAGGGGGCGCGCCCTAGGAGGGGCGCCCTCCACCCTCGTGGCCGCCTCGAGGCTTTCTTGATGGAGGGTCCAAGTCTCCTGGGTCTTATCTGATGAAAAAATCACGTTCCCGAAGGTTTCATTCCGATTGGACTCCGTTTGATATTCCATTTCTTCGGAACACTGAAATAGGCAAAAAACAGCAATTCTGGGCTGGGCCTCCAGTTAATAGGTTAGTCCCAAAAGTATATAAAAGTGGAAAATAAAGCCTAATATAGTCCAAAACAGTAGATAAAGTAGCATGGAGCAATCAAAAATTATAGATATGTTGGAGACATATCAGGCATCCCCAAGCTTAATTCCTGATCGTCCTCGAGTAGGTAAATGATAAAAAGAAGAATTTTTGATGCGTAGTGATACTTGGCATAATTTGAATGTAATTCTTCTTAATTGTGGTATGAATATTTAGATCCAAAAGATTCAAGACAAAAGTTCATATTGACATCAAAAATAATAATATTTCAAGCATACTAACTAAGTAATCATGTCTTCTCAAAATAACATGGCCAAAGAAAGTTGTCCCTACAAAATCATATAATCTGGCTATGCTCCATCTTCCCCACACAAAATATTTAAATCATGCACAACCCCGATGACAAGACAAGCAATTGTTTCATGCTTATGACATTCTCAAAACTTTTTCAATCTTCACGCAATACATGAGCATGAGCCATGGATATAGCACTATATGTGGAATAGAATGGTGGTTGTGGAGAAGACAAAAAGAGGGAAGATAGTCTCACATCAACTAGGCGTATCAACGGGCTATGGAGATGCCCATCAATAGATATCAATGTGAGTGAGTAGGGATTGCCATGCAACGGATGCACTAGAGCTATAAGTATATGAAAGCTCAACAAAAGAAACTAAGTGGGTGTGCATCCAACTCGCTTGCTCACGAAGACCTAGGGCATTTTGAGGAAGCCCATCATTGGAATATACAAGCCAAGTTCTATAATGAAAAATTCCCACTAGTATATGAAAGTGACAAAATGAGAGACTCTCTATCATGAAGATCTTGGTGCTACTTAGAAGCACAAGTGTGGTAAAAGGATAGTAACATTGTCCCTTCTCTCTTTTTCTCTCATTTTTTTATTTGGGCCTTTCCCCTTTTTTATGGCCTCTTTTTTTCTTTTTTTATTTTTCTTTTTTTTATTTTTGGTCCGGAGTCTCATCCCGACTTGTGGGGGAATCATAGTCTCCATCATCCTTTCCTGACTTGGGACAATGCTCTAAAAATGATGATAATCACACTTTTATTTACTTACAACTCAACAATTACAACTCGATACTTAGAACAATTATGACTCTATATGAATGCCTCTGGCGGTGTACCGGGATATGCAATGAATCAAGAGTGACATGTATGAAAGAATTGTGAACGGTGGCTTTGCCACAAATACGATGTCAACTACATGATCATGCTAGCAATATGACAATGATGGAGCGTGTCATACTAAACGGAACGGTGGAAAGTTGCATGGAAATATATCTCGTAATGGCTATGGAAATGCCATGATAGGTAGGTATGGTGGCTGTTTTGAGGAAGGTATATGGTGGGTGTATGATACCGGTGAAAAGTGCGCGGTATTAGAGAGGATAGCAATGGTGGAAGGATGGGAAAAATGCGTATAATCCATGGACTCAACATTAGTCATAAAGAACTCACATACTTATTGCAAAAATCTAGAAGTTATCAAAGCAAAGTATTACGCGCATGCTCCTAGGGGGATAGATTGGTAGGAAAAGACCATCGCTCGTCCCCGACTGCCACTCATAAGGAAGACAATCAATAAATAAATCATGCTCCGACTTCATCATATAACGGTTCACCATACGTGCATGCTACGGGAATCACAAACCTTAACACAAGTATTTCTCAAATTCACAACTACTCAACTAGCATGACTCTAATATCACCATCTTCATATCTCAAAACAATTATCAAGCATCAAACTTTTCTTAGTATTCAACGCAATCAAAAGAAAGTTTTACAAATCTTGAGTACCTAGCATATTATTATTAAGCAAATTACCATGCTATTTAAGACTCTCAAAATAATCTAAGCGAAGCATGAGAGATCAATAGTTTCTGTAAAACAAATCCACCACCGTGCTCTAAAAGATATAAGTGAAGTACTAGAGCAAAATTATCACGCTCAAAAGATATAAGTGAAGCACTATGAGTATTCTAATAAATTCCAATTCATGTATGGCTCTCTCAAAAGGTGTGTACAGCAAGGATGATTGTGGTAAACTATCAAGCAAAGACTCAAATCATACAAGACGCTCCAAGCAAAACACATATCATGTGGTGAATAAAAATATAGCTCCAAGTAAAGTTACCGATGGAAGTAGAAGAAAAAGGGAATGCCTTCCGGGGAATCCCCAAGCTTTGTCTTTTTGGTGTCCTTGGATTATCTTGGGGGTGCCATGGGAATCCCCAAGATTAGGCTCTTGCCACTCCTTGTTCCATAATCCATCAAAAAAAATTCACCCAAAACTTGAAAACTTCATAACACAAAACTCAACAGAAACCTCGTGAGCTCCGTTAGCGAAAGAAAACAAAAGACCACTTTAAGGTACTGTAATGAACTAATTATTTAATTATATTGGTGTTAAACCTACTGTATTCCAACTTATCTATAGTTCATAAACTATTTTACTAGCCATAGATTCATCAAAATAAGCA
Source organism: Triticum urartu (assembly GCF_003073215.2). NCBI lineage: Eukaryota > Viridiplantae > Streptophyta > Magnoliopsida > Poales > Poaceae > Triticum > Triticum urartu. The sequence goes on along the minus strand of NC_053026.1, from coordinate 614,804,377 downwards.
AACAACACAGGATAAACAGAATCTATCAAAAACAGAACAGTCTGTAGCAATCTATAACTAACGCAAACTTATGTAACTCCAAAAATTCAGCTAAAATAAGAAGACCTAGACAATTTTTTTATTGATCAGAAGCAATTGTAATCAGTAATTTATCACGTTCTGATGATTTGTAATAATTGTTTTCGTGAACAGAAAGTTTCTGGAAATTACAACAGAATCAAATAACTATCATCCAAGAAGATCCTATAGGTTTAACTTGGCACAAACACTAATTAAAAGATAAAAACACGTCTAACCAGAGGCTAGATCAAATATTTATTCCTAAACAGAAGCAAAAACAAAAAAAACTAAAAATAAAATTGGGTTGCCTCCCAACAAGCGCTATCGTTTAACGCTCCTAGCTACGCATAAAAGTAAGGATAGATCTAGGTATTGCCATCTTTGGTAGGAAATTCTTCAATGAGGCATCTACCTTCTTTAGAATTTTCTTCCTTTCTAGTAATTGTCAAATTTTTAGGCAAAAGATCGAAAAATTCATTCATAGCAAATGGTTCCTTAATGATGGCAAAAAGATTGGGATGAACACTTACAGATTTAAGATCCGTAGTTTCCTTACTAGATGATTCAACCTTATTCTTAGGAACATAAATAAACTTAGTATTTTTAGTAGACGGACTTGGAGTGTTCTTTACGGAAGAAAAAGCGGTTCGCAAGTTGGTAATGATACCCTCAAGTTTATCGATTCTAGTGGAATCTAGATTTATTTTCTCATTAACTATGGGTTCCTTTTCCTTAATATTTTTCAAAGTCATTCCTACCTTAGATCCATATTGATTAATTTGATTGTGGATCTTTTTATCTAGATTTTCAATCAATTCAATGGTAGCAACTTTATTTTCAATAATTTCAAGTCTTTGCATAACATGCTCCAAAGTTAACATAGTTCCATTAACCAAAAGAGGTGGCGAGCCAAATAAATCTATCATATCATTATAAGAATCAAAAGTATGGCTACCCAAGAAATTCCCCCTGGTAATGGTATCAAGGATATATCTATACCAAGGATTAGCACCTACATAAAAATTGCGGAGAAGAACTGAAGTAGATTGCTTCCTGGTAGATCTATTTTGAGCATTGCAAATTCGATACCAAGCGTCTTTTAGATTCTCTCCCTACCTTTGCTTAAAATTTTAGAACTTCATTCTTGGGAGATAGCGGAGAAGAGATAAGGCTAGCCATGATGACAAGCAAGCAAACTAACACACGAGCAAACAAAGGCAAACGGAAAAGAGAGGAGGAGATTGGGAAAGAGAGGGCAAATAAAACGGCAAGGGTGAAGTGGGGGAGAGGAAAACGAGAGGCAAATGGCAAATAATGTAATGCGAGAGATAGGGATTGTGTTGGGTACTTGGTATGTTGACTTTTGCGTAGACCTCCCCGGCAACGGCGCCAGAAATCCTTCTTGCTACGTCTCGAGCTTGCGTTGGTTTTCCCCGAAGAGGAGGGGATGATGCAGCACAGTAGCGTAAGTATTTCCCTCAGTAAGTGTACGTGTAAGGTCGGTCCGGGCCGCTTCATCCCACGATGCCGCCGAATCAAGATAAGACTAGTAACGGCAAGTAAATTGACAAAATCGACGCCCACAACAACTTGTGTTCTACTCGTGCATAGAAACTACGCATAGACCTAGCTCATGATGCCACTGTTGGGGATCGTTGCAGAGATTAAAAAATTTCTACGCATCACCAAGATCAATCTATGGAGTAACTAGCAATGAGAGAGAGGGGAGTGCATCTTCATACCCTTGAAGATCGCGAGTCGGAAGCGTTGCAAGAATGCGGTTGGAGGAGTCGTACACGTAGCGATTCAGATCGCAGCCGAATCCGATCTTAGCACCGAACAACGGTGCCTCCGCGTTAAACACACGTGCAGCCCGGTGACGTCTCCCGCGCCTTGATCCAGCAAGGAGGAGGGAGAGGTTGAGGAAGAGGGCTCCAACAGCAGCATGACGGCATGGTGGTGATGGAGTGGCAGTACTCCGACAGGGCTTCGCCAAGCTCTTGCGGAGGAGGAGAGGTGTTGGGGAGGGGAGGGGCTGCGCCTTGGATGTTGTGCTACAGCCCTCCCCTTGCCCCTCTATTTATAGGGATAAGGGGAAAGGGGGCCGGCCCCTCTAGATGGGATCTAGAGGGGGGCGGCGGCCAAGGGGGAGGGGGCTTGCCCCCCAAGCCAAGGGGGGCGCCCCCTTTAGGGTTCCCCCCCCCAACCCTAGGCGCATGGGCCATAGGGGGGTTGGTGCCCCAGCCCACTTGGGGCTGGTTCCCTTCCACCTACAGCCCATAAGGCCCTTCGGGGCAGGTGGACCCTCCCGATGGACCCCCGAAACCCCTCCGATGGTCCCGGTACAATACCGGTATACCCCCGGATATTTCCGGCGACCGTATGATGACTTCCCATATATAAATCATCACCTCCGGACCATTCCGGAACTCCTCGTGACGTCCAAGATCTCATCCAGGACTCCGAACAACATTCGGTAATCACATACAAATCTTCCTTATAACCCTAGCGTCATCGAACCTGAAGTGTGTAGACCCTACGGGTTCGGGAACCATGCAGACATGACCGAGACAACTCTCCGGCCAATAACCAACAGTGGGATCTGGATACCCATGTTGGCTCCCACATGTTCCACGATGATCTCATCGGATGAACCACGATGTCGAGGATTCAAGCAATCCCGCATACAATTCCCTTTGTCAATCGGTACGTTACTTGCCCGAGATTCGATCGTTGGTATCCCAATACCACGTTCAATCTCATTACCGGCAAGTCACTTTACTTGTTCCGTAATGCATGATCCCGTGACCAACTACTTAGTCAGAATGAGCTCATTATGATGATGCATTACCGAGTGGGCCCAGAGATACCTCTCCGTCATACGGAGTGACAAATCCCGGTCTCGATTCGTTCCAACCCAACAGACACTTTCGGAGATACCTGTAGTGCACCTTTATAGCCACCCAGTTACGTTGTGACATTTGGTACACCCAAAGCACTCCTACGGTATCCGGGAGTTGCACAATCTCATGGTCTAAGGAAATGATACTTGACATTAGAAAAGCTCTAGCAGACAAACTACACGATCTTGTGTTATGCTTAGGATTGGGTCTTGTCCATCACATCATTCTCCTAACGATGTGATCCCGTTATCATTGACATCCAATATCCATAGTCAGGAAACCATGACCATCTATTGATCAACGAGCTAGTCAACTAGAGGCTCACTAGGGACATGTTGTGGTCTATGTATTCACACATGTTTTACGATTTCCAGATAACATAATTATAGCATGAACAATAAAAAATTATCATGAACAAGGAAATATAATAATAACCATTTTATTATTGCCTCTAGGGCATATTTCCTACACTATGATTGTGAGAAGATGGTAAATATTTTGTTTTTGATTGAGGAACATGTGGTTGTATGATGCATTGGTAATTAAATGATAACAACCTTTTGGGGGGGAGTGATAGCAGCTATATAATTGCCTGCACTTGAAAATTTATGAAACTAAGTATGTATAGGCGTTGAATAATTTGGAGTAAAATCATAGTAGATTTTTTTGCTACATGTGTGCCATGTTTCCTCACTTTGAAGTGAAAAAAAACTACACGCGGCTCATTATATTTAATTATATATAATTGTAAAATATTTATTGAATATAAATAGAACTAGCAAACATGCCCGTGCGTTGCAACGGGAGGAAAAAGTATACCACACTGCTACCTCTTGAGCTTGCGTTGGATTTCCCCGAAGAGGAGAGGATAATGCAGCAGAGTAGCGTAAGTATTTCCCTCAGTTTTTGAGAACCAAGGTATCAATCCAGTAGGAGGCCACGCGCAAGTCCCTCGTACCTACACAAAAACGATAGCTCAACGCAACCAACGCGATTAGGGGTTGTCAATCCCTTCACGGTCACTTACGGGAGTGAGATCTGATAGGTAATATTTTTGATATTTTTGATATAAAGAGGCAAAGTAAAATAAAAAGGTAAAGTAAAAGCAAAGCAATAATAAAGTGATGGAAGATTGATATGATGAGAATAGACCCGGGGGCCATAGGTTTCACTAGTGGCTTCTCTCAAGAGCATAAGTATTCTACGGTGGGTGAACAAATTACTGTTGAGCAATTGACAGAATTGAGCATAGTTATGAGAATATCTAGGTATGATCATGTATATAGGGATCACGTCCGAGACAAGTAGACCGACTCCTGCCTGCATCTACTACTATTACTCCACTCATCGACCGCTATCCAGCATGCATCTAGAGTATTAAGTTAAAGATAACAGAGTAATGCCTTAAGCAAGATGACATGATGTAGAGGGATAAATTCATGAAATATGATAAAAACCCCATCTTTTTATCCTCGATGGCAATAATACAATACGTGCCTTGCTGCCCCTTCTGTCACTGGGAAAGGACACCGCAAAATTGAACCCAAAGATAAGCACTTCTCCCATTGCAAGAACTACCAATCTAGTTGGCCAAACCAAACGGATAATTCGAAGAGACTTGCAAAGATAACCAATCATACATAAAATAATTCAGAGGAGATTCAAATATTGTTCATAGATAATCTTGATCATAAACCCACAATTCATCGGTCTCAACAAACACACCGCAAAAAGAAGATTACATCGAATAGATCTCCACAAGAGAGGGGGACAACATTGTATTGAGATCCAAAAAGAGAGAAGAAGCCATCTAGCTACTAGCTATGGACCCGAAGGTCTGAAGTAAACTACTCACACTTCATCGGAGAGGCTATGGTGTTGATGTAGAAGCCCTCCATGGTGGATTCCCCTTCCGGCGGAGCTCCGGAACAGGCCCCAAGATGGGATCTCGTGGATACAGAAAGTTGCGGCGGTGGAATTAGGTTTTTGGCTCCGTCTCTAATCGTTTGAGGGTACGTAGGTATATATATAGGAGGAAGAAGTACGTCGGTGGAGCTCCGAGGGGCCCACGAGGTAGGTGGCGCGCCCTAGGAGGGGCGCCCTCCACCCTCGTGGCCGCCTCAAGGCTTTCTTGACGAAGGGTCCAAGTCTCCTGGGTCTTATCTGATGAGAAAATCACGGTCCCGAAGGTTTCATTCCGTTTGGACTCCGTTTGATATTCCGTTTCTTTGAAACACTGAAATAGGCAAAAAAACAGCAATTCTGGGCTGAGCCTCTACTTAATAGGTTAGTCCCAAAAGTAATATAAAAGTGGAAAATAAAGCCCAATATAGTCCAAAACAGTAGATAAAGTAGCATGGAGCAATCAAAAATTATAGATACGTTGGAGACATATCACACACACACCTAGCGTAATACATGATGCCCTCTGTTTTAACTATTATACTTAATTTATATCTCGGTTCTACATCCCAGTAGGCGCTCTTCTTTGAATAGGCAAGACGAAAATGAAAAATATAACTTTCATAGAAAACTTTAATATCCTGTGGTAAACAAATAGTTGAGAAAAACTAAACTATGTTCAGAATAACATTAGAGGCGAGTACTTGTACACGACACAAAGTAGCATCAATTCCAAAAGAAATGTTTTAGGAAAAAAAATCCAAAATAGATCAGATTTCTACTCAGAGCAGTAGCATGTATTATTCTGCATTGCATCCAACCACCAATTTTATGCCAAATCTTCATGATCTCAGTAAAACAAACTTAGAAGGGGAAACATGTAAAAGTACACCCTACTAATCTTTTTTTATGCAGTAACATAATATATTCCCCCACCTTTGTTCCAAGCATGCATAGTTGTAGACAACATGATCTGATCGATTACCACAAATAAAAAATATCAAAACTACACAACTCATTACATGTACTGTTTTGTTAATAAGTCAGTGATCTTGGTAATCAATAGAAAACTTGCTGAAAAATTGCACACATATTGATACAACAGAATGCAAGCATCTGATTAAAGAAAATAAGGATTGAATTGTAGAACCTAGCTATAAAATGGAGAGTAGGATACTCCAGTTGGTTGAATGCAGAAGGCATAAAACATTCACCTGAGCGTTTTGGGCATTCTTCATTTGATTTGTACTCACCTGATGGTTCCAGCATAGAGATATATGTATGACATAGCAAGGGAGCATGGTGTTCTCTTGAATTTGGTTGCTCCCGCACCTTAAATGCAAAGGTAATATCTGAAATATCAATCTTAAACGTTTCTTTCCTGAGCTGTCAATCTGAATAGACTGAAATAAAAAATACATGCAACAGACTTTAACTTCTCATGTTACTTCATATTCAGATGATAGTCGGCACACAAATATTAAGTGAGATAGATCAGAAACATTCATGATAGTCGTATATATGTATTTCGCAGTTTTTTACTACTGCCTCTGTCCCATAATATAAGAACGTTTTTGACACTACACTAGTGTAAAAAACGTTCTTATATTATGGGACGGAGGGACTACAGAACACATGCATGATGCATCCCTTCACATAGCATTGTTGAGAAATCTAGTGCAACCAATCATACCACAAGCTTGCAAACTAAATTCTAGCAGGTCCACCGTTTGAGCTTCAACATTCATTTAGGCATCATTTCCATGCAGAACCGAATGTGACAACTTCAGTCCTGCATAAACTTCATCATGTGAGCTTCAACAGCACAACCATCACATTCAATCGGGCATCATTTACATGAAGACTGTCGTGAATAAATACTCGATCATGTGAGCTTCAACGCCACAACCACAACCACCGCATTCGATCAGACATGAATATGTTTCAGTTTCAGCCGTGCAAGAGCACAGACACATAATCAGTTGTTCAAAAAAAAGGCACATAAAAACAAGCAAGGGATAGATGATTTGAGGCATTCTCGTCACCAAAAAAAAATGCGTGTCTGCATACAGAAGAGAAGCTGGTGGAAAAAGGAAAGGGAGCAGCGGCATGCTAAGAGGAAGAACTGCTCGCCTCAGAGAACTCGATGACGCCGGCTTACTTGAAGAGGCACGAGAGGTGCTCGCTGTCTACGTCGTAGAGAAGGCTGTCCATGTAAACCTTGGCCTCCTCCGGTGGCTGCACGTATTCCCCTACCTGCCCCTAACCCCCACGACCTCCTCCTCCAGCTCAACCGACAGGCAACGTCGACGGTGACGGAGGTGCCGAAGGAGTCGGAAGCGGCGAGCGAGGCAAGTGGTCCGTGCGGGCGGGCAGCGTGCAGGAGCAGATCATCCAGATAAAATCAGAAGTACATACTTAAGAAACACCGCCTGCATGTGCTAGAAGATCCATTAGGCTGCGTTCGGTTGACAGGGAATTCAAATGAGTTTGACAGGGATTGAAGTGGATTGAATCCCCTGTAAGTCAAATCCTGCCCAAATCCCCTCCAATCCCCTTCAGGCAGGGTGTAACCGAACAAGGCCTTAGGAGTTTATTAGGGCTCATGATTTTTGGCCGTATGTATCGTTCTGATGCAGAGGCTGGGGAAGCCCCCTTTTCGAAAAAAGAGAGGAACTTCGGCACCATGTTAACAATCAAGCAAGTCACGGCCATAATCGCCAACGTAAAAGTTAAACGTAGCTCCACATTGCATCCGACCTGATCGCCTTTCCTCTCTGTATTCCGCAAGTACGGTCTTGACAACGGCCGCTCGTAGACATGGGCTCGCGCGGTCGCCCCACACCGTCTGCACCAGGAACGGTGCCTTCCCGACGTGCCTCTCGTTGTCTTCCCCGATCACCACTTCCCGCAGCCAACCTTCCGCTCCTTTCATCAGGGTTCCAGTTATTCAAGTCCACCACCTGGCCTCCATCACATGCACCGACGGCACTCGTCGCGACACTGACGGCGAGAAGAATGATGCCGGCACCCGCACGGTTAGAACACCATCAACAACGACGTGGGGCTGCACGGCCTCACCCCACATAAAGGTAGTCATGCTCCCGCCAGATTGTACTGCCGCTGATCTCGCCGTTGCCTCCGCAGCTGCACAGCTTGTTCCAGTGGCCGCCATTGCTTCAACTTCGATCAACACAACACGGATGTTCCTCCAGTCTTCGGCAACATTGTCGCTAGCTATAAGGTTTCATGCCCGGCACGGTTAGAGCATCATCAAAGACGACGACGCTGGCGCACCCCACATGGAGGTAGCCCTTGTTCCGTGAGATTGATCCTGTCGCTGCTGCCACTACTGCGGAGCAGCTTGTTCCCGTCGACGCCGCCTTTGCTTCAACTTCAAGGAATCCATAGCATACACAGGAGCCTTTTTTTAGCACAACATACACAGGAGACGTATACGTGAAGAGGTTGGAAACCAATAAAGATAAACCAGAACGGGAGGAGGTGGGAGGGGCGAGCAGCCCAGCAACAACACGTATTGATCCAAAGGGAGGCCCAACGCACATCGACTTAAATAGAAGCGAACCTGTACATAACTTATCCCTCTTTTTAAATCTCAGCCATCAAACACAAAATTAACGGAGATGAAAAGGCGACGGATGAAGAACTATGAAAGCCTCCATCTTTTAATATTAGGTATAGATAATAGAATAAAAAAGTATTCCCATGCATGGTTGCATGTGGGACGTGGGCCTTTTCACATGCATGGCTGTATTTTGAAGTGGTGTTTTGATTCATTCATAATTATATGATGATTTGACATGCTTGCATGTAGAGATAATTACCTCCTCTGTCCGAAATTAGTTGATGCTTAAATGGATGTATTTAAACGTATTTTAATTCTACATACATCTGTTTGAGTGTCAACTAATTCCAAACGAAGGTAGTCGGGATCACTATCTTAGGTATACAGGATATGAAACTGGCCAAGAATCAAATGAATGTGATATAGATCTTACACTTCAAAGGCATTTTATCACAAACACAAAAGCACCACTATAGTAAGCAACAGCAGCAGTGAGGAAACCGTAGCCACAGGGGGTGGTCCATATTAGCCCCAGCACCTCTTGTTTCCATCGTAAACTCTTCTCCTATCTCTAAGTACACACACAGGTGAGGCCATGCTGCATAAGCATGGCCTCGTCTGCTTAGATCACACTACTGCTACTGATTTCAGCACAGCAGTGAGCATGCATGCGACGACACACACACAGCGGCTGCATAAACAGCCAAACGTGCCCAAATTAAATTGCGAGGCCAGCGAAAGCAAGGTCGACAACGAGGGATTTGTCAGCTATTTGCACCGATGGCAGATTTTTTGCAAGGGTGACAGATGCGCCTTTGGTGACTCATCAGGGAAAATGAGTGATGGGAACTAAAGACAAATGGCTAGCGCCGGGGACCTTTCCAAATCACAGCCCCTTCCTCCATCAGAAATAGTATGATTTTCTCTCGACCAAAACGGAATGCCTTGCTGTCAACAACAGAAATGGCTTTTTACAACGGCATCAGGTGGAGAATCCCATGCACAGACAACCAACTGACAGTGTGGGTAACAGTAACACTCGCTTTCTGACGGTGATGCTAGTATATTTGGGAGCCATGTTTCATTTTCCTTTTTCACCCAGCATGTTGAAGAAAAGCTTGAATGATCCATCAGAGGCACGGACAAAAAACAGGCGGTGGTGCTGGAGGACGGATGGGGCCTTGTCATCACCGTGACCACATTGTGAGGTCAGGGGTTAAACATGGCCCTAGCTTATACATCTTGGATGCAGATCCTCCAAAACTTTGACAGCCACAAGAAACAAGGCGGCTAGACACTCGTGAGGTCCACCATGTCACTAGCGTGGCCCCTCCCACTCTCTCCAACGACAAGACATTTTGCTCAATGAAACGTTGGGTCTATTACTAGATTATTGATTGGTGAAGAACTGCGTGTGTGGTACCTGGCCGCCGCCAAAGTACCATTAAAACGAATCCACCCACGTACTCCTTCCAACCTGGTCAAGGGCACGTAGTGTTTTAAGGACGAGACTTGCCTGCTCCCCTCCCGTGTGCCCATCCGTGCTCCCGCATACGTGGCTTGATTTGATTGGAACAAAATAAGGTCCGGCCCCACCCCTTAAAATCAGGGGGGAGATGATTAGATTAGAAAGAAAAAAATAAGACAGCCGTTGGATGAGGTGGGAGCACGGATGGGAGCACGGAAAGGGAGCAGGCAAGCCGGATCCGTGTTTTAAATAGCGGGTTATGGAAAATAGCGACGGGCATCCAAATCAGCTATAGCGGAGCTATAGCTGCCTATTTGTGAAGGTGACCATTTAGCGGCGTCTTGCTGAAAAGGCTATAGTGGGCTATACCGGAGCTATAGCCGGCTATTTAAAACTATGGCATGTGCACAACTGCCCCCTCGATGCTCCTCTCGAAAATAAGACGAAAAAGTTTTCGCTGAACTAGAAAGGCGCAAAGATTGACCAAGTTTATAGGATAACTATCAATAACAAGAAGAATCCAAGGCATGCATGTGTTGTATAGATAGATCTTGGAGCAGCCGGGCAAATGACAGGGACGCAGACAGCAAAGCACTCCTGCTTGCTTGCTGGTTACACCAACGGCAAGCAAACTATATACTCCTACCTACTTTGAAGGCATTTTATCAGAAACACGAAGGAAAACACCATTTTTAGTAAGCCCCAGCAGTGCCAGTAAGAAAACCGTAGCCAGGCCACACCACCCCTTGTTTCCATCGTAAAACTCTTATCCTTTGGCTACACACACGTGAGGCCAGGCTCCATAAGTCGTGAAATTGTTTAGATTATCTTACTGATCTGAGCGCAGCATGCATGTGAGGACTGAGGACACGCTGCATAAAATTCCCATGAAAAACGACGGATCTGTAAGCTATAGTAAGCAGTAAATATGCATGCATCGATAATAATTGGGGTGAGTCATCAAAGAAACGAGTCTGATGGGAGGCAAAAGACAAAGGGAGATCGACTCGTAGCGCCGGGGACCTCTCCGCATCAGGGTCCGTCTGCTAGCGATTTCTTTGCTCTCAACAGATATGAGATATGATTTGCTCTCGACAGAAACGGAAAGCCTTGCTGTCAACAACAGGAATGGCTTTTCACGACGTACGCCACCAGGTGAGGATCCACGAAGTAACAGCGTTGGTAACAGTAACAATCCTTTTCCGACGGTGATGCCGACATTTCATGGGCCACAACAAGACTTGTCTTTTACTACAAAATATTGTTTATGTTTTCCTTCTTGTCTTCTCTTTCAACGTATGTACCTTGCAGGAAGGCGTAATTAATCCATCAGAGACAAAGACAAATAAAACAATGAGTCGGACATTCGGTGGTGCTGGAGGACATGTAGACTCATGGTGAGATGAGGGGCTTATCGCTGGTTGAATATGGTCCTTGTTTTGGATAATGGTCCTCCAAATCTTTGACACCCAAATATTGGACACACATTGAGGATCAGCTTTAGATTTTTCATTTCCTGATAAGTATATTCTTTTGTCTGAGAGAGAGAGAGAGAGAGATAGAGAGAGATCTATTCAATGGCACCACCTTTTTAGGGGCAATCTTAACCGATTCTCAAGATTCTGCGAGAAATGTCCAAAAGAATTGGTCTGCATTCCCTAATTACCGTGTTGCATCGAGTTGTCTCCTTGTTAAAATGTGTTTGCCGCCAGTAGTTGGCCCTGATAGAATTATGTTGGTGAAGGAGATTTTTGAAAGATGCAGAAGGGTCTAGTTCCCCTAAAAAAACAAGGTCCCGAACCCCTCAATTTTTCCAAAAGTAAAATAACAGATTCACAATTTATCACAATTGCAAGAGAGATCTACCTTTTTTCCAAGTTTTTTTTTGACAGATTCACAATTTATCACAATTGCAAGAGAGATCTACCTTTTTTCCATGTTTTTTTGCGGCTGTCCTAATTATTTTTAGCCAGAGAGAAAGCTGGCACATGTCACCCAAATGGTGGTGAGGGAGGCCAATACTCTGCCAATGGCGGAAAGTATCAGTTGACTCTACACAGAATATTGCTCACTGGATGTACCGTTGCTATGCATTTTGTCATCGTGTACAAATGAAGTGCATTCACGTCTGATGTTGATATAGTCATATCTGATGCAATTGTCCTATCTGAAGAACATAACCATCAGTGTATGAACACTATACCATGCTCTACTGGTGTCTGGTCATGCTTTTGATATTAATTTTGCCAGTGGTTGCTTATAGCTTTCTGAAGCGCTTCAGTAATCATCCCAGGTGCCACAGTAGCAGAACTAGCCGCAACCTGCAAAAATCCAACAACGTTGGTAAATGAGACTATAATGTGAAGCCTTAATAAACGTTGTATATTCTATATTGTCGGATCGACCTTAGAAGGTGGTGCTATTGAGACCTGATGAGTGGCTCGTATCTTGAGATCAAGAAGGCCACCCGGTGTGGATGTGTGCACAGAGACGATGTCCAAATGGAGGCTCTTGATGGCGTCGAACACTCGTTTCATCAAAAGCTTCTTCCATCGGCATTGCACCTCCAAGATCACCTCCTTGTCCATCATGGTCACATTGACAACATTGCTTGGGCCATCGTCATCCTCCCTCTCTGACTCCGGCGCCTTCCTCTTGCATCCAGTTGATTGTTTGATCTTCTTCCTTCCGGCAACATCATGGAGCCCCCGTCCCGCTGCTTCTTTTGGGTGCCATGATGGTGGCCTGCTAGATTCTAGCTCTTCTACCCTTTGCTCTAGCTCTTTGAGATAAGTTATCGTCTCTGCGAGGATGGATGCTTTGTCCATCTGCAACCCAGGAAAAAAGCTATGGAAATCATTTTGTGCAATTTGCTAAGAAGTAATGGATGTTAAATAATACTACCTTGTTAATGGACGGGACCAATGACTTGAGAACTAGGAACATCTCGTTGAGCTTCTCCCGGCGTCTTCTTTCCGACAAGACATGTGTCTTGATGTTACTTTCTTGAGCTCTCATTGTCCATCCACCGCCCGCCACAACTTTCTTCAGCAACTTTTGTGACTCCCCGGGATCTCGCACATCCATGCCTTCCCAGTCCGATGACCTCTTCCATATAGTAAAGCAGGATGGACGAGAACCATTAACAGAACTACTTAAAGTGATGGTGTTATCATCGATTCTTGGTGCGTCCATGTCTGGCGCCATTTCCAAGGAAGACATGAACTCAAAGGACCTTTCCATGACCCAGTTGTCCTCAAGAGCACACACGTCCAACTCCTCAATTAGGCCATAGAACTCATCCACTTCTTCAGTAGTGATGCAATTGATGTTGGCGTCGGACATGCTCTCGACCTCGCCTAGCTCAGAGATGAACCCCTTGGCAACATTGTGATCAAGGTCTTCGAACACGACAATTTCTACCTCCCTGTTCCTAGTTTCGTTTGTTGATGGACTGGAGCTTGGCGCCTCTGACTCCAAGCACGCCTGGAAGGGTAGCTCCCAGAAAGATGTGCGTCCTGCAATTGACGTGGGCTTGTATTAACCTTGTGCATAGAACATATAAATATCTCCTACACCAGTCATACCACAAAAGAATAAACTTATTCATAATAGTTTAGAAGTAAAGTATCACTGTAGGATCATTGCTGACAAGTGTCTGATATGTCAGAATGACATGTATCTCATATGGGTGGGAAAAACGTGTATGCATTTATCTAGCGAGTTGCGGAGATCCAACACATTTCATCTGTTCAACCGCATTTATCCAACGGTCTACACCACTCTATTGCTCAGCGTTAAACATGTTTAGCACCCTCCACTAATTAATATCATGCCTAGTATCAATGTTGCCATTAACCAAGCAATTATATTTTATGGTCTTACCTAATATTAACATGTAATTTATATCTTGCCTAATATTAATACACAATACAATTAATACATTGTCTAATATAAACGTGCATTGCACGTAGACAATTACTAGTCATTGTGGTTGTACAGAAAATCTATCTACGGAAGTAAGATGTACTGCATATGGGCTTTCAAACATCAACCTCTTGATGTATCATCGTTGACGGGTGAACTGATTCACCCACCTGTGATGACCCTATCGCTCCTATAAAGGTGAGCATAACCCCCCGTTGTTACCTGGCGTGCCGTCATATTCTAGTCTCACACCGCCACCCCCATTGATGGAATCGTCCATGCTTATACTGTGCCATTATATATAATATTGTAAAACATATTTTAGTATAATATTATTTGATATTACTAATGTTAATGTTTTTCTCTATAAATTTGATTAAACCATAAAAAATATGCTTCCAAAAAAGTTGTATACACGATAATTTGTGACGGAGGGAGTGCCGGTAATTGAAGCCGTCACAATTTAAAAGTTTGCGTGCACCCATTAACAGAAGTACAAAACAAAAGGAAATAATATATTGAGAGATACTCAAAAATTAGTGAAAATCCTTCGCACATAAAACTTATAGCGAAAATCATATGCCCTCACGAAATCCGGCGTTCCAAGCTCTAGCACACCACCCATGAAGGGGATGCAAACGACTGTCTGAAAAATGTGATCCAGCTTGAGATCAGAGATCTAGAGGGTAAACACGTGATACATGCATATAAGGAGATCTCGAAGCATGCATGAAGTAATAAAGAAGTAATGTGCTGACCTGAATAGGCGCAGTCTGATTTAACCGTCCGGTAGTGTGGGCAAGCATCATGATGTTAGTTAACGACTGAAAGATGTATACATAGTTTGAGATAAATATGTATAAGATACCTTTGCTAAGAGAGCGCGCTGGAAAGTTTTGGTGTCTGCGTATTGAGCATTGTACAACCAAACATGTTCATTGCTCGCAAAGCTCTTGCCTGGCAACCTGAAAGTAACTAGGTAAGTAGGAGTATATTAATTCGCAGGTGCTATTCATTAGACAGTGCCCGAGCTCGCCAACAAGGGCTTGCCAGGACCTTGTCGGAGGCGGGCACTACAAAGTGGCGTCGCCACCGGAAGAGAGGTAGACCTTCACTGGTTTGGGTTGGGAGGGGGGAGGCAGAGTCATCGGATTTCAAACTAATGGCTCAAAACCCGACTTGAAAGCAGAATAAATTGAAATCCTATTCCTACACAAAGTTCCTACAAAAATTCTTACGATACTAATTTGTTTGGATCATAATTCCATGATTTAACCAGCTGCTTCCCGGTTGAACAAGTAGGTAAAGTTTATTCCAAAATAAAAGGCAACTAATAAAATGTGGCACCATATTAACTTACACTTCAAGAACAAAGACTTCAGTAAGAACGCTTTGACTCTACAGTCAAAGTAAGTACAACAGACTTGCTTGACTTGTTTTACTGTATTATGTAATGTTTTGCCGGTTTTTCTTCTTGCTTTAGGTGCGTCGAAGTTTTACACCGTGTAAGAATAAGAATCCTATCACCGTGTTTTCATGTAGTGTTGTCATGTTTCTCTTTTAGACTGAAGAGTGTACTGTAGTGTTTCACTATATATTGCAGGAATCTCCAATACGTCAAACCATATATGCTAGCTATATATATCACCCTTTATCGGAAAATAGAGTTAAACTAGCTTGGGCGTAGGTTTTTCTACACTCGGTTGCATGGCACGCATGATGAACAGTAAAATAAAAACCAAATAACAAACAAAATCTGAAACTTTGTGGCCTTGATTATGATAAAATGTTTTAGGTTCCTTGTAAAATTTGGTGGCCAAATGACATCCGAGGAGCTCCTTCCAATAACTAAATAAATTTGTGCTCAAACTTGTGTGCACTGTTTGAGTGGAATTTTCGTTTTGTTTGCCACAAGCTCATTTGCTTTTATTTGGCTACCAAATTTTGCAAGAACCTAAAAATTTTGGTCATAATTGAAGCCACAAAATTTCAAAAATAGATTCTGTTTGCTATCTTTTCTGATTTTACGGTTCATTGTGTGTGAATGCGTATAGTAGTTGCATACGTACCCTTGACCAGGCCGGAATGAGTAAGTGTACCACTCGGCTTCCCCGAGATCCTCCGGCGACAGCGAGGCGGCAGGACGCCTCGCCCGGTGGTCCGCCTTGCCGGACAGGAGAGACTCGTAGAGCTCCCTTAGCTGCTCGAGCTTATGATCTTCCTCGTCTTTACCTCGCCGTTGTAGAACCCTTCCTTCCACGTTAGAACTCTACGAAATCAAACCGATAGGTTCTGGATATGAAATGTACAAACTTTTCGAATTTGCTTCAAGAAAGTACCAACTTGTCACCAGCTATATATACATGAATGTACTCCGTACGGACGTGTGATTGGTTAATTACCCAGGTGGGCGCAGGCTGGTGGACATGGACCAGAAAATGGCGTAAGTCCAGTTGATGCTCCTCACAGCAGCGGCGAGCTGGTAGCTGAGCTGCTTCCCCGGCGGCGGTGCCTGGCCGGCAGGAGCAGCTGATAACGCCATTGATTACCACACTAGCTAGCTGTTTCCTACATATGCATCGGATTGCATGCAGAGTTACTCACAAGGTGAAGCTAGATGATCAAGCAAACAAATCTAGTTAGACCTTACTTACTTGAGCTGTGTGCAAACTGCAAACCAAGAAGAGCTAGCAGCCGTACGTTTCTGCTCCCGTTAGAGAGGAAGATATGGATCTGCTATATACTACTAAAGGAGGCCAAGAATCCAAGGCAAGCTATATAGAATCTGGGAGGTCGGAGCAGCGGGGCAATGACAGAGACACGGACAGCAGAGCACTCCTGGTTACACCAACAGCTAGCAACATACTCTCCATTTAAGGCATTTTATCAAAAACACAGAAATACCATTTTTGGTAAGCCACGGCAGTGAGAAAACCGTAGCCACAGCGGGTGGTCCATATTAGCCCAACAGCTAGCACTGTAAATTTTCCCCCTTTGTCTCTAAGCGCATAGCAACACATGTGATTGTTAGATTATACTACCACTGATTTCAGCACAGCATGGAGCATGCATAAGCAGCCAAACGTGCCCAAATATAATTGCGCGAGGCCGTAGAAGCTAGCAAGCGAAATCAAAGATGAAAACTACGGATTTGTCGGTATCAGCAACACATCTGCATCGATGATAAGTGCTGGTATGGTGAGTCATAGAAATGAGTGGGTGGTGGGAGCAAAAGGCAAAGGGAGCCTTCTAGCGCCGGGGACCTCTCCACATCACGGCCGTCGACTAGCGCCTTTGCTCTCACCCGAAATGGTTTGATTTGCTCTCGACAGAAACGGGATGCCTTGCTGTCAACAACAGGAATGGCTTTTTACGACTCCACCAGGTGAGAATCGCCATGCACAGGAGCTGGAGGACGGATGGGGCCTTGTCCTCGCCAAAGAAGCAAGTGGTGCCCGGCGCCGCATCGCCTTGTGACCGCACGCTGAGATCAGGCCCTTGTTTTAGATACTGATCCCTCAAAACTTTGACAGCCACAGGAAACAACGTGGCTAAATATTTGACAAACACTGAGTACCATCTCTAGATTTTCACAAAAATGTATATTACTATGTCTCTTGACTATGCGAGCACGACATCGCTGAAGGAAATGTGCCCTAGAGGCAATAATAAAGTTATTATTTATTTCCTTATATCATGATAAATGTTTATTATTCATGCTAGAATTGTATTAACCGGAAACATAATACATGTGTGAATACATAGACAAACAGAGTGTCACTACTATGCCTCTATTTGACTAGCTCGTTGATCAAAGATGGTTAAGTTTCCTAGCCATAGACATGAGTTGTCCTTTGATTAACGGGATCACATCATTACGAGAATGATGTGATTGACATGACCCATTCCGTTAGCTTAGCACCCAATCGTTTAGTATGTTGCTATTACTTTCTTCATGACTTATACATGTTCCTATGACTATGAGATTATGCAACTCCCGTTTACCGGAGGAACACTTTGTGTGCTACCAAAAGTCACAACGTAACTGGGTGATTATAAAGGTGCTCTACAGGTGTCTCCGAAGGTACTTGTTGGGATGGCGTATTTCGAGATTAGGATTTGTCACTCCGAATGTCGGAGAGGTATCTCTGGGCCCTCTCGGTAATGCACATCACCTAAGCCTTGCAAGCATTGCAACTAATGAGTTAATTGCGGGATGATGTATTACGGAACGAGTAAAGAGACTTGCCGGTAACGAGATTGAACTAGGTATTGAGATACCGACGATCGAATCTCGGGCAAGTAACATACCGATGACAAAGGGAACAACGTATGTTGTTATGCGGTCTGACCGATAAAGATCTTCGTAGAATATGTAGGAGCCAATATGAGCATCCAGGTTCTGCTATTGGTTATTGACCGGAGACGTGTCTCGGTCATGTCTACATTGTTCTTGAACCCGTAGGGTCCGCACGCTTAAGGTTTCGATGACATTTATATTATGAGTTTATAAGTTTTGATGTACCGAAGGTTGTCCGGAGTCCCGGATGTGATCACGTACATGACGAGGAGTCTCGAAATGGTCGAGACATAAAGATCGATATATTGGATGGCTATATTCGGACATCGGAAGTGTTCCGGGTGATTTCGGAGAAAACCGGAGTGCCGGAGGGTTACTGGAACCCCCCGGGAGAAGTAATGGGCTTTATGGGCCTTAGTGGAGAGAGAGAGGTGCGGCCAGGGTGGGCCGCGCGCCCCCTCCCCCTCTGGTCCGAATTGGACTAGGAGAGGGGGGGCGGCGCCCCCCTTTCCTTCTCCCTCTCCCACTTCCTTTCCCCCTCCTAGTAGGAGTAGGAAAGAGGGGAGTCCTACTCCTACTAGGAGGAGGACTCCTCCTCCTTGGCGCGCCCACAAGGGCCGGCCGGCCTCCCCCCTTGCTCCTTTATATACGGGGGCAGGGGGCACCTCTAGACACACAAGTTGATCTTCGTGATCGTTCTCTTAGTCATGTGCGGTGCCCCCCTCCACGATAATCCTCGATAATATTGTAGCGGTGCTTAGGCGAAGCCCTGTGACGGTAGAACATCAAGATCGTCACCACGCCGTCGTGCTGACGGAACTCATCCCCGACACTTTGCTGGATCGGAGTCCGGGGATCGTCATCGAGCTGAACGTGTGCTAAAACTCGGAGGTGCCGTAGTTTCGGTGCTTGATCGGTCGGACCGTGAAGACGTATGACTACATCAACCGCGTTGTCATAACGCTTCCGCTGTCGGTCTACGAGGGTACGTAGACAACACTCTCCCCTCTCGTTGCTATGCATCACCATGATCTTGCGTGTGCGTAGGAAAATTTTTGAAATTACTACGTTCCCCAACAGTGGCATCTGAGCCTAGGTTTTATGTGTTGATGTTATATGCACGAGTAGAACACAAGTGAGTTGTGGGCGATATAAGTCATACTGCTTACCAGCATGTCATACTTTGGTTCGGCGGTATTGTTGGATGAAGCGGCCCGGACCGACATTACGCGTACGCTTACGCGAGACTGGTTCTACCGACGTGCTTTGCACACAGGTGGCTGGCGGGTGTCAGTTTCTCCAACTTTATTTGAACCGAGTGTGGCTACGCCCGGTCCTTGCAAAGGTTAAAACAGCACCAACTTGACAAACTATCGTTGTGGTTTTGATGCGTAGGTAAGATTGGTTCTTGCTTAAGCCCGTAGCAGCCACGTAAAACTTGCAACAAACAAAGTAGAGGACGTCTAACTTGTTTTTGCAGGGCATGTTGTGATGTGATATGGTCAAGACATGATGCTAAATTTTTATTGTATGAGATGATCATGTTTTGTAACCGAGTTATCGGCAACTGGCAGGAGCCATATGGTTGTCGCTTTATTGTATGCAATGCAATCGCCCTGTAATGCTTTACTTTATCACTAAGCGGTAGCGATAGTCGTAGAAGCATAAGATTGGCGAGACGACAACGATGCTACGATGGAGATCAAGGTGTCGCGCCGGTGACGATGGTGATCATGGAGGTGCTTCAGAGATGGAGATCACAAGCACAAGATGATGATGGCCATATCATATCACTTATATTGATTGCATGTGATGTTTATCTTTTATGCATCTTATCTTTCTTTGATTGACGGTAGCATTATAAGATGATCTCTCACTAAATTTCAATATAAAAGTGTTCTCCCTGAGTATGCACCGTTGCCAAAGTTCGTCGTGCCCAGACACCACGTGATGATCGGGTGTGATAAGCTCTACGTCCATCTACAATGCGTGCAAGCCAGTTTTGCACACGTAGAATACTCAGGTTAAACTTGACGAGCCTAGCATATGCAGATATGGCCTCGGAACACTGAGACCAAAAGGTCGAGTGTGAATCATATAGTAGATATGATCAACATAAAGATGTTCACCATTGAAAGATACTCCATTTCACGTGATGATCGGCTATGGTTTAGTTGATTTGGATCATGTGATCACTTAGAGGATTACAGGGATGTCTATCTAAGTGGGAGTTCTTAAGTAATATGACTAATTGAACTTAAATTTATCATGAACTTAGTACCTGATAGTATCTTGCTTGTCTATGTTGATTGTAGATAGATGGCCCGTGATGTTGTTCCGTTGAATTTTAATGCGTTCCTTGAGAAAGCAAAGTTAAAAGATGATGGTAGAAATTACACGGACTGGGTCCGTAACTTGAGGATTATCCTCGTTGCTGCACAGAAGAGTTACGTCCTGGAAGCACCGCTAGGTGCCAGGCCTGCTGCTGATGCAAGTGATGACGTTAAGAACGTCTGGCAGAGCAAAGCTGATGACTACTCGATAGTTCAATGTGCCATGCTTTACGGCTTAGAACCGGGACTTCAACAATGTTTTGAACGTCATGGGGCATATGAGATGTTCCAGGAGTTGAAGTTAATATTCCAGAAGAATGCCCGGATTGAGAGATATGAAGTCTCCAATAAGTTCTATAGCTGCAAGATGGAGGAGAATAGTTCTGTCAGTGAGCATATACTCAAGATGTCTGGGTATTGTAATCACTTGATTCAACTAGGACTTAATCTTCCGGATGATAGCGTCATTGACAGAATTCTCCAATCACTTCCACCTAGCTACAAGAGCTTCGTGATGAACTATAATATGCAAGGGATGGATAAGACAATTCCCGAGCTCTTCGCAATGCTAAAGGCTGCGGAGGTAGAAATCAAGAAGGAGCATCAAGTGTTGATGGTCAACAAGACCACTAGTTTCAAGAAAAAGGGCAAAGGGAAGAAGAAGGGGAACTTCAAGAAGAACAACAAGCAAGTTGCTGCTCAGGAGAAGAAACCCAAGTCTGGACCTAAGCCTGAAACTGAGTGCTTCTACTGCAAGCAGACTGGTCACTGGAAGCGGAACTGCCCCAAGTATTTGGCGGATAAGAAGGATGGAAAGGTGAACAAAGGTATATGTGATATACATATTATTGATGTGTACCTTACTAGAGCTCGCAGTAGCACCTGGGCATTTGATACTGGTTCTGTTGCTAATATTTGCAACTCGAAACAGGGACTACGGATTAAGCGAACACTGGCAAAGGACGAGGTGACGATGCGCGTGGGAAATGGTTCCAAAGTCGATGTGATCGCGGTCGGCACGCTACCTCTACATCTACCTTCGGGATTAGTATTAGACCTAAATAATTGTTATTTGGTGCCAGCGTTGGGCATGAACATTATATCTGGATCTTGTTTGATGCGAGACGGTTATTCATTTAAATCAGAGAATAATGGTTGTTCTATTTATATGAGTAATATCTTTTATGGTCATGCACCCTTGAAGAGTGGTCTATTTTTGATGAATCTCGATAGTAGTGATACACATATTCATAATGTTGAAACCAAAAGATGCAGAGTTGATAATGATAGTGCAACTTATTTGTGGCACTACCGTTTAGGTCATATCAGTGTAAAGCGCATGAATAAACTCCATATTGATGGACTTTTGGAACCACTTGATTATGAATCACTTGGTACTTGCGAACCGTGCCTCATGGGCAAGATGACTAAAACGCCGTTCTCCGATACTATGGAGAGAGCAACAGATGTGTTGGAAATCATACATACAGATGTATGTGGTCCGATGAATGTTGAGGCTCATGGCGGATATCATTATTTTCTCACCTTCACAGATGATTTAAGCAGATATGGGTATATCTACTTAATGAAGCATAAATCTGAAACGTTTGAAAAGTTCAAAGAATTTCAGAGTGAAGTTGAAAATCATCGTAACAAGAAAATAAAGTTTCTACGATCTGATCGTGGAGGAGAATATTTGAGTTACGAGTTTGGTCTACATTTGAAACAATGCGGAATAGTTTCGCAACTCACGCCACCCGGAACACCACTGCGTAATGGTGTGTCCGAACATCGTAATCGTACTTTACTTGATATGGTGCGATCTATGATGTCTCTTACAGATTTACCGCCATTGTTTTGGGGTTATGCTTTAGAGACGGCCGCATTCACGTTAAATAGGGCACCATCAAAATCCGTTGAGACGACACCTTATGAACTATGGTTTGGCAAAAAACCAAAGTTGTCGTTTCTTAAAGTTTGGGGATTTGATGCTTATGTGAAAAAGCTTCAACCTGATAAGCTCGAACCCAAATCGGAGAAATGTGTCTTCATAGGATACCCAAAGGAGACTGTTGGGTACACCTTCTATCACAGATCCGAAGGCAAGACATTCGTTGCTAAGAATGGATCCTTTCTAGAGAAGGAGTTTCTCTCGAAAGAAGTGAGTGGGAGGAAAGTAGAACTTGATGAGGTAACTATACCTCCTCCCTTATTGGAAAGTAGTACATCACAGAAACTGGTTTCTGTGACACCTAAACCAATTAGTGAGGAAGTTAATGATGATGATCATAGAACTTCAGATCAAGTTGCTACTGAACCTCGTAGATCAAACAGAGTAAGATCCGCACCAGAGTGGTACGGTAATCCTATTCTGGAAGTCGTGCTACTAGATCATGATGAAACTACGAACTATGAAGAAGCGATGGTGAGCCCAGATTCCGCAAAATGGCATGAAGCCATGAAATCTGAGATGGGATCCATGTATGAGAACAAAGTATGGACTTTGGTTGACTTGCCCGATGATCAGCAAGCAATTGAGAATAAATGGATCTTCAAGAAGAAGACTAACGTTGACGGTAATGTGTGACACTCCAACAATTTTCATTTGGTTTTCAGCAAAAACTTTATTTGGATTTGAAGAAGGTCATTTAAAATCCTTCCAAAAGTCTCTCTCTCAAAAAAATTTCCCCTGGCAAGGATTTTATTTTTATTTTGTATCTTCTTCAACTCTGGTGTTTGAAGTATGAAAAACTTCCTTCTGATTATTCTCTTCTCATATATATATATATGGAGTTTATTTATTTTCTTTTAAGAAGAAATCTTATGAGTTTTGAGGTTTCTTTCTTTTTGAAACCACCCATGGTTTTACCATGCCTCATGTGGTAAAACCTCCCAAAACCCCTCCCTCCACTTTGGGGCAATCAATACTTCCTGCTCCAACAAGTCCAAACCATTTTTGGATTTTATTTCATTTAATTTTTCTTCCAAAAACATTTCTGTCAATTATTTTAAGCCTAGATGATTTACAAAGGAAGTACCTAATTTCCTTTGAGTTTTGATCTCAAACCAACTCCTCTGGATAGTCCTTAGCACCCCCAACCTAGATCCATCAAGATCCAGTCTTCTTCTTTTCAAAATTATCAAGTTTCAGCCTCTGCAAGTTTGGACCAGATTTGTCAAATTTGGTGAAATTCATATCTTCTCTTCTCCAAAAATTCTACCAAAATTCAGGCAGCCTCCAGGAGCAATGAGAGGCCACCCCACCAAAATTCAGCTCAAGGAAAATTCTCCACATGCCAAAATCATTTCGTCGAACACTTGGCCGACACTGTTTCTGTAGACTTTCAGTAAAATTCAGAGTTTTAGAGTTTTACAGTGTCGTTTTCGTCGGTGACTTGTCATCCATCACCAGTGCTCCCTGGCGCATTGCGCACGGCCTCTCCTCCCTGGCCAGAGCGTCGCACGCCCCCTTGGACGGGCACAGGTGTCGGTGGCGGCGAGCATCGCCGGAGTTGGCAGCTTCTACAGTGGCTAAGCCACCCGTGGTGGCCAACAGAAGACAGCGCCAGCTCGCAACGCCGTTCGGCGCCGCCCAACGCTCCCCTGCCCTCCGCGTGGCCTCATGCACGCCAGCGCACCCCGCAGCACCGTCGCCGTGGCCCGGCAAGCACAGGGCACGCCCTCTGCCGCCGACAGGCCCGCGCCGCCCCGTTCCGTCGAAGCCACCCAGAGCCCAAATCCAAGATTGTTTAGCACCTAAATGGAACCGGTGGACCTCCACGTTGACGCCCAACTCCCTAAACTCCCCGACCAAGCTCTGCGCCGTCGTAACCTTCGCCGGAGAACTCCGTTCACGGCCACCGCCTCGGATCGCCTATAAAAGGGGACCCCAAGCTCGCCCTCGAGCACGCACCACCACTGCACCCCACAGACACCCCACCAGGCCACTAGGAGGACCTCGAGGAGGTCTCCTCCTCCAACTCCGGCCGCCTCGTTCCGCCTCGGCCACCAACTCGATCCACTCCGGTGAGGCCATCCCCGACGCCCAAACCTCGTCAGTAGCCTTCTCGAGCACCCAGTGATCTAACCCAAGCTTCCATTTGACCTCCGCAGCCCTCCCCGACGAGATCCAACTCCACCCGAGCCGCCGTCCGCCGGAGCAAGGACCGCCGTCGATGTAGTGCTCGCCGACGACCACCACCACCACCCACCGACGCGGAAGGACACGCTGAGCACGTAGGTACCGCCCAATCCCCCTGCCTCGCCGTGGATCGCCGCCGGCGACCACCGCAGCTCTCGGGTGCCGACGAGCTCTGCTCTCCCCGTTTGAAATTTCAAACCTGACGGGTGGGACCCCCCCCCCCCCCCCCCCCGTCAGCCTCTCTTTTCTTTTAAACGAAACGTTTTCTGAAAGGTCTTCTGCCAAAGTACGTCTCCCTTCTGGGCCGGCGTATTCTCAAACGAAACGTCTTTCTGTTTTATAAAAAGTGCCTGAAATTTCTGTTTCATTACAGAAGTCCCTGGATAAAACCTTTATAACTTTTAAACAGAAAATGATTTTTGATTGATTCTTTTTCTGTCCTCTTAAATTTTGTCTAGTTTTTTATCAGATTTATTTGAAAAATATTTGGAATACTTTTTGTGCACCTCACGGTATTTACGTTAGCGCGTATTCTTTATACCGTAGATACCGAAGGAGGTGACGGAACCGCGAACTTCACCGAGCTAGGCTCCGACTACTCTGAACCAGGCAAGCATGTTTGAACTTTTGATATGATGAGTGTATTGGCATGTTTGCATTAAGTAGTTTCATGACATGTTTATGAGCATCGATGAATGTCATATTACATGCAAAGTTGAGGCAAGTGAGTTTCGAAAATCCATAAGTTGTTGGATGTGAGTTGCATGGCCATGTGTTGGCATGAGGATGGGTAAGATGGCAGTGTTGTAGCATGCCAGTCTTATGCCAGACTATATGACTTCAGTGACAACCCGTATCAGTCCAGTTCCTTCCATCTTCCTTCCCTGTACTACCACATGTTTTCTCAAGGAATATGGCTTAGTAAGTTGCAAACCGCTTTCCTGGTACACACCAATGAGAGGGCCGTGATGATGGTTCCATGGCCCTGGATTAAAGCCAGTCATCCGGTCAGGGGGCATGGGTGTTTCCGGTTGGGACCGAGAGGGGGGCACCCCTTAGAGCGCGCGTATATAAATTTGATCCCATGCTATTCGAGATTGTGATCTCCCCATCTCAAAGTTTTTCTTGAACGTTGTCTAAGGTGATTCCTAGCATCGTGAGGTGGGATGGGTGTGTACTGGTTAGATGTGTTTCTTCCGAAATACCATAAACGGAACTAGTCCTTCGTGACTACGGAAATCCGTTGGCTGTGGGTAATTTTTAGTACAAACTCTGCAGAGTCAAAAACCCTTGAATCATCTTATCCATGTCCAAGTATTTGTGCTCAACTTATCTTGTCAAATGACAGTCTCAGTGACAGAAACTCCAGTGAACCACATGAGTGTTAAGTCCGGTTAAATGTTTATTCCTGTGGATGGACTAACCCGTTTTATTATTATGTGTTGAATATTTCCTATGAGTATTATATCTTTGTGAGCTTAACAGATTTGAATAATGAAATTTAAGCCCTTTCTGCGATGTCGCTTAGACGTCCGACTGTGGCACAATTGTTCTTTACTTTTGATATAAGCCCTTTCTGTGATGTCGCTCAGACGTCCGACTGTGGTACACTTGTTATTTACTTTCAATATAAGCCCTTTCTGTGATGTCGCTCAGACGTCCGACTGTGGCACTCTTATTATTTACTTTCAATATAAGCCCTTTCTGCGATGTCGCTCAGACGTCCGACTGTGGCACGCTTGTTATTTACTTGCGATATAAAAGCCCTTTCTGCGGATGTCGCCCGTTCCGACTGTGGCACGCATGTCATTTACTTTTCAATATAAGCCCTTTTCGTGGTGTCGCATAGACGGCCGACTGCGGCATGATTATTTACTTGTTCACCCTTCGAGGCGTCGCTTCAGACACCCGATCGGTTTTTCAGTTATTTTGTTGAGATTTTGGGCACACTACCGCCCGACTCCCTTTTTACTTACCATGTTGTTCCATTATTTATTAATTTGAATATGCATTAATAAATTAATCGTGACGCATTCATGCCTGCATTTATTATATCTCATGTCCGAACTGTCTTGCGAGTACTTTCAAAGTACTCACTGGCTTGTTGATTTGGCCAGATGCTGACGAAGGCGATCTCATGGATGAAGAGTTCGATAGAGAGTCCGACGCCTAGAGGAATCCCAGTCAGTCTCGTGCGACCCTGGATTTGGTCACTATATTATATCCGCTTCCGCTACCAAATAAATTCATCGAGCCTCACCTCGACGCTCGATGAGATGCCAGTTTTAGAGTCATGTATCCCACTCCCCTCTGTGTTTTTCCACCACCGCCCTATCCTCGAGTCAGTAGTATGCCTCCACACCACTGTGTCATGTCCGCCATTATGTATAATTATTGGCGTGCTTGTAATAATTTGGTTGAGCTGCCGTAGCTCGACCCTGTAATATATTTCATGCTACTAGCTTATTGTATCAAGAATTTGTCTACCGGTAAGGAGAATTTTTTCTCATACTGGACTCAAAAGATTGGTTTCTCAATAAATATTTTATTGGAAAACCGGTCGTGACAAGCTTGGTACCAGAGCCAGGCTGACTGTAGGAAGCCACTAGGTGCGATCGCTAATTAGTTATTAGCATGTTTGAGCCTTTTCATATTTTCTTGATTGTAGTCATTTTCTGTCAGTCAGCATAAATTTATGATCTGGCCATGCAGGATTTTTGCCTACTTTTGTAGATGGCCGACAACAGCTGCGAGTCTCAGACCTTCGCCAACGTGCCCGATGGGTTCGTCAAGCTTCTTTCCTTCATCGTTCAGGTCGCGATGGGGCCATCTGTGTGCCCAGTCTTCACACTCTGCCAGCACCGAGTCAACGACAGTCTGACCATGCACCAGGTCGCGGTGCAGTTCAAGGGAGGGCGTGGTGAGTTACGCCGCTTCCGGTTCTTGGGAAGAGCCATGCCTACGGAGAAGCATGCTATGCAGATGGCAGCCCGCGAGGCGATAGCTCGTCTCAGGGATGTCCTCCCCGTGATGAAGACTCGTCGTTACCGTTATCTTCCATGCCATGTGCCCTACACCTGTCACTACGCATTCTCCTGCCCCAGAGGAGAACGAGACGAGGCTTTTGAGATGCTTATTGAGTATCTCCGGGCCCTGGAGGCAGCCTTCGACAACCTGGTGGACGACTTCGTGGCTGCCCGCATGGACTCAGTTCATGGCTGTGCTGCCAACAGGAGGGAGCTCCTACCCACCGCACCGCCACTGACTTGGGTCTCGTCCTCAGCATCTTATGCCCCTACTCGTCGCCTGCCTACCGCCGAAGAGTTCAACCAAGTTATTGCGCCCACTCCAGCGCGCACTGCACCACCCTGCGCGCCCACTCCTATTCGTGTTGCTCTGCCCCTGGCACCCGCTCCATCCACTCAGCGCAACACTACACGTATGGAGCCTATTAGCGAGGAGGAAGTCGAGTCTCCAGCCTCTCTACGCCTCACCCTCGGCAGGGCAAAGGAGGTCGTCAACATCTCCGCCTGAGTACGCTTAGCCGCCATGCATGTACTGCTTTGTATGATATGTTTATATGTACATAGGTTGTGAGAAGTAGCTTGTTTGCGCATCATGTAGGATCTGGAGAAGTGCACTAGCCTAAATAACATGTCAGGATTATGTACGCATATCCTGAGTGACGTATTGTATAATTACCGCTCGCGTGTAAGATATGTAATGAGCAGTCCTTCCCCGTGCGCAAATCGATTTGTTTTTCTTGAGTAAGCTTGGTTATTTAATTTTTATTTTCTAGCCTTATGCATTTATGGAATCGTTTTTGCGACTCTTTTTGCTTTTCTTATGGATTTTACAAAATATATCCCCAGAGTGAAAAATGTCTCGTCCTTGGACTCGCTCCATGCCAACCCCACCAGAGGAAAATTATGATACACAACCCAGCAACGAGTTCACTCAGGGACAGTCAAGCCAACAGGGCAGTGAATCGGCACTTTCACAAATGTGCCGCCTTTATGAGCAGAGTCAGCAACAACACCGGGAAATGATGAACCAAGTCATCAACATGGGAAATCACCATGGACAGTATCAGCAGCATTCCAAGTTATCTGAGCTACAGAAGACACGTCCCCAAACATTTTCTCATACTGACAAGCCTCTTGAAGCCAAGGATTGGCTTCGAGATATGGAGAGAAAATTGATTATTGCAAAATGTTCAGATCTCGAGAAAGTACTATATGCTCCGCACTATCTCACAGGAGCAGCTGCATCATGGTGGGAGAATTTTCTGCACATGCACCCCAACGAAAATGATATAACCTGGGATGATTTCAAGGAAGGTTTCCGCGGTGCACATATTCCCAAGAGTATTATGAAAATCAAGAAGAGAGAGTTCGATGACCTCAAACAAAGGAACATGATAGTGTCAGAATACAACGGTCAATTTACTCTATTGTCCCGCTACGCCAATGAAGAACGTATGACTGAAAGCAAGAAGATGGAGAAATTCCTTGACGGTCTGGCACCCGCGCTTAAATGCCAACTGGTCGTTCACACTTTCCCAGATTTTAAGACGCTAGTGGACAAAGCTATTACTCTGGAAAATGAGAGACGTAGCTTGGAGGATTTACGCAAGCAAAAAAGAGACCAGACTACTCTTGCACTCAATCATCAAAGCAGGACAGATTTTCAGAAAGGTGGGACACACAAACCTACGACAAACATCTCTCGCCCAATCAAGAATTTCCATGCAAGGGACAAAGAGTTCACATATCGCCCAGGCGTTACTTGCTACGCTTGTGGAGAAGAAGGGCACTACGCCAAACAGTGCCCCAAGCCAAGGAACTCGACCCCGAAGCCAAACAATGGTGGAAATAATTCAGCGCCCAAGCGCAACAATTTCAACCCCAACAACAACCATAGGAAGGGTCATCTAAACCACGTGACCAAAGAAGAAGCACAAAACGCTCCGGATATCGTACTCGGTACGTTTCCTGTCAACACAATACCTGCAACGGTTTTGTTTGATTCTAGAGCTTCTCACTCATTCATTTCGAAAAGTTTTGCTTTGCAGAATAATTTTTCGATGTTTCCCTTGGAAAAATCCATGATCATCAAGTCCCCTGGGATTCAGCAAGTTACTCAGAGTTACTGTCAGAATGTGGTTATTGAGTTCGAAGGATTGAAATTTTACGCCAATCTTATTGTGTTGGAAAATAAAGGACTGGATGTCATCCTAGGGATGGACTGGTTAACCACCAACAAAGGTTTTATTGACTGTTTCAACCGGACCGTAATTCTCACGCACCACCACGGGAAGACAATAAAAGTATCAGCCAAGGAAAGAAAAATACACCGGCAGCCGAGATTGAATAAGGTGGACGTTTCTGAGTTAAGCAAGGTTCCAGTGGTATGTGAATTTCCAGATGTATTTCCCGAAGAACTACCAGGCATGCCACCAGACCGAGAAATAGAATTCAGCATTGAGCTAGCACCAGGAACCACCCCCATATACAAGAAACCATACAGAATGGCACCATCCGAATTGATTGAGTTGAAGAAACAAATAAAGGAATTACTGGACAAGGGATACATTCGAGCCAGCTCCTCACCTAGGGGATCACCAATTTTATTTGCCAAAAAGAAAGATGGAACACTGAGATTGTGCATAGACTACCGAGCACTTAACATGGTCACAGTCAAGAACAAATACCCGATGCCACGAATAAATGATTTATTTGATCAGCTCGCTCAGGCCAAGGTATTCTCAAAGATTGAGTTAAGGTCAGGATATCATCAATTAAAAGTACGAACAGAAGATATCCCCAAAACAGCCTTCACCTCCAGATATGGACTATATGAGTTCACAGTTATGCCTTTTGGGCTAACTAATGCCCCTGCATATTTTGTTCACCTCATGAACAAAGTATTTATGAAGTATATGGACAAGTTCGTTGTGGTATTCATCGACGATATTCTAGTATACTCCAAGACACCAGAAGAGCACGCGGAACATCTCAGGATTGTGCTAGGAGAACTCAGAAAACACCAATTGTATGCCAAGTTCAGCAAGTGCGAATTTTGGCTAAGACAAGTAGGCTTTCTAGGCCACGTGCTGACCCAAGATGGTATCGCAGTGGACCCAGAGAAAGTCAGGGCCATACTTGACTGGAAGGCACCAGCCAGCGTGACAGACGTACGAAGTTTCTTGGGAATGGCAGGATATTACCGCAGATTTATTAAAGGATTCTCCACCCTAGCCAAGCCAATGACACAGTTACTCAAGAAAGACAAGAAATTTGAATGGACAGAAGCCTGCGAGAAGAGTTTCCAAGAGTTAAAACGGAAACTAACTACAGCACCGGTATTAATTGTACCCGAAATACACAAGAATTTTGAAGTGTATTGTGATGCGTCCAGAAAGGGTCTCGGATGCGTGTTGATGCAAGAAGGCAAGGTTGTCGCATACGCTTCACGACAACTCGGCAAGCATGAGGAAAATTATCCCACTCATGACTTAGAAATGGCAGCAGTTATTCATGCACTTAAGGAATGGAGGCATTTCTTGCTTGGGAATCGATGTGAAATTTACACGGACCATAAGAGTCTTAAATATATTTTCACTCAGCCAGAACTAAACCTACGGCAACGACGCTGGTTGGAATTGGTAAAGGATTATGATGTTGGTATCCACTATCATCCAGGAAAAGCAAATGTAGTGGCCGATGCTCTTAGTCGGAACCCCAGCTCCGACGAAAATAGTCTGCAAAGCTTAAGGCCTGAATTCCAACAAGAATTTGCCAAACTCAACTTGTTAATGATCGCGGAAGGCACCATATCAAACTTGGAAATAAAGCCCGACCTTGTGGAGAGAATTAAAGAAGCTCAGCCCGGTCACCCCAGTATTGAAGGAATTAAAAGAAAGGTGAGTATGGGCAAGGCCTCGGAGTTCATCATAGGCGATGATGGAATATTACGGTACGAAGACAGACTCTGTGTGCCAAACATAGAAGACCTCAAACAGCAAATCCTAGCTGAAGCACACACCACTCCATATTCAATCCACCCTGGAGGAACCAAAATGTATAAGGATATTCAGGAAAGATTTTGGTGGCACGGTATGAAGAGGGACATAGCCACATTCGTTGCATGTTGCGATTCTTGTCAACGCATAAAAGCTGAACATCAGAGACCAGCCGGACTACTGCAACCAAACAAAATACCTGAGTGGAAATGGGATGAAATAGGGATGGATTTTATTGTCGGACTACCTCGGTCACGACACGGGAATGATGCCATATGGGTCATCACCGATAGATTAACCAAGGTGGCACATTTTATTCCAGTGAAGGCAACCTACAACACTCAGAAGCTTGCCAGGATTTATCTCTCCCGTATAGTTTGTCTACATGGAGTCCCGAAGACTATAATATCCGACCGAGGCACTCAATTTGTCTCGAAATTCTGGGATCATTTACAACAGGCTCTGGGAACTAAATTGGCCTTCAGTACAGCCTACCATCCCCAGACTGATGGACAGACTGAACGCGTAAACCAAATTTTAGAAGACATGCTGAGAGCATGTGTCCTCACCTATGGAACCAGTTGGGAGGAAAGTCTGCCATATGCCGAGTTCGCATATAACAACAGCTACCAGGCCAGCCTGCGAATGGCACCTTTTGAAGCCCTATACGGACGGAGGTGTCGTACCCCGCTAAATTGGTCAGAGACCGGAGACAGCCGTATCTTCGGCCCAGACATGCTCAAAGAAGCCGAGGAAAAAGTCAAGCTAATCAGGGACCGACTCAAGACCGCTCAAAGCCGACAGAAGAGCTATTACGATCAGAAACATCGTGGGGTCAATTTTGAACCCGATGAATTTGTGTACCTACGAGTATCACCCATGAGGGGACTGCAACGGTTTAAGATTAAAGGAAAGTTAGCACCAAGGTTCATTGGACCATTCTGCATAGTGGCACGAAAAGGCACTGTAGCCTACCAGCTAGACTTACCCGAAGACTTGTCCGACATCCACGACGTGTTCCACGTCTCTCAATTAAGGAAGTGCGTAAGCAAACCAGAGAAGCAAGTATTCCATGAGAACATTGACGTGCAGCCAGACCTCACTTATCGGGAACGCCCAGTAAAAATATTAGAGGAGTCTGAAAGGAGAACCCGACAGAAGACCATCAAGTTTTTCAGAATTCAGTGGAGCAATCACACCGAAAGTGAAGCAACTTGGGAAAGAGAGGATTTTCTTCGGACAGAACATCCATACTTATTTAAGGATCAGCTGAAATCTCGGGGACGAGATTTTTCCTAAGGGGGTAGGTGTTGTGACACTCCAAAATTTTTAATTGGTTTTCATCAAAAGCTTTGTTAAATTTTTATTAAAAGAAGGCATTTAAAATTTCTTTTCCAGAAAACCTTCCTCTCAAAAACTTCCTTTTCTTTGGCAAGGATTTTATTTTTTCAAAACTATGGTGTTTGATCTTTTGAAACTTCTTCTCTGTTGGTTTCCTCTCAAAATTTCCTTGGGAGTTTAATCTTTTTCTTTTAAAAAGAAACTCTATGAAAATTTGGGATTTTCATATCTTGTTAACCACCCATGACTTGGTATTTTTGCCCATGTGCTAAAACCCCTCCAAAACCTCCCCTCCTCCTTGTAATCAACCTAAGATCTCTGTCCCAACTCATCCAAGCAAGTTTTGGATTTTATTCTAATTATTTTTCCCCTCAAATCATTTCTGAAAAATATTTGGAGCCTGAGTGATTTTCAAAGCAAGTACCCTTTTGCTTTTGAGTTTTTACCTCAAACCAACTCTCCTGGATAGTTCTTTGAACCCACAACCCAGAACCATCTTGATCCACTCCTCCCCTTTTCAAAATTTTCAAAATTCAGTCTCTGCAAGTTTGGACCAGATTTGCCAAATTTGGTGAAATTCATATCTACACTTCTCCAAAAATTCCACAAAAATTCAGGCGGCCTACTGGAGCAATGAGTAGCCACTCCACCAAAAATCAGCTCAGGGAAAAATCACCAGAGGCCAAATTCATTCTGTCGAACACCTTGCATGCACTGTTGCTGTTCAAAATTCAGAAAGATTCAGAGTTCAGTGTCGATCTTCGACAGAGGTTCAGTCACATGCCCACAGTGCCCTTGGCACGTTCCTCGCCGCCTCTTCCTCCTGTCTGGAGCATCCCGCACGCGCGCTTGGCGTCTTCCCGGCGTCGGTGGCGCCCCTGGCCGCCCGCGCCGGCGTGTCTTGCGGCGGCCGAAACCCCGTTACAGCCGACAGGGAACAAGAACGGCGGCTCAACGCCGTTCCGCGCCGCCCTTTGCTCCCTGACTCTACGCGTGGCCCATGCATGCCAGCGCACGCCCGTGGC
Source organism: Triticum urartu (assembly GCF_003073215.2). Classification (NCBI taxonomy): domain Eukaryota; kingdom Viridiplantae; phylum Streptophyta; class Magnoliopsida; order Poales; family Poaceae; genus Triticum; species Triticum urartu. Next base: position 614,770,367 of record NC_053026.1, on the reverse strand, counting down.
ACCGTCACCGTGGCCCGGCAAGCACGGGACGTGCTCCCTGCCGCCGATGGGCCCGCGCCGCCCCGTTCTGTCGAGCTCGCCCTAAGCATCAAATCCCAGCCGGGTTAGCACCTAAATGGAGCCAGTGGACCTCCGTGATGGCGCCCAACTCCCTAAGCACCCCCGACCAAGCTCTGCGCCGCCGTAATCTTCACCGGAGACCCCCGTTCACGGCCACCGCCTCGGACCGCCTATATAAAGGGCCCCCGAGCTCACCCTCGTGCACGCATCATCACTACACCTCACCAACGCCCGGCCAGGCCACCAGGAGGACCTCGAGGAGGTCTCCTCCCCTAGCTCCGGCCGCCCCGATCCGCCTCGGCCTCCACCTCGATTCGCTCCGGTGAGGCCGTCTCCGGCGCCCAAACCCCGTCGGTTACTCCCTCTAGCTACTAGAAGCCTAACCCCCTCCTCAATTTGATCACTGCAGCTCTCTCCGACGAGCCCCTCGATCACCCGAGCCGCCGTCCGCCGGAGCAAGGCTCGCCGCCGACGTGGTACTCGCCGGCAACCACCACCACCACCAACCGACGCGGAAGGGTGCCCTGAACACGGAGGTACCCTCCGATCTCCCTGCCTCGCCGTGGATCGCCGCCGGCGACCACCGCGGCTCTCAGGCGCCGACGAGCTTCGCCCCCCCCCCATTTGAAAGTTTAAACCTGACGAGTGGGACCCCACCGTTAGCCTCTCTGCCCTCTCTATTGAATCATTTTCTGGAAGCGCCTTCGGGCAAAATGCGCTTTCCCCTCTGGGCTGGCGTATTCTATACGGGAACGTTTTCTGTTTTTATGAGCTAGCCCCTGGGAACTTTCTGTTTCATTACAGATGAGTCCCTGGACAAAAGCCTTTATAACTTTTAAACAGAATAATATTTTTGATTGATTCTTTTTCTGTTCTCTTCAGATTTTTGTCTAGTTTTTTATCATATTTATTTGAAAAAAATTTGGAATACTTTTTGTGCACCTCGTGGTATTTACGATAGCACATATATTTTCTTTATACTGTAGATACCAAAGGAGGTGACGGGACCGCAAACTTCACCGAGCTAGGCTCCGACTACTCCGAACCAGGCAAGCATGTTTGAACTTTTGATATGATGAGTGTCTTGGCATGTTTTGCATTTTCGTTAGTCTCATGGCATGTTGAAGAGCATACCGATGAACGTTATTTCCATGCATTGATGAGGTAAGTGAGTTCGATGATCCGTACGTGGATGGATGTGAGTATGGATGGCCATGTGTTGGCATGAGGATGGGTAAGATGGCAGTGTTGTAGCATGCCAGTCTTATGCCAGACCATATGACTACAGTGTCAAACCGTATCGATCCAATTCCTCCTTTTTCCTTCCCTGTACTACCACATGTTTTCCGCAAGGAATACGGCTTAGTAAGTTGCAAACCGCTTTCCTGGTACACACCAAAAAGGAGAGGCCGGGATGATGGTTCCATGGCCCTGGATTAAAGCCAGTCATCCGGTCAGGGGGCATGGGTGTTTCCGGTTGGGACCGAGAGGGGGGCACCCCTTAGAGAGCGCGTATATAAATTTGATCCCATGCTATTCGAGATTGTGATCTCCCCGTCTCAAAAGTTTTTCTTGGACGATGTCTAGGGTGATTCCTAGCATCGAGAGGTAGGATGGGTGTGTACTGGTTAGCTGTGTTTTCTTCCGAATACCGTAAACGGAACTAGTCCTTCGTGACTACGGAAATCCGTTGGCTGTGGGAAATTTTTGTACAACCTCTGCAGAGTCATATATTCCTTGAATCATCTATTCCATGTCCAAGTTCAGTATTATCTTATCCTGACAAGTGCCAGTTTTGATGACAGAGACTCCGGTGAATCGTATAAGTGCTAATTCCGGTTAAATGATTATTCCTGTGGATGGACTAACCCGTTTATTTTCATGAACTGAATGTTGATTATGAGTATTATTCACTTGTGAATAAAATCCCTTTCTGTGATGTCGCTCAGACGTCCGACTGTGGCATTTCTTTTAAAGCCCTTTCTGTGATGTCGCTCAGACGTCCGACTGTGGCATTTCTTTTAAAGCCCTTTCTGTGATGTCGCTCAGACGTCCGACTGTGGCATTTCTTTTAAAGCCCTTTCTGTGATGTCGCTCAGACGTCCGACTGTGGCACTTCTTTTAAAGCCCTTTATGTGATGTCGCTCACACGTCCGACTGTGGCATTTCCTTTAAAGCCCTTTCTGCAATGTCGCTCAGACGTTCGACTGTGGCATCATTTCCTTATTTTTATTTGTTCACCTTTCGAGGCGTTGCTTCAGACACCCGATCGGTTTTTATTTATGATATGTTGGGACTTCAGGCGGACTACCGCCGTTTCCCTTTTACTTACTTCGCTATGCTAATTTTTGAATATACATTGGTGAATTAATCGTGACGCATTCATGCCTGCATTTATTATATCTCATGTCCGAACTGTCTTGCGAGTACTTTCAAAGTACTCACTGGCTTGTTGATTTGGCCAGATGCTGACGAAGGCGATCTCAGGGATGAAGAGTTCGATAGCGAGTCCGACGCCTAGTGGAATCCCAGTCAGTCTCGTGCGACCCTGGATTTGGTCACAATATTATATCCGCTTCCGCTACCAAATAAATTCATCGAGCCTCACCTCGACGCTCGATGAGATGCCAGTTTTAGAGTCATGTATCCCACTCCCCGCTGTGTTTTTCCACCACCGCCCTATCCTCGAGTCAGTAGTATGCCTCCACACCACTGTGTCATGTCCGCCATTATGTATAATTATTGGCGTGCTTGTAATAATTTGGTTGAGCTGCCGTAGCTCGACCCTGTAATATATTTCATGCTACTGGCTTATTGTATCAAGAATTTTTCTACCGGTAAGGAGAATTTTTTCTCATACTGGACTCAAAAGATTGGTTTCTCAATAAATATTTTATTGGAAAACCGGTCGTGACAAGAATCTATGAAATATTTTCAGATTAGATTAACTTTTAAAAAAACAATGACATTTTTTTCAGAATTCGTGAACTTTTTCTCAAATTCGTGAACTTTTCTCAAATTGACGAACCTTTTTCACTTTGTACGAATGTTTTGAAATTTATGAACTTTCTTCAAGTTCATTTTTTTATTGTGTATGCTTTTTTATTTATATCGTAAAATAATATGCATAACAAACTGGGTATATATTGCTCCTACATGCTAATGTTGTATTAAGAGAAGTCAAATAGAGTATTTTCCTCATAGTGGACAAGAAAGAGTAGGCGTCCTAGTGGTTATTGCCTAAAAGGTGTGAAGTTAGCAGGTAGGGATCGAATCCTGTTTCTCGCTATTTTGCGCTGTGAGCGCCAGTTGCGATAAGTAGCGCCGAAAGCACCGAACAGGAGCTCCCAACCACTAATTCTCAAAAAAAAGGAGCTCCCGACCACTTCTGTAGAGATCAGAGAGGAAAAACTGGACTGGGCCATAATGCAATGCAATAGAAAGAATGGACAGAAAGGCTAAGGCCAGGGGAATTCTCTGTACGCCGCTTACCGCGGCAAGTAGTCGCGGATTCTTTGACCGTTCACCACCCTTGAATTTGTGCCTTCGAAGTTGTTGATTTTTATGGCATCGGAACGATAGACCTCCTCGATGATGTATGGACCTTCCCATTTAGAGAGGAGTTCGCCTGCAAAAAATCTTAAACGAGAGTTGTATAGCAATACATTAAAGTCACATTATTGTATCGTTTTATCATGCCATCTTTTAACTTTTTCCTTAAACAGTTCGACATTCTCACAAGCCTGGGTTCTCCATTCATCAAGTGAGCTAATGTCAAAAAGCCCCTTCTCACCGGCAAATTTGAAGTCATAGTTGAGCTCTTTAATAGCCCAATATGCGTTATGTTCTAGTTCAAGAGGTAAGTGACATGCTTTTCCATAAACCATCTTATACAGAGACATACCCATAGGATTCTTATATGCAGTTCTATAAGCCCATAATGCATCATCAAGTTTCTTGGACCAATTCTTTCTAGATCTATTAACAGTCTTTTGCAAAATTAATTTAAGATCTCTATTACTCAATTCTACTTGACCACTAGACTGTGGGTGATAAGGAGATGCAATTCTATGATTAACATCATACTTAGCAAGCATTTTATGAAAAGCACCATGAATAAAATGCGAACCACCATCAGTCATTAAGTATCTAGGGACTCCAAAACTCAGAAAAATAACTTCTTTAAGCATCTTAATAGAGGTGTTATGATCAGCACTACTAGTTGGAATAGCTTCTACCCACTTAGTAACATAATCAACAACAACTAAAATATGTGTGTACCCATTAGAGGAAGGAAACGGTCCCATATAATCAAAGCCCCAAACATCAAATGGTTCAATAACAAGTGAATAATTCATAGGAATTTCTTGACGTCTACTAATATTACAAATTCTTTGACATTCATCACAAGACAAAACAAACTTACAGGCATCCTTGAAGAGAGTAGGCCAATAAAAACCGGATTGCAATACCTTATGTGCAGTTCTGTCTCCAGCATGGTGTCCTCCATAAGCCTCGGAGTGACACATGTGTAGGATCTGTTCATGTTCATGCTCAGGCACACAACGTCTAATAACACCATCTACTCCTTTATAGAGATGTGGGTCATCCCAGAAGTAATGCCTTAAATCATAGAACAACTTTTTGTTTTGCTGGCATGTGAAACTAGGTGGTATAAACTTAGCAACAATGTAATTAACATAAGCAGCATATCATGGAGCAGTATGAGAAGCATACATGAAAGCTAATTGTCCATCAGGGAAGCTATCATCAATAGGTAGTGGGTCATCAAGAACATTCTCTAACCTAGACAAGTTGTCTGCAACAGGGTTCTCAGCTCACTTTCTATCAATAATATGCAAATCAAATTCTTGTAGCAAGAGAACCCATCTAATAAGTCTAGGTTTAGCATCTTTCTTTTCCATAAGATATTTAATAGCAGCATGATCAGTGTGAACAGTTACTTTGGAATCAACAATATAAGGTCTGAACTTATCATAAGCAAAAACAACTGCTAAAAATTCTTTTTCAGTAGTAGCATAATTTCTTTGGGCATTGTCTAGAGTTTTACTAGCATATTGGATAACATTTAATTTCTTATCAACTCTTTTTCCTAGAACAACCCCTACAACATAATCACTAGCATCACACATAATTTCAAAGGGTAAATTCCAATCAGGAGGCTGAACAATAGGTGCAGAAATCAAAGCTTTCTTAGTATTTCAAATGCTTCTACACAATCATCATCAAAGGCAAAAGGAACATCTTTTTGTAAAAGATTAGTTAGAGGCTGAGAAATTTTAGAAAAGTCCTTAATGAACCTCCTATAAACACCGGCATGACCAAGGAAACTTCTTATACATTTAATATCCTTAGGACACGTCATCTTTTCAATAGCATCAACTTTAGCTTTATCAACTTCAATACCTCTTTCAGAAATTTTATGCCCCAAGACAATACCTTGATTAACCATAAAGTGGCACTTCTCCCAATTCAAGACAAGATTAGTTTCTTCACATCTCTGCAAAACTCGATCAAGGTTGCTTAAGCAATCATCAAAAGAAGTTCCATAAACGGAGAAATCATCCATGAAAACCTCAACAATCTTTTCACAAAAGTCAGAGAATATAGCAGTCATACATCTTTGAAAGGTAGCAGGTGCATTACATAAACCAAAAGGCATACGTCTATAAGCAAAGGTACTGAAAGGGCAAGTAAAAGTTGTCTTTTCTTGATCCTCTTTTGACACAGGTATTTGAGAGAAACCAGAATAACCATCTAGAAAGCAAAAATGTGTATGCTTGGATAATCTTTCTAGCATTTGATCAATAAAAGGTAAAGGGTAATGATCCTTTTAAGTTGCTTTATTTAATTTATGGAAATCAATTACCATTCTATAACCTGTAACAATTCTTTGTGGGATTAATTCATCTTTATCATTAGGAACCATAGTAATACCTCCCTTCTTAGGGACACAATGGATAGGACTTACCCATTGACTATCAGCAACGCGGTAAATTATACCTGCCTCCATAAGCTTTAGTATTTCTTGTCTTACCACTTCTTTCATCTTAGGATTTAACCTTTCTTGGTGATCAACAACTGGTTTAGCGTCTTTATCCACTTTTATTTTGTGCTGACATAGAGTGGGACTAATGCCCTTAAGATCATCAAGAGTTTATCCAATAGCAGCATGGTGCTTCTTCAGAGTTTTCAATAATTTCTTTTCTTCATGCTCTGAAAGGTTAGCACTAATAATAATAGGATATATCTTCTTTTCATCAAGATAAGCATATTTAAGAGTATCCGATAAAGGTTTAAGATCAAACACAGGATCACCCTTAGGTGGAGGAGGATCCCCTAAGATTTCAACAGGCAAGTTGTGCTTCAAAATAGGTCCCTGTTTAAAGAATACTTCATCTATTTCCCTTCTTTCATTCATAAACATATCATTTTCATGGTCTAGCAAATATTGTTCTAAAGGATCACTAGGAGGCACGGCAATAGAAGCAAGACCAATAATTTCATCTTTACTAGGCAATTCTTTAACATGGGGTTGTCTACAAAATTTAGCAAAATTAAACTCATGAGACATATCCCCTAAACCAATAGTGACAACATCCTTATTGCAGTCTATCTTAGCATTAACGGTATTCAAGAAGGGTCTACCAAATATAATGGGACAAAAGTTATCTTGTGGGGAACCAAGAACAAGAAAATCAGAAGGATATTTAACTTTCCCACACAAGACTTCAACATCTCTAACAATCCCAACTCGTGAAATAGTATCTCTATTGGCAAGCTTAATTGTAACATCAATCTCTTCTATCTCAGCAGGTGCAATATCATGCCTAATTTATTTATATAAGGAATGAGGTATTGCACTTGCACTAGCACCCATATCACATAAGCCATGATAACAATGATCTCCTATTTTCACAGAAATAACAGGCATGCCTACAACAGGTCTATGTTTATTTTTAGTATCAGGTCTAGCAATTCTAGCAGCTTCATCACAGAAGTAAATAACATGCCCATCAATATTATCGGCCAAGAGATCTTTAACCATAGCAATATTCGGTTCAACTTTAATTTGCTCAGGGGGTTTGGGTGTCTTAATATTACTTTTGTTGACCACAGTTGAAGCTTTAGCATGATCCTTTATTCTAACAGGGAAAGGTGGTTTCTCAATATAAGCAGTAGGAACAACAGGATCATTATAAGTGATAGTATTTTCTTCAACTTTAATAGGTGCAACTACTTTTACTTCAATGGGAGGATTATATTTAAACCACTTCTCCTTAGGGAGATCAACATGAGTAGCAAAGGATTCACAGAAAGAAGCTGCTATCTCAGAGTCAAGTCCATATTTAGTGCTAAATTCACAAAAAGCATCGGTATCCATAAAAGATTTAACGCAATCAAACTTAGGTGTTATACCTCGTCGAGATCCCAATCTTCAGAGTTGCGTTTAATTCTCTCCAATAAATCCCATTTGAATTCAATAGTCTTCATCATAAAAGAACCAGTATAAGAAGTACCAAGCATGGAGCGATTACTGAGAGAAAGCCGAGCATAATTTTTTTTGAATAATTATTTCTTTTCAGAGCTCATGATTGGGGCATGAATATAACATTGACTTAAGCCTCCCCAAGCTTGAGCGATGCTTTCTCCTTCGCGAGGCCAAAAATTATATATATAATTACGATCACGATGAACCAGATGCATAGGATAAAACTTCTGATGAAATTCCAATTTCAATCGTTGGTAGTTCCATGATCCAATATCATCACATAGCCTAAACCATGTCAATGTCTCTCCCTTCAATGATAAAGGGAAGACCTTCTTATTGATAACATCCTCGGGCATACCTGCAAGCTTAAATAATCCACAAACTTCATCCACACAGATTAGTTGCAAATCGGGATGTAATGTTCCATCACCTGTGATAGGATTAGCTAGCAGTTTCTCTATCATACCCGAAGGAATTTCAAATTAAACAATTTTAGTAGGTTCAGTAGGTTGAGGAGCAACTCTTTGCTCTACTGGTCGGGCTGAAGATACCCCGAACAAGCCCCTCAAAGGATTATGTTCCATAGTAACAACTGACAGTAAATTTCAGCACACTATATAAATTTTTCCTTACCAAATTCCACCTACCAAAGGCGCTTCACTCCCCGGCAATGGCGCCAGAAAAGAGTCTTGATGACCCACAAGTATAGGGGATCTATCATAGCATTTTCGATAAGTAAGAGTGTCAAACCCAACGAGGAGCAGAAGGAAATGATAAGCGGTTTTTAGCAAGGTATTCTTTGCAACCCACATGTACCAATCTGAGGTTTGGATACAAAGATTGGATACAAGAGATGAACTAGGGTTTGAGATGAGATGGTGCTGGTGAAGATGTTGATGGAGATTGACCCCCTCCCGATGAGAGGATCGTTGGTGATGACAATGGTGATGATTTCCCCCTCCCGGAGGGAAGTTTCCCCAGCAGAACAGCTCTGCCGGAGCCCTAGATTGGTTCCGCAAAGGTTCCGTCTCGTGGCGGCGGAGTTTCGTCCCGTGAGCTAGCTTATGATTTTTTTGCTCGACGAAAGACTCCATGTAGCCAAAGATGGGCATCAGAGGGCCACCAGGGGGCCCACGAGGCAGGGGGCGCGCCCAGGGGGTAGGGTGCGCCCCCACCCTCGTGGATGGTGGGTGGCCCCCCTCTGGTACTTTTTTCGCTCAGTATTTTTTATATATTCTGAAAATAATTCCCGTGGAGTTTCAGGACTTTTGGAGATGTGCAGAATAGGTCTCTAATATTTGCTCCTTTTCCAGCCCAGAATTCTAGCTGCCGGCATTCCCCCTCTTCATGTAAACCTTGTAAAATAAGAGAGAATAGACATAAGTATTGTGACATAATGTGTAACAACAACCCATAATGCAATAAATATCGATATAAAAGCATGATGCAAAATGGATGTATCAATGCATTACTGAACGAGTAAAGAGACTTGGCGGTAACGAGATTGAACTAGGTATTGAGATACCGACGATCGAATCTCGGGCAAGTAACATACCGATGTCAAAGGGAACAACGTATGTTGTTATGCGGTTTGACCGATAAAGATCTTCGTAGAATATGTAGGAACCAATATGAGCATCCAGGTTCCGCTATTGGTTATTGACCGGGGATGAGTCTCGGTCATGTCTACATAGTTCTCGAACCCGTAGGGTCCGCACGCTTAATGTTCTGTTACGATTTGTATTATGAGTTATGTGATTTGATGACCGAAGTTTGTTCGGAGTCCCGTATGAGATCAGGGACATGACGAGGAGTCTCGAAATGGTCAAGACGTAAAGATCAATATATTGGAAGGCTATATTCGGACATCGGAAAGGTTCCGAGTGATTCGGATATTTTTTGGAGTACCGGAGAGTTACCGGAATTCGTATTGGGCCTTAATGGGTCATACGGGAAAGGAGAGAAAGGCCTCAAGGGTGGCCGCGCCCCTTCCCCATGGACTGGTCCGAATTGGACTAGGGAAAGGGGGCGCCCCCTTCCTTCCTTCTCCTTCTCCCTTCCCTTTTTCCTATTCCATGTGGGAGGTGGAATCCTACTAGGACTAGGGAGTCCTAGTAGGACTCCACACTTTGGGCGCGCCCTATGAGGGCCAGCCTCCTCCTCCCTCCATCCTTTATATACGTGGCCAGGGGGCACCCCATAGACACACAAGTTGATCATTGATCTCTTAGCCGTGTGCGGTGCCCCCCTCCACCATAATCCACCTCGGTCATATTGTCGTAGTTCTTAGGCAAAGCCCTGCGCCGGTAGCTTCATCATCACCGTCATCACGCCGTCGTGCTGACGAAGCTCTCCCTCGACACTCTGCTGGATCGTGAGTTCGTGGGACGTCACCGAGCCGAACGTGTGCAGATCGCAGAGGTGCCGTACTTTCGGTGCTAGGATCGGTCGATCGTGAAGACGTACGACTACATCAACCGCGTTGTCATAACGCTTCCGCTTACGGTCTACGAGGGTACGTAGACAACACTCTCCCTCTCGTTGCTATGCATCACCATGATCTTGCATGTGCGTAGGATTTTTTTGAAATTACTATGTTCCCCTACAAAAACCACATCAACTGGCATGCTCTGACATCGAGGTAGAAGGTGGATGAGGAAGGGAGGGGGGAGAGCTAGTCTGAGGGGAAGGAAAGAGCGCAACAAGGCGGTCGTAGAAGTGATCTTATCCTCGAGGATGGGATCTTTATATTTCCTCCAGCGACACCTCATTCTTCATCTCTCGGCCTACCATCGCTCGGTAGCTTCCATGACCAACCATCAAGCTCTTGTGTGGCCCGCACCACTACTCCCTCTCGTGCACCTGCCATCCTCTCCATGGATGGTTAGAGAGAGAGGGAGGGAGGAGAGGGTGACCCCTTTATAAGGGCTCCTCTACAACTTTCCATTGGGAGCTTGGGAAGTAGAGTGTTACATGCGTGCTCCTCCTCCTCCGCCGTCCGCCTAGCGACCACTGTCGGTGTCAAAACCGGCAGATCTCGGGTAGGGGGTCCCGAACTGTGCGTCTAGGATAGATGGTAACAGGAGACGGGGACACGATGTTTACCCAGGTTCGGGCCCTCTCTATGGAGGTAATACCCTACTTCCTGCTTGATTGATCTTGATGAATATGAGTATTACAAGAGTTGATCTACCACGAGATCGTAATGGCTAAACCCTAGAAGTCTAGCCTATGAGTATATGGTAATGAATCTGTCCTATTCGGACTATGCTCTCCAGTTTATATAGACACCAGAGAGATCTAGGGTTACATGAGGTCGGTTACATAAGAGGGAATCTTCATAATCGGTCTCCTAGCTTGCCTTCCACGCCAAGTAGAGTCCAATCCGAACACGGGTATAGTCTTCAGTCTTCATGTCTTCATAGCCCATCAGTCCGGCCCATCGGATAACAGGCCGGACGCCCGAGGACCCCTTAGTCCAGGACTCCCTCAACCACGCGCGCTGCGGGTTGCGGGAATGAGCCCAGTCTTAGTTTTGTCGGTCAGGAATGGTTAATTATTTATGGATTAGTTAACAAGTCACAAACAGAAGTGCCACTCTCCGAGACGTTGGACTGTGGGCTATTACTGGACTCGATTGCGGGCCTAAGCCCAGTCCCATCTTGTTGACGGCCTATATAAGGAGGCTTTGGCATGTGGAGTGAGCCCTAACTCACTCATTCCCTCCTGCATGACCCTAGTTGTCATCTATTGTTCCTCTCATTGTGCTGCTTCCAGCGATCCCATCCCAACGACCACGTGCACAGTTGATTGGGAGAGCAGCTGCCTCCGGAACCCCGTCATTTCAGATCCTGCTCAAGAGAATGGCGATAAGATTTTTGGGCAGCGTCTTGGCGCAATTGCTCCTGATTCATTCTCATCACCATCGGCCTCTGCTTTGACTACTTCCCTTGCATCGACTCCATGACCGTGGAGGATGCTCAGGCTGCTGCTACCGCCGCCGCATTTCCCTCGCCAACCAGAGGGTATGATTCGTCCATCCTCTATTTGCTCGTTCATGTGCTAGCCGTATATGTTGTGCTCATGGATGTTACGGTTCTATGTACTGTACATGCTCACATGCTTAGGTATCAGTATGAAGTGCATATTGTGACTGCCAACTTTATCATGTGCTTGTGGGTTAGATTAATCAAAAAGGTGCTAACATTTCCAACAATTACCTTCATTATTGTCGATCATTCATGCAACACGATTTAATCTTGCTTGTGGGTGCTCATCACCTATATTAGTCAGGTATAAAATGTAATAAATGGATGTAACCATGTTGCAGTGGCGGTAAACGCGGGCGCAATGACCATCAGGGTACTTCTTTTTAAACACCGATTATAATGTAAGCATACACATGCACACTCAGACATCGTGTACTGAAGATCATGTCAGAGTTATGGAGCTTCATGATTGACTAAATCATTATGCGCGTCATCCATCAATGGTAATGTGACCCCGATTGAAAGAATAATCTATACTAATGCGACACCAAAGGGTCAAGTACCATAGGTTTGATCCTTGATGGGCCACGTGTACCATACAACCAGCCTTGTAACATTCTTGTCGCTCATGATACTAGACTATGGGCATGCGGATGGTCATAGCTATAGTTGATGGGGTCACCTATTACTGATAAGGTCAAGGTCTTGACATCTAAGGCCCACCTAGAGTCCCACACCATCATTGGAAGGTCCCTGGACCACAGGCGCATTCGGATGCGCACCCCTAGAAGTCCACCTGGATATTCCAACATCACTCGAACGTCTTCCCGCCAGTCGGCCTCGCCAGTATCACTCGCACAGTGGAGGCATGGAGGCGGTGTGGGATTCCCAACGGTCGGGTGCCTTAATCTCAGACTTCAAGTGTAGTTATAGCTGCTGTTACCAGTAACTGCTGTAGTTATGCTCATTAAACCCCTTGTAACGTGGCATTAATGGGCCGAGCTGCACTATGTTTAAGCCTCCCCTCAACTCCATGACAAGTGTTCAACATCCATTGTAATCATACACCCCGAAGAGAAAACACAAGCCCCCGGGCACGAGACGTAGGGTTGTGACCTTTCTGAGAGAGGCCTGAACTTGCTAAATCCAAGTGATACACGTGCGCCGTAGCTAAGCTCTGCCCTTAGTTCGTACCCCTAGTACTCATTGTCAGGTTCATTAATTGCCTCAAAAATAGCCCCCCACCCCCTCCTAGTAAAAACATTGTATTTGTCAAATTGAACCCTTGAGCTCAGGGGCGGATCTACGTTGGTCCAGCCGGTGTCACTGGACACCGGGTAGAAATCCAGCTTAAGTTATGTATAGTACGTATTTTGTGCCTGGACACCGGTAAAAATTAAAGTTGGACACCGGCTGAAACGAGACAAAGACATAGAGAGAAATACCCGGCGAGTATTCGCGCAGCCGCATGCACACCCGTCTAGTAGGAGTGGCGCTATCGATGGATCAGGTCGTCTGTTTTGGTCTTATATACTCTGTACGTACGTGCCTAACATGAGATGGCTCTGATGTCTAACATGCTCTGTATGTACGTGCCTAACTTGCGCCGATTCTGCTGCAGCATGCTCGCCTCCACTGGGTCGCACCGTCGCCAGTCACCAGCCCGCGGTCGGCTGGAGAATGACACCATCAACCTGCCCCTACCCTCGCCTGTTGGCCGACGCAGACCGCTAAATAATCGATGGAAATATGTATGGCTCAATCAAGAATGTGTACATATCTCAAATTCTTGTTGCCTAAATATATGGTTAGAGTTTTCAAATTTAAGAGTATGACAAGTGATAATGAGACCGCTATCTGATATTTTTGTCTTGGTGATTCACATCTATTTGCAATTCTGGACTTTTCGACCGTATGTGACACCAGTAAGACACATTTTTGCGAATCAACCTGTGGTTAAGTTGGTTAGGTGGACAGTGGTATCCCTAACCCACCAGGGTTCAAATCCTGGTGCTCGCATTATTCCTGGATTTATTTCAGGATTTCCGGCGATGCGCTTTCAGTGGGAGGAGACGTTCCCGTCAACGACGAGGCGCCTACGGTGACTTCGTAAATCTCAAGATGATATGCCGGCTCAGTCTCTCGGAGGTGCTCATAGGGGTAGGGTGTGCATGTGTGCGTTCATAGGGATGAGTGTATGCGCGTGTATATGAGCGCTTGTGTCTGTACTGATGCTCAAAAAAAAGTAAGACACATTTTTAGGGGGGATTTGTGATAAATATAATGAGACAAATAATGTAACTCAATTGTGCAGTTGTGATAATATAATAAGCGGCAAATTATTAGGGGAATTCATGTTGCCCTCGTTGAACTTTTTTTTTGAGTTGGTCATTCATCATATTTGTTTTTATTGTTTGGGTTTCTTGTGTTTTATATTTCAACTATACATAATCAACTAAAATTTCAAATGAAACGCTTCATTTTGGCAAAGATTTTTTGTCATCGAATATTTTAGATTGTTGAGTTTGGTGTACACGTGGACACCGGATGATTTTTGTTCTGGGTCCGCCCCTGCTTGAGCTTGTGGAAAGATGCGATGTGTCACTCGATTACATATGAAAAAGAAATATAATATCATGCCTTTATGGGAAACAACTAATATATAGATACGCGTGTCCTCTTCTTTGCCATATGTCTTCTTTTGCTTCCATGGATGGCCTTCTCCATGCAACGCCATGGATTATTCCACAAGCCACGTATGTCAGCCTATTCTGTTGGGATATTTCTCATGGGTGGTTTTCACAGACTAACAAACTCGATGACAAGGACGCCAATGACTATAAATAGTTGTAGTTCGTTAGTTTAGCTCTAAAAGCTAGCGTTGCCGTTACCACAATCAGCGGGGTGCCCTTAATAGAAGTAAACAACTTATGCATGAACACACATTGGTGAGTTGTTCTGTACCATGTCCTTGCTCTAAGCTCCTCAAACTAAGATCGATTATGTTACGTCTTGGGCTGTATCAATGCAAACAGTACGTTCTCGTAACTTATTTTCATTTCCACGAGTTCTTCTTAAAAACAATGTCATGATTATTGGCTAGCAAATGTGATATTTCTTAGTATCAATGTGATATGGTTGTCATGCCGCATTGGTTTCTCTGGCACAATATGATGACACGTTACCTTAATAAACTCACATGTCATCAGAATTCAGAAAGATATCTATGCACAAAGCTTTTGCATGTTCATTCTCCAACTCGGCAAATTGTACACCTAGGCATGCCACGTTGGCTCGACAGGCAGGACCCATGAATCAATTTGGCTTTTTCGCAAACAATTAATTATTTGTGGCCCTCAAATTTGGTGGTTCAGTGTGATTTCCCCTGAATGTTGTGACATCATGTTACCATAGCCTCAAATATGGTGGTTTTGTCTAGTACCTTCATATATGTGGATCATTCACGCAAGAATGTTTAATGTTGCTTGTATAGGTGTTCATCGCCTATAGGGAACCACTAGGCATCAGACTACTAACAATATGCATCCATCAGACAGAGAAATGGAATGTAATCAAGTAGACAGAGAAAAATAAGGCATAGTAACAATAACGCCCTATGTAATAAGGGGCATGTGATTAAATCCTCTGGACCGTGTCATCAATGCCAATAAATTGAGTACCTGTTGAACCAGAACCCCCCCAAAAAACGCACTCTCACTATAAATAGTAGCAATGACACTATGGTACAACAACATCCATCCATTCTTATCTTGAGTTACCAGTCTGCTACAATGGCAAGCCATTGGGTCTTCTTCCTCTCACTCTGTCTCCTCCTCGTAGCCGTTTCTTCCATAGATGTGGAGCCCCCTTTAGATTCCCCCCACCTCCAAAACCAATTGCTACAGGTCTGTGACAGAGACACCATGGAAGTGCGCGGGCCTCCAGGCTCTAATCTTCGGCGAAGTGTGCATCACCAAGGACTGCTGCAAGGTGCTCCGTAGGGTTGGCGATGAAACTTGCATCATCAGCTACATGTGTGCCTCCATTGGCTAGCTAGTTCTCAAGATTTGATCTAACTTCATCGGAAGATATTACATGATGTATGTACAATCTAGTTTTTTTAATAAATATTATAATGGTGTGTGTTGGTTTTGGATTATATAGAGAGTAACTCATCATTGTGGCCTTAGCATATGGTCTTTGTTTTTTTTTTGCGGGTAGAAATTTGTATTACTCATCCACCAAAGTCCTTACAATCAATCGCAGCTAGTTCCAAAGCCTCAGGAGGACGAGAACCTAACCAAGTCATGGTTCTACCCTCACTACGAGCAAATTTAGCTAAGCTATCACTAACTTTATTTTGGCTACGACTTACATGAGTAATACAATTTTCACGTAGAGACATAAGATATCTAATCTCCTTGATGATGGACGAATATACCGATCTGTCAACCTCTGAAGCCTGGATCAATTTCACTGCAATTATAGAATCCATGTCGATCTGCACTGGTAGCTCACTTCTATGGATGGAGAAAGATAAATCTTCCATGCATGCACATAATTCAGCTTCAAGTGCATCCCGGCAAGAAAATAACTGCCTACAGGAAGAGAAGATGATGGCTCCCTTGTCGTCTCTTAACACCATTCCAGCACCGGCCGATCCATCAACAGCAAATGAACCATCAGTACACAACTTAACCCAGCCAGGCTTAGGAGCAGTCCACTTGGGGTCTGCTACGACCATTACCGCATGTGGCCGAACTGAAGTATATGTTATGATTGACTTCCCTTTGCTAGGATCGGCAATTAGATCAGTCTTAATGCCAATTAGAGAATCCAAGTAGCTCATCAAGAACCTTCGAGAAGCCTCCATGGGTGGCGGGGATTTATTATGGACAATCTCATTGCGTATGTGC
Source organism: Triticum urartu (assembly GCF_003073215.2). Lineage (NCBI taxonomy): Eukaryota > Viridiplantae > Streptophyta > Magnoliopsida > Poales > Poaceae > Triticum > Triticum urartu. The sequence goes on along the minus strand of NC_053026.1, from coordinate 614,753,889 downwards.
CACGCCCTCCACAATGTCATGAGAAGCATCGGACGCTCAATATCCGGCAGAGGAGCAAGAGCGTGCAGCAGCCACTCGACACCTGTATTCTGCACGGTAGTAATATTTGGAAGAGTCCATACTTCTGCCATAGCATCCCAGAGAACTCTCGAAAGGGTGCAGCGACATAGTGCATGGAAGTAGTCCTCGGACTCTATCGAACACACAGGGCACAAATCACTAGTTTCCAACCCTCTTGTATGCTTGTTACTCCATGTAGGCAGAGAGTTTGTAGCGACCCGCCATGTGAAATTACGAACCGATGGAGGAATATCAGTCGACCATATAAATTTCCAGCAGTCCCGACGCCCATCTGGACGTGAGCTGGAGCCCGTCGAAGTGCTTCTGTGAGCTTCCTCAAAGCCGAACTGGTACGCACTCCTCACTGAAAAGGCGCCAAACTTGCCAGGCCCCTACGTCAACGTATCATCCTCCTGTCTTGGCGACGCCCTGATTTTCAAAATCTCCACAACATCCACTGGCATAAAGAATTTCTGTAACAAGCCAACCTTCCATGAGCCATTCTTATTCAGCAAATCTGAGATGAAGCGAATTATGCACCTCCCTTGTAAAGTGAAAGGTTTATAAGAGAAGGGTCTGGGTATCCAATTGTCACACCAAACACGTATATTTCTTCTGTTCCCAACTCTCCAAACCAGACCCTTCTTCAAGAGTTCAAGACCGTAGCTAATAGCTTGCCAAGAAGAAGAAGCATTTCTGGCGAAAACAGTATCCTCAAGTTTACCATCTGGATAGTATCTTGCTTTTAACACTAGTGTGCACAGACTGTCAGGCTTTGTAATTAATCTCCATGCTTGCCTAGCTAATAGTGCTTGGTTAAAAATTCTGAAATCTCTAAAACCAACACCTCCTTTACTCTTTGGTTGCATCAGATTATCCCATGCCCGCCAGTGCACTTTCCTCTTCCCCTTCTCCGCTCCCCAATAAAAGGCTCTTACAATTCTAGTAAGTTCATCACACACTGAAAAGGGTAATTTAAAGACCCCCATCATATAAGTGGGAAGGGCCTGAGCAACGGACTTAATGAGTGTCTCCCTCCCTGGTTGAGCAAGGTGACCATCTCCCCACTAGAGCAATCTTTTAGTTAAACTCATCTGAAGATTCTGAAATCTTCCCTTAGACATGTGACCATCAGGCGCGGGGAGTCCAAGGTACTTCTCCTCAAAAACCTAACTAGTGACATTGAGAACTCCTCTGATTTCCTCCCGTCTGACATAAGGGCAAGCCTCGCCAAAAAGAATAGAGCACTTGTCAAAATTCAAACTTTGACTCATTGCCTTTCCATATTGATCCAATGCTATCTTTATTGTTTCGGCCTGAGCACGGTTTGCTTCGAAAAATAACATAGTATCATCAGCAAACAATAGGTGTGAGATTCCTGGAGCTCTTCTACATACCTTGACAGGTGTAATATCACCACTAGACACATACTGCTTCAGAATTGCAGAAAGTCCATCAGCCACAAAAAGGAACAAGAAGGGGGATAGCGGATCGCCCTGCCGAAGCCCACGCGACGGTGCAAATGAATCCAAGAGGGTCCCATTAAGTTTGACAGAGTATCTCACCGATGTGACACAAGATATTATCCAGTCCACCCATCATTGAGAGAAACCCAACTTTTGCATCACCTGCTTCAAGAACTTCCAATCCACCCTATCATATGCTTTTGAGAGATCGAGTTTGTAAGCACAAAAGCTTTTTGTAGGATCCTTTTCTTGCTTAATGTGGTGGATACATTCAAAAGCCACAAGAGCATTATCAGTAATCAAACACCCTGGGATAAAGGCACTTTGCTCTGGAGAAACAATACCATCCAATAATGGACTTAAATGATTCACCATGCACTTTGAGATGACCTTGTATATGACATTACATAGACTAATCGGCCTGTAGTGAGACAAGCTGTAGGGGTTAGCAATTTTAGGAATAAGAACTACGGAGGTAGAATTTACCCCTTCCAGAATAATCCCAGAAGCAAAAAATCCCCTGACCGCTGCAATCACACTATTTTGTAGCACGTCCCAATTCCGCTGAAAGAATCTCGCGGGTAGACCATCTGGACCTAGGGCCTTCAATGGTCCAATCTGAAACAGGGCATCAGAGATCTCCTTATCGCTACAGGGAGCACACAAGCGCGCATTGTCCTGCTCAGTGACTTTTGCTTCAAGCAAATCAAGAACCCATGTTGCATCCAACGCCTGGTCTGAAGCAAAAATCCCTTGAAAATACTCATTTGCCAGACTAGCCATTTCCTCAAAGTTTGAATGAACCACACCAATACTGTCGGTTAGCTCGCGTATTTTATTTTTGCGAGCGCGCCAAACAGCCTTACTCTGAAAATATTTAGTGTTGCGGTGGCCTTCCTTCAACCACGTAATTCTTGAGCGTTGTAGCCACATCATTTCCTCCTGGTACAAAAGCTCGTTCATCTTCTCAGTGATGTTTCTAATTTCTTGTCTATCTGCATTCATGGTCATAAGTTCCTCCAGTTGTGTTCTTGACTTGGCTAGTTCCCTTGTTATATTGCCGAATTTCTTGCTGCCCCAAGTACTGAATGTAGCCAAGGTCTTCCTTAGCGCTGTTTGGAGCTTCTCCAAATTGTCCACATTGCCAACAGATTCCCATGCCTCCTTAACAACAGCCGGTAGAGATGAGTCTCTTTCCCAAAAAACTTCATAGCGTCTAGGTTTGGGGACTTGCTGGCCCGTGTCCGGAGCGTCCTTCAAAACCAGCGCCACATGATCCGAGCATGGTGACACCACATGTTGTACTGTATAAAACGGAAAAAGATTGCGCCATTCATTTCTTGCAGTAGCTCTATCAAGACGAACCTTCACATTACTCGCCCCGACACGCAGGTTATCATAAGTAAACGGAATCCCTGAGAACCCAAGATAAATCAGACTGCAAATTTCCAGAGTATATCGGAAGGCTATCATTTGTTGTTCCGGTCTAGGGGTAGCCGACAGGTGTTCGAAATCCCAAAGAGCTTCATTAAAATCACCAATAACAAGCCAAGGCCTATCACACACACTTGTTAGACCCTGTAATTTGGCCCACATGGGGTGGCGATTCTCGACTCGTGGTTCACCATAAACAAAGGTGACTCTCCACTATTCTGCATCCGCATGTACCTTCACCAGAGCATCGATATACCGTTCCTCCTTGTCCAGGATTTCAACCACAAAAGACTCATGCCAGAAAAAGAGCTAGGCCACCACTCAAACCATTACCGTCCACCCCGTCAAAACCTTTCAATCCGAGGCATCCATGAATTCTTCTCATTTTTGTTGCTTTCTGTCTGGTCTCGCAAAGGAAAACCAGCATGGGGGAGTGTGACTGGGAGAGCGTCACAATTTCTCGAACAGTCCGAGAGTTCCCCCCGCCCCGGCAGTTCCAACTGATGAGATTCATTGCTCCCGGCAGACGTGAGGTCGCCGATGGATCAATCGCTTCGTCACTTAATAACTCGGGACCTTCAGAAGCGCCCGTACTGCCGCTGCCTGCTTCAAAACCTGCTTGGACCGAAGGAGCATACAAACACATCTACTAGAACCCAACGTTCATTGAGATCCGTAATAGATTTTGGAGAGACCAGCTACATGTGTGCCTCCATTGGCTAGCTAGTTCTCAAGATTTGATCTAACTTCACCGGAAGATATTACATGATGTATGTACAATCTAGTTTTTTAATAAATATTATAATGGTGTGTGTTGGTTTTGGATTATATAGAGAGTAACTCATCATTGTGGCCTTAGCATATGGTCTTTGAATTTAACTTCTTAATTATTGTGCTAAAGAATTCAGAAAAGAGTTGAAGTTGGGCCTGGTTTTTGGGCTTAACACAAACACAGTATCATCAGTTGGGCCTCTGGCATTTATAATGACTCTGGTCCGACGAAGTTTACAATTGCGCAGGTTTCCTGCAAGTAGTACGAAAACAGTTTTGGACCAAACTCTGTTGCACTAGCGCCGCCTTTATAGTTCAACACTTTTGCTATATGTAAGTTGACTGAAATTTATATTTGGGTAAGTCGCTTTTTTTCCTTGTACAGTAATTAGTATGTTTTTTCCTTTTTTTAGTGTCAGCTTTTGTGTGCGTGCATGTGTGTTTGTCGCATACATGTCTACTGTGTGCATGTGCATGTGTGTGCTCATGTCCGAGTGGGAGTGTGTGTGTGTGTGTGCATGCGCGAGTGTGCAGACGATGACACCATCGATATGAGATACATTTTATTTTTACGTGTTAAGGTACAACTAATCATTAATTTAAGAATATATAAAACATAATATATGCAATTCAGTTTCATGCAACTTATGTGCAAAACATATCTTTATCCAAAAAAAGCCTCTACGATATACTTATTTATCTTATTGTGCAACAGTGCAATTCTTGTGTAAATTATGTGCAATTTTTTTATCATCATTTGTTTCATTTGTTTTTCATTTTCTTTATTTTCTAGGGTAAAACCGTGCTCTAATTCATTCGACCTTAGAAAAATATTATTTTTTGTCCTTTTAGCTTCGTACTAGTTTTAGTCTTTATTATTCTTTACCAAGTTGTTTTTAGTCGATTTTCCATTTTATTTATGTGTATTGTGTAAATATTAGGTGTGTGTAAATGTACACAAAAGTGTTATACAATATGTGTGTAAATTAATTTAAAGTGCAAAAAATTTCCCTATTATATGCCTATTTTTACATCTATAAAAATATGCAGTTTCAGAACAAATTGTGTGCAAGTTTTCTCACCATTTTTTTATGGATTTTTATTCATTTTCTTTCATAGCAATACCACTCATTAATTACTTCTTAATTTTTTTGAAAATTCCACTATATGCTTATTCTTGCATAATATAAGAAATTGCAACTTATAGGTAAATTATGTGCAAATTATTTCCTTATTTGTTTAATTTTTTTTCTTCTGGAAGGGTAATACCAATGCCACTAATTCATTTCCTTCTTAGAAAGCTTAATTATTTTGGTTTCTTTTTAGTTTTTATTTGGTTTTCTTTCTTCTTTAAGGCTAACACCAATGTCACTAATTCATTCTTTGTGAGGAAACTCCTTTTTTGCAAAAATCACAATATTATATGTTTATTCTTACATATTACAAAAAAAACACAATTTCTGTGTATATTATGTGCAAATTTTGTCATTATTTGTTTTATTCTTCCTTCTGGAAGGGTAAAACCAATGCCCTAATTCATTCTTTCTTAGAAACTTCATTATTTTAATTTTGTTTTATTTTCTTCTCCGTGAAGGATAATACCAATGACAGTAATCCAATCCTTGCGAGGAAACAACTTTTTTGCGAAAATTACACTATAGTCCCTCTGTTCTAAAGTATAGGGTGCATTAGTTTTTTCAAAAGTCAAACATGTGCAGGGATTTATTTTGCATCGCAAATGTCGATATTTTAATTATATAATCTTGATGAAACATGCACAAATTTGTTCCTTATATCGACACCTTATATTCTATAATGGAGGAAGTATATGCTTATTATTGCATATATTGCAAAAAAAAAGTGCAATTTCTATGTACATTGTGTGCAAATTGTATAATTGTTATTTTTCAGACTGAAGTGTAGTTTTATGGTTGGAGATTAGAAGGGGAAGCGGGGCCACCAGCGGAAATCGGGGGGGGGGGGAGATTGGTGGAGTTGTCTTCCGTGAAAACAATCGGTAGAAAGCTTCTGTTAGGGTAGCATTTTTGAAGAAAAATAGGCATGCACATGTGACCTAGCTAACACTGCCGCAAACATTTTTTTAGGGAAGCACTGTCGCTAACACTAATTTCTACTTCTAATGGAGCAGTTGGTGGGATTGCGTCCAGTTTTTTTCGTCCGGGTTTTTTTCGTCCCTCCATCCCTCCACGATGGTTTTCTCCCTCTCAATAAAGCACCCATGTTTGACTGTTGTTTTTTCCTTGCCTACCACACAAAGGGAAAAAAATCCTGAATGGATCTAAACTTTCCATACGAACAAAAGATATTTAGTAATGTCTTCATTTGAAAGAATCAATCAAGATTAATCTTTTGTTGGGGATCGTTGCAGAAATTAATTTTTTTTCTACGCATCACCAAGATCAATCTATGGAGAGACTAGCAATGAGAGAGAGGGGAGTGTATCTTCATACCCTTGAAGATCGTGAAACGGAAGCGTTACAAGAACGCGGATGAAGGAGCCGTACTCACGGCGATTTAGATCACGGTTGATTCCGATCTACGCGCCGAACAACGGCGCCTCCGCGTTCAACACACGTACAACCCGGGGACGTCTCCTCCTTCTTGATCCAGCAAAGGGAGAGGAGAAGTTGAGGAAGAACTCCGGCAACACGCCGGCGTGGTGGTGGAGCTTGCAGTTCTCCGGCAGGGCTTCGCCAAGAACTACTACGGAGGAGGAGGTGTTGGGGAGGGAGAGGGCTGCACCAGGGGAAGGGTGCGGCAGCCCTCCCGCCTCCCCTCTATTTATAGGGGCAAGGGAGAGGGGTCCGGCCCCCACCAGATGGATCTAGAGGGGGGCAGCGGCCAAGGGGAGGTGGCTTGCCCCCCAAGCCAAGGGGGGCGCCCCCTTTAGGGTTTCCCCTAAACCCTAGGCGCATGGGCCCTAGGGGGTTTGGCGCCCAGCCTACCTAGGGGCTGGTTCCCCTCCATATTCAGCCCATAGGGCCTTCCGGGGTAGGTGGACCCTCCCGGTGGACCCCCGAAACCCTTTCGGTGGTCTCGATACAATACCGATGAACCCCCGAACACTTCCGGCGACCGAATAAGGACTTCCCATATATAAATCTTTATCTCCAGACCATTCCGGAACTCCTCGTGACGTCCGGGATCTCATCTGGGACTCCAAACAACATTCGGTAACCGCATACTAATTCCCATAACAACTATAGCGTCACCAAACCTTAAGTGTGTAGACCCTACGGGTTCGGGAACCATGTAGACATGACCGAGACATCTCTCCGGCCAATAACCAATAATGGGATCTAGATACCCATGTTGGCTCCCACATGTTCCACGATGATCTCATTGGATGAACCACAATGTCGAGGATTCAATCAATCTCGTATACAATTCCCTTTGTCAATCGGTACGTTACTTTCCCGAGATTCGATTGTCGGTATCCCAATACCTCGTTCAATCTCGTATTACAGGAAACTGAGTGGGAGCTCTGTAGCATTTCTAATATTATATGTAGATGACATATTGTTGATTGGAAATGATATAGCATAAAAGGGTACTTGAATAAGAGTTTTTCAATGAAAGACCTCGGTGAAGCTGCTTATATATCAGGCATCAAGATCTACAGAGATAGATCAAGACGCTTATTAGGACTTTCACAAAGCACATAACTTGATAAAGTTTTGAAGAACTTCAAAATGGATCACTCAAAGAAAGGGTTCTTGCCTGTGTTACAAGGTGTGAAATTGAGTCAAACTCAATGTCCGACCACTTCAAAAGATAGAGAGAAAATAAAAGTCATTCCCTATGCCTCAGCCATAGGTTCTATCATGTATGCTATGCTGTGTACCAGACCTGATGTGTGCCTTGCTATAAGTCTGGCAGGGAGGTACCAAAGTAATTCAGGAGTGGATCACTTGATAGCGGTCAAGAACATCCTGAAGTACCTAAAACGGACCAAGGATATGTTTCTCATTTATGGAGGTGACAAAGAGCTCGTCGTAAATGGTTACATCGATGCTAGCTTTGATACTGATCCGGATGACTCTAAGTCACAAACCGGATACGTATTTATATTGAATGGTGGAGATGTTAGTTGGTGCAGTTCCAAGCAGAGCGTCGTGGCAGGATCTACGTGTGAAGCGGAGTACATAGCCGCTTCGGAAGCAGCAAATGAAAAAGTCTGGATAAAGGAGTTCATATCCGATCTAGGTGTAATACCTAGTGCATGGGGTCCAATGAAAATCTTTTGTGACAATACTGGAGCAATTGCCTTGGCGAAGGAATCTCGATTTCACAAAAGAACCAAACACATCAAGAGACGCTTCAACTCCATCCGTGATCAAGTCAAGGAGGGAGACATAGAGATTTGCAAAATACATGTAGATCTAAATGTTGCAGACCCGTTGATGAAGCCTCTTCCACGAGCAAAACATGATCAGCACCACGACTCCATGGGTGTTAAAATCATTACAATGTAATCTAGATTATTGACTCTAGTGCAAGTGGGAGACTGAAGGAAATATGCCCTAGAGGCAATAATAAAGTTGTTATTTTATATTTCCTTATTCATGATAAATTTTTATTATTCATGCTAGAATTGTATTGACCGAAAACCTTAATACATGTCTGAATACATAGACAAAACACTGAGTCCCTAGTGAGCCTCTACTTGACTAGCTCGTTGATCAAAGATGGTTAAGGTTTCCTAACCATGGACATGAGTTGTCATTTGATAATGGGTTCACGTCATTGGGAGAATGATGTGATGGACATGACCCATCGTTAGCTTAGCATATTGATCATTCAGTTTTATTGCTATTGTTTTCTTCATGTCAAATACATATTCCTTCAACTATGTGATTATGTAACTCCCGGATACCAGAGGAATGCCTTGTGTGCTATCAAACGTCACAACATCACGTCATTGGGAGAATGATGTGATGGACATGACCCATCGTTAGCTTAGCATATTGATCATTCAGTTTTATTGCTATTGTTTTCTTCATGTCAAATACATATTCCTTCAACTATGTGATTATGTAACTCCCGGATACCAGAGGAATGCCTTGTGTGCTATCAAACGTCACAACATAACTGGGTGATTATAAAGTGCTCTACAGCTATCTCCGTAGGTGTTTGTTGGGTTGGCATACATCGAGATTAGGATTTGTCACTCCGAGTATTGGAGAGGTATCTCTAGGCCCTCTCGGTAATGTACATCATAAGAAGCCTTGCAAGCAAAGTGACTAATGAGTTAGTTACAGGATGATGTATTACGGAATGAGTAAAGAGACTTTCCGGTAACGAGATTGAACTAGGTAAGTAGAAAGCGACAATCGAATCTCGGGCAAGTAACATACCGATGACTAAGGGCATAACGTATGTTGTCATTACGGTTCGACCGGTGATTGAATGTTGTTCGAAGTGCCGGATGAGATAAGAGACATGACTATTTAGTTCGGTTTGTTATTCTTTCCTTCTATTTTTTTATCCTTTTCTGTTTCTTCTTTTTGTTTTCTTTAATGCACACTTTTTTATGAGGTAAATATACCAGAAGTCATAGAACTTGCATCCGACGGTCAGTTTGGTGCATAAACTTGTAAAATACGTGTTTCTGGTCATCTAACTTGTCGTCTCGTTTATATACGGTGCTTCCCACTCTATCCGGTCGTATCCATACGCGCGCCAACGTATGGAAGGGTGTGCTCAAAAGGGGAAGCCACGGTTCGATCTTAAAAGCTCGCCTCGTGTACAAGTGCCGACCATCTGGCCATAATGACACTTGACAACATAAACAAAATTTATCTTTTGTATTGTATAGTTTCAAATTTATGCATCCCAATGCCAGCAAATTATGTATAATTTTGTTTTGCACATATAGATCTTTTTGCACATAGTACCTAACTTTAAACATATATTCCTGAAAAAATAGTGCAGAATGAATGAACGTAAATTATTTTGGACAAACCAAAAAAATTTTGATTTGAATTTCAATAATTTTAAATTTAAAATCTAGATAAAAGGAAATATAGTATAGAATGAATGTATGTAAATTCTTTTGGGAAAATCAACAAAACTTTTGTTTGAATATGAATAATTTAAAATTTAAATATTTATATAAAAGGAAACATCATGCAGAATGAATGTACATAATTTAAAATTTGAAAATCAAGATAAAGAAAAGTATAGGTCAAAATAAATGTGTCTATTTTTTAGGACAAATCAATGAAATTTTTGTTTGAATGTGAATTATGTAGATAAAGGAAAATATACTTCAGAATGAATGTATCCAAATTTCCTTTGGAGTGCGCCCTCAAGCCTGAGGTCTGATTTTTTTTCATAATAGTAGTCTACTAACCTTCGGTTTTAGTAATGAAAAAGTTTGGACAAAATCAATGTAATTTTGTTGAATTCAAATAATTTTAATTAAATCTTGATAAAAGAAATATAGTTCTTTTTTTTACACTAAAGAAAATATAGTTCAGAATGTGTACTTTTCACTTGGATATACCTTAGTAGCCTCAAATAAAAATGAAGTTAACATCAGTACGTTGGTTAGAACGCGCCCGCTTTATGGAACGGGTTGCCGGTTCGAAAGCAGATTACCTTTTCTACGTTTTTGATTTGACTTTTATTTGTATTGGTCTGGTTCTATTAAAGCCTATTTTTTTGGCTGAAACAAACTTCAGTGGTGGCTATCTATGGCAGGGGCGACCGCGGCCAGTCGTGGTTCGAATCCCACCGCGCGCAACAAGTTTTTAGTTTTATTTGAGAATTTTTCTATGTAAATAAATAAACTGCAAGGGTAATATCTGAAGAAAAAAACAGTATGCGTGGATGACCGCCACCTCAGCCATTGACAATGGGCCCCGCCACGTTGGCACGCGTAAGGATACGGCCGGATATGATAGAGAGCACCGTATATGAACGAGAGGACAAGTTAGATGACCAGAAACACGTATTTTACAAGTTTATTATGCACTAAACTGACCGTCATGTGCAAGTTATATGATTTGCAGTGTATTTACCTCTTTTTTATAATTTGTGAACTTTTTTTCGAAATTGATAAACTTTTTCAAATACATGAACTCTTTTCAGATTTGATCAACTTTTTTCAAATTATAAGAACTCTTTCCAACTTTGATGCACTTTTCTTTACAATCTGATGAATGTTTTTTCAAAATTGATGATTTTTTTTCAAATTGGATGAACTCCATTTCAAATCCGATGAATTTTTTTGAAAAGTGGATGAACCTTTTTAAAATTCGATGACCTTTTCCAAAATTCAGTGAACTTTTTTCAAATTTGGTGAACTTTTCTCAAAATCGATGAACTCTTTTTGAATTTCATGAACTATTTTTTTTAGAATTGGATGAACGTTTTTAAAATTGATGAAATTTCTTAAAATTCGATGAACTTTTGCCAAATTTGTTGAACTTTTTTCAAAACCGATGAACTTTTTTCAAAATGGAAGAATTTTTTTGCAAAACTGTTGAACTTTTTTAAAAATTGATGAACTATTTTACAAAATTCGGGAACATTTTCCCAAATTGGACGAAATTTTTCCGAAATTGATGTACTTTTTTCTAAATTTTGTGAACTTTTTGAGAATCTATGAAATATTTTCAGAATAGATTAACTTTTAAAAAAACACTGACGTTTTTTTCAGAATTCGTGAACTTTTTCTCAAATTCGTGAACTTTTCTCAAATTGACGAACCTTTTTCACTTTGTATGAATGTTTTGAAATTTATGAACTTTCTTCAAGTTCATTTTTTATTGTGTATGCTTTTTTATTTATATCATAAAATAATATGCATAACAAACTGGGTATATATTGCTCCTACATGCTAATGTTGTATTAAGAGAAGTCAAATAGAGTATTTTCCTCATAGTGGACAAGAAAGAGTAGGCGTCCTAGTGGTTATTGCCTAAAAGGTGTGAAGTTAGCAGGTAGGGATCGAATCATGTTTCTCGCTATTTTGCGCTGCGAGCGCCAGTTGCGATAAGTAGCGCCGAAAGCACCGAACAGGAGCTCCCAACCACTAATTCTCAAAAAAAAAAGAGCTCCCAACCACTTCTGTAGAGATCAGAGAGGAAAAACTGGACTGGGCCATAATGCAATGCAACAGAAAGAATGGACAGAAAGGCTAAGGCCAGGGGAATTCTCTGTACGCCGCTTACTGCGGCAAGTAGTCGCGGCTTCGCACGGAGCGCGGCTTATCCTGGGCCAGCTCATTTACGGTAGTTTCGTTTCGCGAGATAAAAAACCGCAAACCTTAAAACCAGTTTTGCACCACCTCCTATAGACGTACAGGTCACGCCAGCCACCACGACTTAAAACCAGTTTGCGGAATAACAACGCTAAACCTAAGGAACAAACAGCGGAGACAAAACTTAAAACCAGTTTGCGGAATTCCCAAAAAATTATTTGTTCCTTCTGCTAGTTTTTTCAGGTTTTCTTCACTGTCCTTTTCTGTTCTTTCTTTTTTCTCGTTTTCTTTATTTTTATTTTCTTTATTGATATTACTTTACTTTTTCTTTTTAAGCTTTTCGAAAAGTTCAAATATTATTCATAATTTTGAAAAATGTTCTTGTGGTCAAAATTTGTTCAATTTATGAAATAATGTTCACATTTTCAAAATTTTGTTCACAATTTCAAATAACGTTCCTGTTTTCACATTTTTTGTTAAAATTCAAAAAAATTGAAAAATTCTAAATTTTGTTCACATTTTCAAAATGTTGTTCACAATTTCCAAAAATGTTTGGAAATGTAAAATCTGTTCATATCTTCAAAAAAATTTGGAGTTTTGTTCATGTTCTAAAGAATGTTCGAAATTTTATAATTTTGTTCATCTTTTCGAAAATTGTTCGCAATGTTAAAAATATATTCGGAATTTCCAAGGAAAATCATGTCGAAAAATGTTGGAGTTTCAAAATTTTGTTCGTATTTTCAAAAAGTGTTCACATTTTCATAAAAAATGATGTGAATTTTAAATTTTGTTTTTATTGTGCAAAAAAAATTATTTCATATTTTGTTTATTTTCTAAACAAAGTTTTGAATTTATAAATTTGTTTGTGTTTTCAAAAAAGTTTGGAGGTTTAAAATTCATATGTTTTCCCGAAATTTGTTCGAATTTCCAAATTTTGTTCAGAATTTCAATTTTTTGTTCTCGTTTTTCAAAATTTGTTCCCATTTTTTTAAAGATTGTTTCATGGTTTCAAAAAATTACTCGCATTTTCAAAAGAAATTGGAATTTAATAAATTTTATCTGTTTCTTAATTTCTTTTGAGTAATGTTGAGTTACGTTGCTTCTCTTTTGTTACCAGTCAGTCAGCTCGACTGGCAGGATTCTCCGTCCTCTACAGCAGCTCTCCGGATCGAATCCGGCTCGCACTTATTTTTCTCAGAGTTTTTGCGCCCGACCATACGGTAAGGGTTTGAACCCAATGGCCGGCCCAATCGGGCGAGGTCTGTGCGAACTGGGGACTATTTGCGGCAAATAGGATCTCCCAAGGCCAGGTCCATAGCTGCGGACGGACGATATGGTGTCCCAGCCCATGGGGAATTGCGGCTTCTTTCGGCTGTTCCACCTGGGCTGAGATGGGCCGGGCTGGGCCGTGCTACCCTGAAAGTAATGAGCGCCAAGTAATGTATGTATTCCTCGTGCGTTCCATGCAACAAATGGATAAAATATGAGATGATGAATCATTGTAATAGTTTTATTTCTTGTTCTTTTATCCATGATTCTGGGAACTTCAATTTTGAGACTCATAATCTGGTAAGTTTGCTTGTAAGCTAGGCGTAGGTATACATGTTCGGTTGGGCAATACTCATGACCCAAACCTTTGTTTTGAATGAAAAAAGATGACGACAATTCTGAAAAAGAAAAAAAAACTAATGGATAGAATTGATTTCCTGTCAAGCATACAGCGTTGGTTCCTAATAAATAAAAAAGAAGAAGAAAAGAAGAGCATCGAGTGTGTGTCCCATACATCACATGGCAGGCACTGAATATTGATGGATCGCGATCCGCAGGCTTTAAGGAAAAGATTTACTGCATTGTTGTAAATCATTTTTTTTCTCCCTCGATCGCGATCAAATAAATCATGCATGTTGAAAAACCAACATCAACATGCTCTGTGTTCCCAGCAGCAATTTCTTCAATTTATTCAATTCACCAATCAATTCAATGAGGGAACACATACATCATCGACTTGGAGGATGGAGCGATTGCTAGGGCTATGGCTTGCAGTAGCATCCCCTGGCGGTGGCGACGTAGACGCAGCGGCCGCCGCCGCAGCCGTTGTAGTGGCAGGCGTCGCTGCAGGCGCGGTTCTGGGCCGCGTCCGCCGGGTCGCACAGCGCCTCCACGAACGTCTTGCCGCACCCGTGGTCCGACGCGTAGTCACCCACCCACGCACACCCTAATAATTTTATTAAGCAAAAAAAAATGGTCAATGCAAGAAAATACAGAAGCATGCATCATCATCATCATCAATCAACATGTCCGCCGCCGCCGCCGCCAAGGTTTTACTTACTGGTAACCGTGGCGAGAGAGGCCACGAGGAGGAGGAGGAGGAGGAGCACGCCGGGGACGTCGCGCGCCGCCGCCGCCTTGTACCCGCACGCCATTGGATTGCTTAGTTTGGAGATGGGTCGATCGAGATTACTAGGGGCCGGAGAGGGAGGCTGCCGTGATCTGACACCAACCGATCGAGATTACTTGGCTAGCAAATCCAAGTTCGGCCTCTCATCTCATGTTGATCAATCACAACAAGGGGATGATGAGATGAGGGAGACCTTTCATGTTTATCTGTTTATGGGCGAATTAATTCCTTCCAAAAATAACCTGTATATTATTATTGCGAGCAGTAATTACTAGCCTATTATATGTTGCGATCGAGGCCAATCCTTCCTTGGGTCGTCCTCTATAAGTTCTTGCCCAACTTACTAAAAGCTGGGACACGTGGCACCGGCAGCAGTATATATATATACCCAAGAAAAGAAGCTGGTGGCATCAACACCCATTTTATGTTAACTTCAAAAAAAAACACACACACACACACATTTTATGTTTGCACAATTCATACATACACTACATTGCATTGTTCCTTCTCAAACCACCCACCTCGCTCCTCCCGTGCCGACGGAAACAAGCGAAACCGCCCGCCCTTGGCGCCTCCATTTGCCGGTGTTGTCTCCCGTGGCCCTCTCCTTCCCGTTCAACGAACCCCACGTGTGAGGGGTGTATTAGCGGTAGTTTTAGGACTAGCTTGCTTATTAGGTTTCGGCTGGCCATGGCTTCATCTCTAGTGGTGGCGACCACAGGGGTAAATGAAGTGCCTCTGTGGTCGATCTGGTAGATTTGTTTGTCAAGCATGGTTGACGCGGCTGCGACAACTACTTTGTGACGTCTCGTTGTGCTTCGACCCCACTGTTCCAATGTGTTTGCTCTGGTGCTATTTGTATGGACCGTTGGCCTTGTTCCGGATGCAGCAGGGTTTGGTGGTGTTGTCTTCTGCAAGCGTGATGGTAGTGACCTGATCTGAAAGATTACCGGCTTGGCATTTTGGAATATCTAAACATTTTTTAAATACCCCCAAAATAGAAAGCAAGAACATTTTTCAAATTTCAAATCAGTATTTGGATACAAGAACATTTTATAAAATTGGGAACATTTTTGGAAACTCCCGAACAAAATTTCCAAACATGAATAATTTTTTCATTTGCGCACATCTTTTAAAACTCCCGAACAAAAATTAAAACGTGAACATTTTTTGGAATTTTCGAACAATTCTTTAAATGAAAACATTTATTGAAAATCCCAACAAAATTTGAAAACATGAAGTTTCTTTTGAAATTGGTGAACAAATTTTGAAATGGGAAGATTTTTGAAACTCCCAAACAAAACTTAAAAAAGTGATTTGTTTTCGAAATTATGTATATTTTTTTGAAAAGTGAACATTTTTTGTAATATGCGAACATTTTTTAGAAAATGAAGAACATTTTTAAATTTTTTTGACAAAAATTACTAACAAAGAACATTTTTTGACATTTTGAACATTTTCCGAATTTTAGAAAAGAATTTGAAAATTTGAAGAACAAACAGGAAATAGAAAGGAAGAAAAAGGAATTGAAAAAAGAAATAAACAAACAGAAAAAGAAAAGAAAAAAGAAAAATGAAAAAATAAACAGGAAAAAACCATTGAAAAACCGGTTCAAGAACCTTCTGGAAGGTTCCCAAAACCGGCAGGAATCTTCCAGAAAGTACCCAAAACCGGCACTGTAGCGCGTGCGCTATCTCGTAGTTGGGCGGGCCCGTCTTGAAACAGCGAAAACTTGACGCAATGAGCGTCCGTTAAGAAATTCCTTCTGCCTTGTGTCCCCGGGCCTTTTCCTTTTAGCGGGCCAACCTATTAAAACTGTTTTGAGAATGTTCTATAGATCTGTTGGACCGGTTTTAGAATTTTTCATGTATTATTTTTTGTTTTCTGTGTGTCTTCTATCCATTTTTCAGGGTCTCTTCTATTTTTCCTTTTCTTTTCTACATCGGTTTTCAGCCGCTTTATGTGTCAGTATTTAGTGGTTTTTTTCTTCTTTGTCTTTTCCTTTCTTAACAATACATGCCTATTTTGTTTTCATACACCCTGTACTTTTTTTATACTTCTAGAACATTATTTTCATTTCACATTAAATATTTTTCAAATACAAAAAGTTCATTTTTTTCATCTTTCTGTTTCAAATTATATTTTGAATACACATTGAGAAAATACAAATACGTGTCCAACATTTTCTCGAATGGTACAAAACATTTTCATAAGCAACACAAACCATCTTGTTATATTTCATAAACATTATTAGAAAAATGTCACAAACATATTTTTCAAACGCGTGAATATTTTTCTTAAATGACATGTACATTTTTTGAAAGGTGCGAAGTTTTTTGAGTTGTCTGGCTCATGCACAAATATTTTTTGAAACATCCAAACATTTTTAAAATCTGACAAACAATATTTTAAATACTACTAGATACGTGCCCGTGCGTTGCCACGTTGGCTCATGCATGTAAGTAATTTAATGTGATTAAGCGGCATACGAGAAGGTGCGATGAAATATGACGTGGAATTGAGTGGTGTAATTCCACGTTATTGCAAAAAGTAAGTTAATTAAGGTGGAGTTGATGTAGTTCTACAAAAGATAAGTAAATGAATGTGATTTAGTGGCGTACTTGGAATATGCGGCCAAATATGGTGTGGTGGGAAAAAACCCGGCTAAATGAAAAGAAAAATCAATGGAGGAACCCGTTGTGGGAGGGGCGAAACGGTTGACGAAGAGTTCTGCCTAGCAGAAAAAGAAACACTACTTAAAAAGAGATAAACACTTATTTAAAAGTTTTTCGAACACAAATTTTACACTGCTTTTAAAAAATTTCTAATACGCAGTGAATGATTTTTAAAATTTAAATAAATTTTCCATTTTAGAAACTTAACTAAAGGTAATAAAAAATAAAAATGAAGAAGGAGAAAAACTAATGCCCGTCCTTCGCTGGGCCGGCTCCAATCACGATTTTTTTAATCCGCGAACATTTTTTGAATTCACAAACATTTTATGATTCCTTGAATCTTTTTTGAAATTTTGCAATGTTTTTAAATCCTGAATTATTTTCAAGAGAAAAAAGGAATAGAAAAAAATTGAAAAAAAACGAAATAAAAAACAGGGGCCGTCCCACCACACAGATGGGCACACCGTAAATAAGAAAGAAAAGGAAAAGAAAAAATGCACAAAAAAAACGAAATAAATCCTGAATTTTTTCCTCATGTGAAAAGGACAGTTGTAGTCTTTTCTCATTCCAAAAACTGAAGCAATTGTGCAACAATGCACAGGTTAATGAAGCTTAATTGTTGTTCAGCTTAATGAAGGTGTAGCTCACGGCGCCGGTTCGGAATGGGTTCGAAAACCTGGCAGTGGGACGTCGGAAACAGAGTCCAAGAGAGAATACTACCACAACCCCGAATAAAAATCAGATGAATGTTTCCTGGGACACAGAATGAACTAGAAAAAAAACATCCACACGTGTCAACCAGACATTGGACAATAAATAATGCGACCTTAACTGAAATGAAAATCAGACGTCTAATTTTTTTTCGAGAAAGTAAGTCAGACGTCTAATGATTAGACTGTCACATACAAAAACACAAGAAAGTTGCACTGTGCTGCTGCCTATATGCAACTCAAAAAAGTAAGGCTTCAGACCAGCAACAGAAAAGAGAAGAGAAGGAATAAAACTGGAAAAAGAAAAGTAGAGATAATATTTAAATATTCCGAAGAAAAAAAAATGAAAAAAGTGCATGAATTTTGAAAAGCATTCATGCGCAATCACTGAATCACATCGATCACCTTCTACTTCTCTGTTGCTCAATCACACACCAGGATTCTTTGACATTAAACAGCAAACCACTGCTGGCAACACGAAACGAAACAAAACTAACCGAGAGAAGCAATGGACCGGAGCAAATCAAATCCAAAGACAAGGAAGAGAGCCCACTCAAATTACTTACACAAATCCTTTTCGAATCGTCAAGCAAACCCCCCTTCAAGTTTCCTGAATGAGTTGCCCCAAATGAGCACAAACTAAACTGGCCAAGGGAGGAGTACATACATGCTAGCAAGCCAACCTCTGAACAGAAAGAGCTCTTTTCTTTTCCATGATCGAACAAAAGAGTTGTCACTCTGAAATCTGAATGAATGTTACCAAATGGAAATGGATGGAGTTCAACAGAAAGAGTTGTCACTCTGAATGAATGAATGCTACCAAATGGAAATGGATGGAGTTCAACAGAAAGAGTTTTGACCCTGAATGAATGAATGCTACCAAATGGAAATGAGAATTGTGCCTAATATAATACAAAAGGCGGAAATCAAGAACCTTCCCCTCACGGCATCTTAGAGTCAGAATCTCGACACGGGGCACATTATGACAAAGTTTTGTGAACATGTACTCTAGAGAATTAGTACAGATACCCTCCAGCTTGATGCATATATCTGCTACAAGTAAAGTTCCAGGAGGCGATAACGATATTATAGATGGGCCTCTGTACTCCAGTTTTGCCAGACCAAAGTTTAACTCCATTGCTTGAAGCAAACGGCAGTCATATACTTGCAGATGCTTAAGCTTGTTTGAAAGATGAGATATTTGTAACCTTGTGAGCATCCCACAACCAGCGATTCCCAGGAACTCCAAAACACTAGTGCAGTTGGACACCAAATGTTGAAGGTCGCCGTCGGTAATATTCGTGTCTGCTAGGAAAATCCGTTTAAGGTTCCGAAAACCCTTGAAATCCGCAGGCACCTTTAGAGAAACGGAAGAGAGTTTTATAGATTGCAGGTGTAAGCTTTTACTGTCATCGAGAAGCCGCAGATCGATTTTATAAGGATGTTGTTCGATATGGTGTGTCCCTGAGAAATCGAGAATAAGTTGCTTCGCCTTGGAAGCAATGGCGAAGCGGACCCATCCCTCTATCCGATCCCCATGCTCATCGTCACATGGAGCCTGGAACTGAATGTTGTCAACCCCTGCACCAGAGTGTTGCTGCAGGACTGCATCAACTCTCTCAATAAACACGTCTTTCCATGGCCTAACAACGTTGGGTCCATTGGTACGAGGACCTGGGAACATTGATCTAAGACTGAATTCTAGATTTGAGTGGCAGCGCCAAAGATGTTTCCACCGTTCCGACAGTATGCTCGTCCGCACAGCTTCCTTTAGAGGCAACCGTGACAGGATGCTGCAGAGAATGTCCTACAGCAAAGGCATTCAGATAGTTGTACATTGATAAGCAAATTGTTGTGCATATATTGGGAAGCAAAAGTAGGAGGAGGACAGCAAGTTGATATACTTGATAAGATTCTAATAAGTTGGCATGAGTGCATTCGAATATACATATACATATTCCATACCTTTGGTTGGTTGGTGAGTTGAAGCCCCTTTCTCTTTGGTTTCATCATCATGGTCTGATGGAGATCTTCATGTGAAGCACTATTTATGTTTGCCATTAAAAAACTAGCTTAGCCTCTGCTCTGCCTGCAAGAGAAGCAAGTCACACACACACAAACATGCATGAAAACAGAGTCAGACATGGAAAGCTCAAACTTGGCCTGACATTACTTTGGGTATTATCATTAAGTAAGCCTAGCCTAGAAAAGAGAGAGTTTCCAAAAGGAATACATACAGACATGAAAACAGTGATAACAGAGTAAGTGATCAGAAGCCTCAAACTTGGCCTGCTATTACTATTACTTTGGTTTAGTAGTAGTCAAGAAGAAAAGAGAGAGTTATTACTTGAGTTACTTGCTAGAATCAGCTAGGAACAAGCTGACTCTTGGTTTTCTAGTCCCAAGCAATGTTTTAAATAGCGGGCTATGGAAAATAGCAGCGAGCCTCCAAATCAGTTATAGCGGAGCTATAGCGGGCTATTTATGAAGACGACCATTTAGCGGCACCCTGCTGAAAAGGCTATAGCGCGCTATAGCTCCGCTATAGCCGGCTATTTAAAACTATGGTCCCAAGCCTCGCTGAATCTGAATTATTTTTAGAATCTGAGAATCTGAATGATCTCCTAGATTTCTGAATCAATATGATTCTTAGTTCGAAATCGATCTTGTGGGAGCAGTAATACGGGGAGAGGCGTTGGTACCGTATATATAGGCGCGGCGGCGAGTGGACGACGGATCTGGTGACGAAGCAGTCGGGTGGGAACTAGACTTGCCAGAGATCCACCGCCGCCTACCCTCGGGCGGAATCCCCCGATCCGATTCTAGCGGCAAATGCCAGCCGGGCGATGCTCGGCGAGGAGTGCGCCGTTGAGACCAAGACGTGGCCGGGCGGTCGGCGGAAGGAGTCCCGTGCCAAGAAGGAAGAAGCCAGAGGAAGAGGCGGTCGCTCGCAGGTCCGAGCCGCCGGCGGCAGCGGCGTCGTCCGCTGGATTCTGGTAACTCCAGCCAGCAGCTCTCTCTCTGACGTGGCTCGTGGCTCATTATCTACCGTGGCTAATAATTCCTTGCCCATCTAAGATCTTAACGGAAGCTGTAAATCTCACCATATCTCTACTTCTCTATCTTCAGCTCAAAAAGAAGAAACATGTAAAGGTCTTTTTTAGAGGAACACCGTTGCGTTCCATTATACAACACTGCTGGACAAGTCGTCAGCCACAGCGTCTGATAGTACAAAGTTAGTTTGGAAACTGGCCAAGCCGAATCATTTCACAAGTCCCCCGTATCTAGAGCCGTGCCATGTGCAGCTAAAATGTGCGCAGTTTGATTTCAAGACCTTGGACAGTGTTTAATACATACATCAGACACACAAACCCTTAGCTGAAACTTTATTTCCCTATAAACACAGAACCTAAAGCAGATAAATCATAGGCTTCAGAAGAGGAAACGTGCTTGAGCGAAACTGAATTAGTTTGTTACATCACCCCGTCACAACCAAGTTGAATTGTTGTGTTCACAACATGTAACATGGCCAAAGCTTGAGTGTGGAGAGCATCGGATACATGTTCCAGCTTCCCTGCACCTGCTGCCACCAGCTAGCATGCCTTCATGGTTTCTAATGGTGAAGCCCCAGTCAGTCTCCAGACAGAGTCTCCACCAATCGGAAAGCAGCGTCCATTTTGATCTTCACTATGTCCATACGAGGTGATGTCCATCTCGCCTTGATATCCCTCTTGTTTTGCTGCATGGAAATTCAGAGCATTGGCAAGATGATGCATGGTTAATTGAAAAAGAGATTTCATCATTTGTCTCTATGGCATCTCCAGCATTCACTTTATTTCACTTATGCCACCATAACTAGAGGAGGAGGCATGTTTTTGGTTTTTCTTCCTTATTTAGATTAAGAATATCCTCCATCAAATTAAACGAATTTGAAAATGTAATTAATTGGAGCCTGACATGTTCGAGTTGAACTTGCCTCCAAATGGCTCTCACTCTTTTGCACTTTAGGAAGAAAAAAGGTAACTTGCAT
Organism: Triticum urartu; assembly: GCF_003073215.2. NCBI lineage: Eukaryota > Viridiplantae > Streptophyta > Magnoliopsida > Poales > Poaceae > Triticum > Triticum urartu. The sequence continues at coordinate 614,732,115 of NC_053026.1, read as the reverse complement.
ACCTCTATGATGCAGCTTTCTGCGCAATGGTAGGTTGTAGTCTGTCACCCGCCACAGGAAGTGTATAACTTTATTTGGAAGTGGTAGTGCCCATAAATTTATCCATTTGAAATCACTCCTTTCATGAACTGCATTACAGGAAGATGTTAAGCCCGATGAAGATTCTCAATCTCTAGTGTTGAAAGATCGTGGATGTCGCCTAGAGGGGGGGGGGGTGAATAGGCGTTTTAAAATAATTACGGTTTATGCTTGAACAAATGCTGAATAAACCTAGCGGTTAATTTGTCAAGCACAAAACCTAAAACAACTAGATTCACCTATGTGCATCAACAACTTATACTAAGCAAGATAAGCAACTATGTGATAGCAAGATATATGACAAGAAACAATATGGCTATCACAAAGTAAAGTGCATAAGTAAAGGGCTCGGGTAAGAGATAACCGAGGCACGCGGAGACGATGATGTATCCCGAAGTTCACACCCTTGCGGATGCTAATCTCCGTTTGGAGCGGTGTGGAGGCACAATGCTCCCCAAGAAGCCACTAGGGCCACCGTAATCTCCTCACGCCCTCGCACAATACAAGATGCTGTGATTCCACTAAGGGACCCTTGAGGGCGGTCACCGAACCCGTACAAATGGCAACCCTTGGGGGCGGTCACCGAACCCGTACACTTTGGCAAACCTTGAGGGCGGTCACCGGAACCCGTCAAATTGCTCGTGGCAATCTCCACAACCTAATTGGAGACCCCGACGCTTGCTCGGAGCTTTAGACCACAATGATTGAGCTCCGAACACCACCAACCGTCTAGGGCACCCAAGCACCCAAGAGGAACAAGCTCAAGGGTACCAAGCACCCAAGAGTAATAAGCTTCTCAACTTGTAACTTCCACGTATCACCGTGGAGAACTCAAACCGATGCACCAAATGCAATGGCAAGGGCACACGGAGTGCCCAAGTCCTTCTCTCTCAAATCCCACCGAAGCAACTAATGCTAGGGAGGAAAATGAGAGGAAGAACAAGAAAGAGAACACAAAGAACTCCAAGATCTAGATCCAAGGGGTTCCCCTCACATAGAGGAGAAAGTGATTGGTGGAAATGTGGATCTAGATCTGCTCTCTCTTTTCCATCAAAAACTAGCAAGAATCCATGGAGGGATTGAGAGTTAGCAAGCTCAAACAAGGTCAACAATGGGGGAAGAACACGAGCTCAAGAGATAAGGTTCATTGGGGAAGAAGACCCCCTTTTATAGGAGGGGGAAAATCCAACCGTTATGTGCTCAGCCCGCACACGAGCGGTACTACCGCTCCACGAGCGGTACTACCGCTCAGGCAGAAGAAACAGGGAAAAGGAGCAACAAAACATGAACCTTGGGGCGGTAGTACCGTAGGAGACAGCGGTACTACCGCTGGGTTAGGCGGTACTACCGCACCCTTCGGCGGTACTGCCGCACAGAACGAAGGGTAAAGGGAAAGAGGGAACCGGGCGGTACTACCGCGGAGGAAGGGCGGTACTGCCGCTAAGGAGCGGTACTGCCGCACTACTGCCGCAGCGAGGTACCGCACAATCCGACACAGAAAAAGACCCCTCGAATCGACACGGTAGGGACCTGGTAAGCCATCGGTAGTACTGCTGCGGAGTCACCGTCGGTACTACCGCTGCGGAGCGGTACTGCCGCTTGTGACTCCTCAGCGGTACTACCGCTGGGTACCACGGTACTACCGCTGGGACCCTGACAAAAACCACACTCAAGAAAATCAGAACTGCCATAACTTCTGCATATGAGCTCCGAATTGAGCAAACTCAAGCTTGTTGAAAACAAGACGACTAGTAGTATCAAAACAGCGACTGGTTATAGTAAGAAGAGGCAGGGGAGGTATGCCAACAAATAGAGGAGTGAAACCTCCAACCGAGAAGAACCGGCAAAACCTCCAACATCGAAAACATCATAGAAGATGCATGCGAACTTCGTTTTCGATGAACTCAAGCTTGTCATCAAGATGACCATAAGCTCTAAGACTCACAAAGAGAACCAAACAAGAACCAAGAAAGATGATGCAAGGATGCAATGGTTTGAGCTCTCTACGAACGATACGATCAAGCTACTCATCGAGAGCTCCCCTTGATAGTACGGCAATCGATCCTATAACCCGGTCTCCCAACTACCATCATGAGACCGGTAAAATAGAAAACCTATCAAGGGCAAACCTTTGCCTTGCACATGGTCCACTTGAGCTAGATGATGACGATCTTGACTTCCTCAAGTTGGACCACCTTTCTTGATTGTGTTGGCTCGATGAAGACTAGTTGATTGCTCCCCCATACTCCACTATGGGTGAGCCTTTCTTCCGCACATCTTCACAAGTCCATTGTCACCACAAAGGATGGCAAGCTTCAAGCATTTGATCTCTTCGTGATGCTCCACTTGAACTTGCACACCGCAACCTTTCTTGATTGTGTTGACTCGATGAAGACTAGTTGATTGCTCCCCCATACTCTACTATGGGTGAGCTACTCTTCCGCAACCTAACCCCACAAAGAACCCTCACAAAGACCATGGGTTAGTACACAAAGCGTAATTGAGAATGCTTACCATACCATGGGATCACTTGATCCCTCTCGGTACATCTTCTACGCTTTGTGGGTTGATCAACTTGATTCACTATTTAACTTAGTCTTGATCGACCTCTCACAAGACCAATCTTTAGGTAATTCCTTGAATAGCACCTTGGTCGACACAAACTCTCCTTGAAACCAACACATGTACTTCAAGAAAAGCCTATGGACAAAGCCTTCAAATATAACTCAAGGCAACCATTAGTCCATAGAGATTGTCATCAATTACCAAAACCAAACATAGGGGCACCGCACGTTCTTTCAAGTGTCCACTGCTACTTTGTAAGCTGATTTCATAGAGAAAATACCTTTTTTTGTCAAAATGCCAGGCCAAAAAATCATCGGAATGTTCATGAATGGGGATTTGCAATATTTAAGCTCACATATTCTGGTAGAAATGTTTGTTGTACAAGTTGAGTATCCCATGTATTTGTGTTGGGATCGATTGATTCAGCCACTCTTGTTATCAGATTCTTTCCCTTTTGCATCAACACTCTTCTTGTAACTCCTTGTTGGATCCAGGGGTTCTTCCAAATCTCAATATTTTCTCCATTACCTACCCTCTAAATAATGCCCATCTTCAAAAGTTGAATCCCCTTCAATGATACTCCAAGCATAAGAGATACCACTGTTCGGGGTGGCTTCTAACAGTGATTTTCCCGTGTAGTATCTCACACTTAGGACCCTGGTACACAATGATGAAGGAATCTATAATATTCTCCAAGCTTGCCTAGCTAGCATAGCAAGATTAAAGGAGTATAAATCCCTAAAGCGCGCCCAATCCGCGATCTTTCTTCGGTTTCGACATTTTTCCCATGACAACCAATGGATTTTGTTTTGGTTATCCATTTGGCTCCACCAGAATCGCCCTATCATGGAGCTCAGTTCCTCGCACGGGGCCTTTGTTATGTCGAAGCATGCCACTGTATAAACTTGTATTGGTTGTGCTATTGTCTTAATTAGTATTTCATTTCCTACTTTTGTCAACATCTTCTCTTTCCAACCTTGTATCCTTTTCCAAACTTCCTCATTTATATACTCAAAGGTCCTTTTCCTTGCTTTCCCAATGTACGTTGGCAGTCCTAGATATTTTGTTGTCAAGCCCTCTGCCAACACATGTCAAATTCGTCTTACTTCCTCTTTCTGTCAAGGTTTAGTGCTCTTGCTATATGGGATTGATGATTTCTCTTTATTGATCTTTTGTCCTGAACAAGCTTCATAGGTATCAAGTATGTGGTTTACTTCATGAGCATTGCTAGCATTTGCCTCCATTAGGAACAACGAGTCATCCGCGAATAAAAGATGGTTTATGCTAGGTGCTCTAGAACAAATATTGATTCCTTTTAATCTTTCATTGTGTTCAACATCATAAGGCATGGCAGAAAAACTTTCAACACATAGTAGGAAGAGATAGGGGGACAAGGGGTCCCCTGCCTTAGGCCTCTTTCTGGAACTATGACATTAGTAACTTCCCCGTTTATCTTTATCGGAGATCTAATGGTGGTGATGCATTTCATTAATGTATGAATCCAGCTTCTGTTAAATCCCAGCTTATGCATGTGTGGAAAAGGATTTTATTGATCAAGGAATAAGGTTACAAGGCATTTACAACATTAGTAATTTCCTCGGGTGTACTACGCAACCAACAGGCAATGCGTTGCTACGATCGTCACATGCAATCGAAGCTATAAATAGCAAGATTAACATCCCGCCTAAGCTTGCCAAGTTCTATCCTCCTTCCTTCAGACATAAGAGTTCTAATCTCATTCACCCGATATGCGTGCGGTGATCAATCCTTTTCTGGTGACGGTAACATTGTGATGGCTCAACGCAGTCAGTTTCAACAACATAGTATAGCTCCGTTCAACTCAGAGCGAGACGAATTCCCTCTTGGAGATCGTAGCAAAGATGACAACTACTGAGTGGTCTCGAAGGATCATACATGCGCCTGCAGAACCATTCTCCACCATATACGTGAAGGAAATATGCCCTAGAGGCAATAATAAAGTTGTTATTTATATTTCCTTATATCATGATAAATGTTTATTATCCATGCTAGAATTGTATTAACCGGAAACTTAGTACATGTGTGAATACATAGACAAAACAGAGTGTCCCTAGTATGCCTCTACTTGTCCCTAGTATGCCTCTACTTGACTAGCTCGTTAATCAAAGATGGTTAAGTTTCCTGACCATAGACATGTGTTGTCATTTGATGAACGGGATCACATCATTAAAGAATGATGTGATGGACAAGACCCATACGTTAGATTAGCATAATGATCGCTATGTTTTATTGTTATCGCTTTCTTCATGACTCATACATATTCCTCTGACTATGAGATTATGCAACACCCGAATATCGGAGGAACACCTTCCTATCAAACGTCACAACGTAACTGGGTGATTATAAAGATGCTCTACAGGTGTCTCCGAAGGTGTTTGTTGGGTTGGCATAGATCAAGATTAGAATTTGTCACTCCGAGTATCGGAGAGGTATCTCTGGGCCCTCTCGGTAATGCACATCACTATAAGCCTTGCAAGCAATGTGACTAATGAGTTAGTTACGGGATGATGCATTACGGAACGAGTAAATAGACTTGTCGGTAACTTTTGAGTAAAAATAAAAAGCAGCTCGCATCAGTTTGCTCCTTTCTGCATTGTCTTCCAAGTCGGAAATGGCTTGGCTCCTAATTCTCGTATGAAAGCTCTTACCACTTGTTCATGCAAGTTCATTATCTAAGAGAACTCCATACAAGTGTATCACACTTTAACCAGCATACAGAAATCGCACGTTTGGCATGCATACGAGCCACTGGCTCATCCGGGCTATACGTGGCCAGCCATCAGCCGACGGAATCGGATAAGGCCAACAAGCAACGGAGCTAGATAAGGGCATCTAGGGACCAAATAATGATTTAGAGCTCAGCCGACAGGGCAGGTAGCCAATCGAAAGCACTGGTTTTGGATGTCAAAGACTTCTGAAAAAAACTGTACATGCAGATGACTAATATATGTTTTTATACGTGGTGCACACACAAGAAAACAGGATCAATATTAGCTTACTTTAGTTGTCATGGGATCAGCAAATTGTCTTTTTTGTTGGAACCTACAAATCAACATACTATTTGATATATTTTAAAATAAGTAGAAACCATTTGAATTGGTGTAAAGCCGATAAATATTCTCTTTGAATTTTTAAAATTCTAGCTCCCCCTTAAGCCCGCGAGCCAAAATGATGTTCTCCTGGTAAGGATGGCTATACATATTGTGTACGCCATATGCAGTAGCCTTTCATCAGCTTGTGTCCACGTAAGTTCCTATATATGCATATGCATGTCACCCGTATAAACCACTAGACATAACATATAGTCCAAGTGTAGAAAGATGTATATAGTTTGTATTGTTTTGTTATTTCACAGTCCCTTGGGGATCTTTTTACCACTCAGTCGATGCCGAGGACAGCCGATTTGACATTTACCATGCAAATTTCTACAATAAATTATTGCAACACGATTATTTTTTGGTGCAAGAAAAAATGTAGTATTATCTCCATTCACTCAAAAATTCTTATTTTCTCATTCTTATTTTTTTAAAATTCTTATTTGGTGGAGCCCTAGAGTCATGGAGGTGTGGTGGATCTCGGTCCTTGTTGGCGGGAGGGTTTCATTCTTAGACGAAGCAGGCCTCGCGCCTGGCTCCGATTGCGCAACGCGTTATTAGCAAAAGCCAGACCGGTTTTTCTCAACACCGTAACATTCTCGAGGGCCCAATTGCGTTACTGGAAATTGTGCATGAGCTAAAACGCACCAAGGCTCAGGGCGTGCTCCTTAAGTTAGACTTCGAGAAAGCCGGCCGCGTGAACTGGGAGTTCATGCGGGAGGTACTCCTCACAAAGGGCTTTGAGGCGGGCTTTGTGCACCGCATCATGCACCTCGTATGTAGTGGGCATACGACGGTGACCATCAATGGTAAAATGGGCAAATTCTTTCGCAACAAGCGTGGCCTCCGGCAGGGAGACCCGAGCTCGCCGCTTATTTTCAACTTTGTTGCGGACGCCCTTGCGGCCATGATCAACAAAGCACGAGCAGCAGGGCACATCCACGGGCTCGTTCCCCACCTCATCTCGGGCGGGGTTACACACCTACAATATGCGGACGATATGATGTTACTTTTCAAACCCGATGATCTTAGTATCGCCTCGATCAAGCTCCTGCTCCTCGCCTTTGAGATCCTGTCGGGGCTGAAGATCAATTTCCTTAAGAGCGAAATGATCACCATCGGGATGAATGACCACTAAAGCGTCCGGGTTGCCAACCTCCTAAATTGCAAGCTTGGGGGCTTTCCGATTAAATACATTGGCCTCCCGATCTCTCATAAGAAGCTATCCATTGTAGAATGGGAGCCACTATATGGCAAAGTGGCCAATCGAGTTAGCCCTTGGAGAGGTAGGTTTATGTCCTCGGTAGCTAGGCTGATCCTCACCAATTCGAGTCTCTCCTCTCTTCCCCTCTTTACAATGGGTATGTTCCTTCTCGCGGATGGGGTCCACGCTAAACTTGACACTCCGCGTCCACGGTTCTTTTGGGAAGGAACCGGTATCAAACACAAATACCACTTGGTGAAGTGGGCTGCGGCGTGTAGGCCAAAAAAATGCGGAGGCTTGGGGATTACTAACTCCAAGCTCATGAATGTAGCCTTGCTCAACAAGTGGTGGTGGCGCCTTGCCCAAAACGAGTTGGGACTCTGGGCGGACATCCTTCGGGCTAAATATTTCCCGGACGGAAACTTGTTCAAGGCTAAACCCAACGGCTCGGCGTTTTGGAACGGGATCCAAGCGGTGAGACCGGCTTTCTCAGTTGGGGCTCAGTTCACCGTTAACAATGGCATGGCCACAAGGTTTTGGCTCGATTGCTGGTGGGTCCAGTCGCCGTTGTGGCAATCTCACCCGGAGCTATATCAGCTCGCCACGGACACCAATATAATGGTGGGAGACGCCCTGAGGGTGCACCCCCCGGCGATCTCTTTCATGTGCACGCTCGACGCAGATGAGGCTACTAGCTGGGCCGTGCTGGTGGATGCCCTCGAAGGGCAGAATCTCAGCCAGGGGGCTGACGCTGTTTCGTGGAGGCTTGCCTCCTCCCAAAAGTTTATGGTTAAATCCTTATATGATAAGTTGACCGAGGGTACCGCGCTAGACATGGCTAGGGGGCTATGGAAGGCCGGTCTTCCCCTCAAGATCAAAATTTTTATATGGCAAATGTTTCGCAACCGTCTGCCGACCTTGGATAATGTGGCCAAGTGAAACGGGCCTGCAGACGGAACATGTGCTATTTGTGGTTTAGGGGAAAACGCAAGTCACGTGTTCTTCGGCTGTTATCTTGCTAGATTTGCATGGAGCACTGTTAGGGAAACGTTCTACTCTGTTGGCTAGAAACTGAGTATATTTACCCCTAGACTATTCCGAGATATGTGGCCCGATGTACTTTCGCGGTATGGGTTGTATGTTTTAAACTATGTGTGGATGCTGCCTGGTGGCTTTATTAATTTAAAGCCGGACGCTTCTAGCGTCTACGTTTAGAAAAAACGAAGTAGGCAGCCACCCAACATTTGTGACCATTAGAGAAATGGCAACCTGGTACTATGGTAATACAGATTTGCCCTTGTCACTGGTATCTACCGTCTGACACCCCGTGGCATCCTGAGTAAGAAGACATTGTTGGAAAAGGCAACGCCTAGGAGGCGCCTAGACACTCTTAGGTGCTAGGCAATGAGCAATCAACTTGCTTGGGACATAAGCAGAACTCTAGTCATGGAAAGTAAGAAATTGTCCGCTCAAGCGAGTAATCGTGTTATATTGCACTAACAGACCAAATTGGTTATCTTCCAATTGCAATAGTTGGTAATTTACTCACTTATATTCTACATATCAGTACACATATAATATCCCAAATACTACCTGATAGTCAAAATTGTACATCCACCTAAGTTGTGCCTAGGGCGCATAAGCACCACCTAGGCGCTAGGTGAAGGTCAACCGCCCCGCTTACGCATACGTTTTTTCCAACCTTGAGAAGACCAATAGCTCTTCAAAAGATTAACCGAATTGAGGATGGTCTTCCTCCCTTCTCCAAAAAGCACATCATTTCTCAAATGTCATGCTCTCTAATGAGAAATAAAAACTGCCAATGAAATGACCTACTCATAATATCAAGCAGAATTAATAACCAGTACGTCTTGGCCGGAATGGACAAAAAATTCTTCACCTGAGAGGTTCCACAAATCTATCATCGCCATATGTAACGTGTGAGCCTTAGTGCAACTCATGGGTGCATGGAAAGCAATTTCCTCTTCAACGAAACAAATTGAGCACATTCCTGAAGAAGTTTGGTGGTGAGTGACTCTATTAACATGTTACCACCAGACTATTAGATGCCGCATGCCATGTAAAGATGATAATCTTCCGAGGTACATTAGTATTCCAAATGACATTCAATAATTTCCATTCAACCCACAAATAAATTGTCCAAAATGCCCCGTCTGCTCCTTGAGGTCTTAAGCAAGGTTGTAGGCACTTTTAACAGAAAAAATCCCACTCCTGTCAAGCCGCAAAATCTCCCTCCTGAGAAGAAGGGACAATAAATGCCTAATTAATTTAATGTCATGGGGAAAAACAAATGCCTAATTAATTTAATGTCTCGTTTCCTCGTCCCTATTAAGAATAAATCAGAAACTCATTTTAGCGTGGATATGTTCTTCTTATCGGCAAGCCGGTAACCCTAAGGCCAAATCTCCTAGCAAGCCAGTTACCCTCCAGATACCTCCACACTTGAGCAACTCAAGAGTGTAAATGATACCTTGCCAAGATGCGGAGACGTACTTTGGGAAACCAGTATCAAGAAGGTGACCCTGAGGATAGTACTTTGCGTTCAATAATCTGGCCCATAAGGACTCAGGAATTTCCAATAAATGCCAAGCTTGTTTGCTTTAGGGAAATCATACCATTTCTGGTGAGAGCAAGGAAATAGCTGATTTGGAAAGGCCTCCCACACTAGAAGGCTCTCTTTGTCTTTTGCCCCCACCACACTCATCTCTCTCTCTCACACAAACACACACATTAAGGTAGGGACCAAGCCAGCGATTGTTGGGGAACGTAGTAATTTCAAAAACTTTCCTACGCACACGCAAGATTATGATGATGCATAGCAACGAGAGGGGAGAGTGTTGTCTACGTACCCTCGTAGACCGACAGCGGAAGCGTTATGACACCGCGGTTGATGTAGTCGTACGTCTTCACGGCCTGACCGATCAAGCACCGAAACTACGGCACCTCCGAGTTTTAGCACACGTTCAGCTCGATGACGATCCCCGGACTCCGATCCAGCAAAGTGTCGGGGATGAGTTCCGTCAGCATGACGGCGTGGTGACGATCTTGATGTTCTACCGTCACAGGGCTTCGCCTAAGCACCGCTACAATATTATTGAGGATTATCGTGGAGGGGGGCACCGCACACGGCTAAGAGAATGATCACGAAGATCAACTTGTGTGTCTAGAGGTGCCCCCCTGCCCCCGTATATAAAGGAGCAAGGGGGGAGGCCGGCCGGCCCTTGTGGGCACGCCAAGGAGGAGGAGTCCTCCTCCTAGTAGGAGTAGGACTCCCCTCTTTCCTACTCCTACTAGGAGGGGGAAAGGAAGGGGGAGAGGGAGAAGGAAAGGGGGGCGCCGCCCCCCTCTCCTGGTCCAATTCGGACCAGAGGGGGAGGGGGCGCGCGGCCCACCCTGGCCGCCCCTCTCTCTCCACTAAGGCCCATAAGGCCCATTACTTCTCCCGGGGGGGGGGGGGGGGGGGGGGGGTTCCGGTAACCCGCCGGCACTCCGGTTTTCTCCAAAATCACCCGGAACACTTCCGGTGTCCGAATATAGCCGTCCAATATATCGATCTTTATGTCTCGACCATTTCGAGACTCCTCGTCATGTCCGTGATCACATCCGGGACTCCGAACAACCTTTGATACATCAAAACTTATAAACTCATAATATAAATGTCATCGAAACCTTAAGCGTGCGGACCCTACAGGTTCGAGAACAATGTAGACATGACCGAGACACATCTCCGGTCAATAACCAATAGCGGAACCTAGATGCTCATATTGGCTCCTACATATTCTACGAAGATCTTTATCGGTCAGACCGCATAACAACATACGTTGTTCCCTTTGTCATCGGTATGTTACTTGCCCGAGATTCGATCGTAGGTACCTCAATACCTAGTTCAATCTCGTTACCGGCAAGTCTCTTTACTCATTCCGTAATACATCATCCCACAATTAACTCATTAGTTGCAATGCTTGCAAGGCTTAGGTGATGTGCATTACCGAGAGGGCCCAGAGATACCTCTCCGACATTCGGAGTGACAAATCCTAATCTCGAACTACGCCAACCCAACAAGTACCTTCGGAGACACCTGTAGAGCACCTTTATAATCACCCAGTTACGTTGTGACATTTGGTAGCACACAAAGTGTTCCTCCGGTAAACGGGAGTTGCATAATCTCATAGTCATAGGAACATGTATAAGTCATGAAGAAAGCAATAGCAACATACTAAACGATCGGGTGCTAAAGCTAACGGAATGGGTCAAGTCAATCACATCATTCTCCTAATGATGTGATCCCGTTAATCAAATGACAACTCATGTCTATGGTAGGAAACTAACCATCTTTGATCAACGAGCTAGTCAAGTAGAGGCATACTAGTGACACTCTTGTTTGTCTATGTATTCACACATGTATTATGTTTCCGGTTAATACAATTCTAGCATGAATAATAAACATTTATCATGATATAAGGAAATAAATAATAACTTTATTATTGCCTCTAGGGCATATTTCCTTCAGTTCTCCCACTTGCACTAGAGTCAATAATCTAGATTACACAGTAATGATTCTAACACCCATGGAGCCTTGGTGCTAATCATGTTTTGCTCATGGAAGAGGCTTAGTCAACGGGTCTACAACATTCAGATATGTATGTATCTTGCAAATTTCTATGTCTCCCACCTGGACTAGATCCCGGATGGAATTGAAGCGTCTCTTGATGTGCTTGGTTCTCTTGTGAAATCTGGATTCCTTCGCTAAGGCAATTGCTCCAGTATTGTCACAAAAGATTTTCATTGGACCCGATGCACTAGGTATGACACCTAGATCGGATATGAACTCCTTCATCCAGACTCCTTCATTTGCTGCTTCCGAAGCAGCTATGTACTCCGCTTCACACGTAGATCCTACCACGACGCTTTGTTTAGAACTGCACCAACTGACAGCTCCACCGTTTAATGTAAACACGTATCCGGTTTGCGATTTAGAATCGTCCGGATCAGTGTCAAAGCTTGCATCAACGTAACCATTTACGATGAGTTCTTTGTCACCTCCATAAACGAGAAACATATCCTTAGTCCTTTTCAGGTACTTCAGGATGTTCTTGACCGCTGTCCAGTGATCCACTCCTGGATTACTTTGGTACCTCCCCGCTAGACTTATAGCAAGGCACACATCAGGTCTGGTACACAGCATTGCATACATGATAGAGCCTATGGCTGAAGCATAGGGAACATCTTTCATTTTCTCTCTATCTTCTGTAGTGGTCGGGCATTGAGTCTTACTCAACTTCACACCTTGTAACATAGGCAAGAACCCTTTCTTTGCTTGATCCATTTTGAACTTCTTCAAAACTTTGTCAAGGTATGTGCTTTGTGAAAGTCCAATTAAGCGTCTTGATCTATCTCTATAGATCTTAATGCCCAATATGTAAGCAGCTTCACCGAGGTCTTTCATTGAAAACCTCCTATTCAAGTATCCCTTTATGCTATTCAGAAATTCTATATCATTTCCAATCAGTAATATGTCATCCACATATAATATCAGAAATGCTACAGAGCTCCCACTCACTTTCTTGTAAATACAGGCTTCTCCAAAAGTCTGTATAAAACCAAATGCTTTGATCACACTATCAAAGTGTTTATTCCAACTCCGAGAGGCTTGCACCAGTCCATAAATGGATCGCTGGAGCTTGCACACTTTGTTAGCTCCCTTTGGATCGACAAAACCTTCTGGTTGCATCATATACAATTCTTCTTCCAGAAATCCATTCAGGAATGCAGTTTTGACATCCATTTGCCAAATTTCATAATCATAAAATGCGGCAATTGCTAACATGATTCGGACAGACTTAAGCATCGCTACGGGTGAGAAGGTCTCATCGTAGTCAATCCCTTGAACTTGTCAAAAACCTTTTGCAACAAGTCGAGCTTTGTAGGCAGTAACATTATCCGTCAGCGTCAGTCTTCTTCTTGAAGATCCATTTATTCTCAATTGCTTGCCGATCATTCGGCAAGTCAACCAAAGTCCATACTTTGTTCTCATACATGGATCCCATCTCAGATTTCATGGCTTCAAGCCATTTTGCGGAATCTGGGCTCACCATCGCTTCTTCATAGTTCGTAGGTTCATCATGATCTAGTAGCATGACTTCCAGAACAGGATTACCGTACCACTCTGGGATCTACTCTGGTGATCTACGAGGTTCAGTAGTATCTTGATCTAAAGTTTCATGATCATCATCATTAGCTTCCTCACTAATTGGTGTAGGCGTCACTGAACGGTTTCTGTGATGTACTACTTTCCAATAAGGGAGCAGGTACAGTTACCTCATCAAGTTCTACTTTCCTCCCACTCACTTCTTTCGAGAGAAACTCCTTCTCTAGAAAGGATCCATTCTTAGCAACGAATGTCGCCTTCGGATCTGTGATAGAAGGTGTACCCAACAGTCTCCTTTGGGTATCCTATGAAGACACATTTCTCCGATTTGGGTTCGAGCTTATCAGGTTGAAGTCTTTTTCACATAAGCATCGCAGCCCAAACTTTCAGAAAGACAACTTTGGTTTCTTGCCCCAAACATAGTTCATAAGGCGTCGTCTCAACGGATTTCGATGGTGCCCTATTTAACGTGAATGCGGCCGTCTCTAAAGCATAACCCCAAAACGATAGCGGTAAATCTGTAAGAGACATCATAGATCGCACCATATCTAGTAAAGTACGATTACGACGTTCGGACACACCATTACGCTGTGGTGTTCCGGGTGGCGTGAGTTGCGAAACTATTCCACAATTTTTCAAATGTACACCAAACTCGTAACTCAAATATTCTCCTCCACGATCAGATCGTAGAAATTTTATTTTCTTGTTACGATGATTTTCAACTTCACTCTGAAATTCTTTGAACTTTTCAAATGTTTCAGACTTATGTTTCATTAAGTAGATATACCCATATCTGCTTAAATCATCTGTGAAGGTGAGAAAATAACGATATCCGCCACGAGCCTCAACATTCATCGGACCACATACATCTGTATGTATGATTTCCAACAAATCTGTTGCTCTCTCCACAGTACCGGAGAACGGCGTTTTAGTCATCTTGCCCATGAGGCACGGTTCGCAAGTACCAAGTGATTCATAATCAAGTGGTTCCAAAAGTCCATCAGTATGGAGTTTCTTCATGCGCTTTACACCGATATGACCTAAACGGCAGTGCCACAAATAAGTTGCACTATCATTATCAACTCTGCATCTTTTGGCTTCAACATTATGAATATGTGTATCACTACTATCGAGATTCATCAAAAATAGACCACTCTTCAAGGTGCATGACCATAAAAGATATTACTCATATAAATAGAACAACCATTATTCTCTGATTTAAATGAATAACCGTCTCGCATTAAACAAGATCCAGATATAATGTTCATGCTCAACGCTGGCACCAAATAACAATTATTTAGGTCTAATACTAATCCCGAAGGTAGATGTAGAGGTAGCGTGCCGACCGCGATCACATCGACTTTGGAACCATTTCCCACGCGCATCGTCACCTCGTCCTTAGCCAGTGTTCGCTTAATCCGTAGTCCATGTTTCGATTTCAAATATTAGCAACAGAACCAGTATCAAATACACAGGTGCTACTGCGCTCTAGTAAGGTACACATCAATAACATATATCACATATACCTTTGTTCACCTTGCCATCCTTCTTATCGACCAAATACTTGGGGCAAGTTCCGCTTCCAGTGACCAGTCTGCTTGCAGTAGAAGCACTCAGTTTCAGGCTTAGGTCCAGACTTTGGGTTTCTCTCCTGAGCAGCAACTTGCTTGCTGTTCTTCTTGAAGTTCCCCTTCTTCTTCCCTTTGCCCTTTTTCTTGAAACTAGGTCTTGTTGACCATCAACACTTGATGCTCCTTCTTGATTTCTACCTCCGTAGCCTTTAGCATTGCGAAGAGCTCGGGAATTAGTCTATTCATCCCTTGCATATTATAGTTCATCACGAAGCTCTTGTAGCTTGGTGGCAGTGATTGGAGAATTCTGTCAATGAGCAATCATCCTGGAAGATTAACTCCGAGTTGAATCAAGTGATTATGATACCCAGACATTTTGAGTATATGCTCACTGACAGAACTGTTCTCCTCCATCTTGCAGCTATAGAACTTATTGGAGACTTCATATCTCTCAATCCGGGCATTTGCTTGAAATATTAACTTCAACTCCTGGAACATCTCATATGCTCCATGACGTTCAATACGTCGTTGAAGTCTCGATTCTAAGCCGTAAAGCATGGCACACTGAACTATTGAGTAGCCATCAGCTTTGCTCTGCCAGATGTTCATAACATCTGGTGTTGCTCCTGCAGTAGGCCTGGCACCCAGCGGTGCTTCCAGGACGTGATTCTTCTATGCAGCAATGAGGATAATCCTCAAGTTACGGACCCAGTCCGTGTAATTGCTACCATCATCTTTCAACTTTGCTTTCTCAAGGAACGCATTAAAATCCAACGGAACAACAGCACGGGCCATCTATCTACAACAACATAGACATGCAAAATACTATCAGGTACTAAGTTCATGATAAATTTAAGTTCAATTAATCATATTACTTAAGAACTCCCACTTAGAAATACATCACGTGATCCAATCAACTAAACCATAACCGATCATCACGTGAAATGGAGTAGCTTTCAATGGTGAACATCAATATGTTGATCATATCTACTATATGATTCACGCTCGACCTTTCGGTCTCGTGTTCCGAGGCATATCTGCATATGCTAGGCTCGTCAAGTTTAACCTGAGTATTCCGCGTGTGCAAAACTGTCTTGCACCCGTTGTAGATGGACGTAGAGCTTATCACACCCGATCATCACGTGGTGTCTGGGCACGACGAACTTTGGCAACGGTGCATACTCAGGGAGAACACTTCTTGATAATTTAGTGAGAGATCACCTTATAATGCTACCGTCAATCAAAGCAAGATAAGATGCATAAAAAATAAACATCACATGCAATCAATATAAGTGATATGATATGGCCATCATCATCTTGTGCTTGTGATATCCATCTCCGAAGCACCGTCATGATCACCATCGTCACCGGCGCGACACCTTGATCGTAGCATCGTTGTCGTCTCACCAATCTTATGCTTCCACGACTATCGCTACGCTTAGTGATAAAGTAAAGCATTCACAGCGCGATTGCATTGCATACAATAAAGCGACAACCATATGGCTCCTGCCAGTTGCCGATAACTCGGTTACAAAACATGATCATCTCATACAATAAAATTTAGCATCATGTTTTGACCATATCACATCACAACATGCCCTGCAAAAACAAGTTAGACGTCCTCTACTTTGTTGTTGCAAGTTTTACGTGGCTACTACGGGCTTAAGCAAGAACCAATCTTACCTACGCATCAAAACCACAACGATAGTTTGTCAAGTTGGTGCTGTTTTAACCTTCGCAAGGACCGGGCGTAGCCACACTCGGTTCAACTAAAGTTGGAGAGAACTGCCCGCAAGCCACCTATGTGCAAAGCACGTCGGGAGAACCGGTCTCGCGTAAGCGTAAGCGTAATGTCGGTCCGGGTCGTCTCGTCCAACAATACCGCCGAACCAAAGTATGACATGCTGGTAGGCAGTATGACTTATATCGCCCACAACTCACTTGTGTTCTACTCGTGCATATAACATCAAACCATAAAACCTAGGCTCGGATGCCACTGTTGGGGAACGTAGTAATTTCAAAAAAATCTACGCACACGCAAGATCATGGTGATGCATAGCAACGAGAGGGGAGAGTATGATCTACGTACCCTTGTAGATCGCAACGGAAGCGTTGACACAACGTAGTGGAAGTAGTCGTACGTCTTCTTCCCGATCCGACCGATCCAAGCACCGTTACTCCGGCACCTCCGAGTTCTTAGCACACGTACAGCTCGATGACGCTCCCCGGGCTCCGATCCAGCAAAGCTTCGGGGATGAGTTCCGTCAGCACAACGGCGTGGTGACGATGATGATGTTCTACCGACGCAGGGCTTCGCCTAAGCACTACAACGATATGACCGAGGTGGAATATGGTGGCAGGGGGCACCGCACACGGCTAAGGAACGATCACGAGGATCAACTTGTGTGTCCTAGGGTGCCCCCTGCCTCCGTATATAAAGGAGCCAAGGGGGAGGGGGCGGCCGGCCAAGGTGGGCGCGCCAGGAGGAGTCCTACTCCCTCTGGGAGTAGGATCCCCCCCCCAATCCTAGTTGGAATAGGATTTGCTGAGGGGGAAAAGAGAGAGGGGGGCCGCCCACCTCTCCTTGTCCTAATAGGACTAGGGGAGGGGGGAGGCGCGCGGCCACCTTGGGCTGCCCCTTCTCTTTTTCACTAAAGCCCACTAAGGCCCATATAGCTCCCGGGGGGTTCCGGTAACCTCCCGGTATACTCCGGTAAAATCCCGATTTTACCCGGAACACTTCCGATATCCAAATATAGGCTTCCAATATATCAATCTTTATGTCTCGACCATTTCGAGACTCCTCGTCATGTCCGTGATCACATCCGGGACTCCGAACTAACCTTCGGTACATCAAAAATGCATAAACTCATAATATAACTGTCATCGTAACCTTAAGCGTGCGGACCCTACGGGTTCGAGAACAATGTAGACATGACCGAGACACATCTCCGGTCAATAACCAATAGCGGGACCTGGATGCCCATATTGGCTCCTACATATTCTACGAAGATCTTTATCGGTCAGACCGCATAACAACATACATTGTTCCCTTTGTCATCGGTATGTTACTTGCCCGAGATTCGATCATCGGTATCCAATACCTAGTTCAATCTCGTTACCGGCAAGTCTCTTTACTCGTTCCGTAATACATCATATTACAACTAACATATTAGTGGTAATGCTTGCAAGGCTTATGTGATGTGTATTACCGAGAGGGCCCAGAGATACCTCTCCGACAATCGGAGTGACAAATCCTAATCTCGAAATACACCAACCCAACATCTACCTTTGGAGACACCTGTAATGCTCCTTTATAATCACCCAGTTACGTTGTGACGTTTGGTAGCACCCAAAGTGTTCCTCCGGCAAACGGGAGTTGCATAATCTCATAGTCATAGGAACATGTATAAGTCATGAAGAAAGCAATAGCAACATACTAAACGATCGGGTGCTAAGCTAATGGAATGGGTCATGTCAATCAGATCATTCAAACTAATGATGTGATCCCGTTAATCAAATAACAACTCTTTGTCCATGGTTAGGAAACATAACCATCTTTGATTAACGAGCTAGTCAAGTAGAGGCATACTAGTGACACTCTGTTTGTCTATGTATTCACACATGTATTATGTTTCCGGTTAATACAATTCTAGCATGAATAATAAACATTTATCATGAAATAAGGAAATAAATAATAACTTTATTATTGCCTCTAAAGCATATTTCCTTCAGCTTTATGGTTGGATGCACAAAATCTTAACGCAAAAGAACGTCACTTTATATTGCCACATGTGATATGGACCTTTATTATGCAATCCGTCGCTTTTATTTCTTCCACATCACAAGATCGTATAAAGCTTATTTTCTTCACACTAATAAATCATACATATTTAGAAAAAAATATTGCTTCCAACGATGAAACTTACTTGAAGGATCTTACTCAATCCATAGGTAGATATGGTGGACTCTCATGGCAAAACTGGGTTTAAGGATAGTTGGAAGCACAAGTAGTATTTCTACTTGGTGCAAAGAACTTGGCTAGCATGAGAGGAAAAGGCAAGCTCAACATGTTGGATGATCCATGACAATATAATTTATCTCCGATGTAAGAAAACATAACCCATTACGCTATCTTCCTTGTCCAACGTCAACTCTTTAGCATGTCATATTTTAATGAGTGATCACAATCATAAAAGATGTCCAAGATAGTATATTTATATGTGAAAACCTCTCATTCTTTATTACTTCCTATTAATTGCAACGATGACCAAAACTATGTTTGTCAACTCTCAACAACTTTTATTCATCATACTCTTTATATGTGAAGTCATTACTCTCCATAAGATCCATATGATCTGTTATCAAATTAAGAAGGTACTATTGTTATACATTTGTCATTTTGAGAAATTACCAACTTCATGATTTTTATTTTATTTACCAAAAGGATTTAACTAAGAAAAACGATAAAGATAAAAGTGTGATGGTGATACGATACCGGGGCACTCCCCCCAAGCTTGGCAGATGCCAAGGGGAGTGCCCATACCCATGTGTTTATGTCTCCTTCCTCAGAGGTGGTGATGATGGAATTGTTGATGATGTAGGCTTGTCATCCATCTCCAAAGGCATAGGCTCACCATCATAGAAGGATGATCGAGTCTCCGGGATCCTCAAATCTGCAGCCAAACTCATCCTCTTGAATCTATATTCATACTCACAGTTTTGGTTTTGCAGGTCATAGATCTGAGCTTGGAGGTGCTCGATTTTCTCATGAAGCTTGAAGATGGCCTCCCCAATGTTCTTGTCATCCAGCTTGTGGTTGTTGGTGAACTCGATGATCATTATATGATTGGAGTCGAGTCCACATTCCACCATCTCCTAGCACTTGAAAACTTGTTGCTCCATTGCCTCGAGCCTTGTCTCCACGCTTCCGGTCCTCCTTGGTCCCTCAACATCGCGGATGTGCAGCAACCCCTTGCGCATCTCAATGGTTTGAGGGTGTTGCAACACCCCCGCAAGGTAGGGGTTGATGACCTTCTCGAAGAACTTGTCCTTGGGTGCGCTTGAAGACGTCATGGTGATCTAGATCTGTCAGAAAAACAGCTCGAAACAAAGAAAGAAGATATTTGCATGATACGGTGGTCAAAACATTCAGGAGATTATACAATGAATTTTTACCGACCAAAAGAAGTATCGTGCAAAAAAAACGGAGTCCGGAGAGCACACAAGGTGCCCACGAGGCAGGGGACGCGCCCTCCACCCTCGTGGACGCCTCATGTCCTTCCCGGACTACTTCTTATTTTCCTATTTTCTTAAATATTCCAAAACGGAGAAAAATTGCCATTAGAACAGTTTTGGAGTTGGTTTACTTACCGTACCACATACCTATTCCTTTTCGGAGTCTGAAACATTCTGAAAAGTGTCCCTTGTGTATTCCTCCGGGGTTACGATTTCAATAACATTACTTTCAACATTTATAGGATTACCTGAGATATAATGTTTGATTCTTTGACCGTTCACCACCCTTGAATTTGTGCCTTCGAAGTTGTTGATTTTTATGGCATCGGAACGATAGACCTCCTCGATGATGTATGGACCTTCCCATTTAGAGAGGAGTTTGCCTACAAAAAATCTTAAACGAGAGTTGTATAGCAATACATTAAAGTCACATTATTGTAACATTTTATCATGCCATCTTTTAACTTTTTCTTTAAATAGTTCGACATTCGTACAAGCCTGGGTTCTCCATTCATCAAGTGAGCTAATGTCAAAAAGCCTCTTCTCACCGGCAAATTTGAAGTCATAGTTGAGCTCTTTAATAGCCCAATATGCCTTATGTTCTAGTTCAAGAGGTAAGTGACATGCTTTTCCATAAACCATCTTATACAGAGACATACCCATAGGATTCTTATATGCAGTTCTATAAGCCCATAATGCATCATCAAGTTTCTTGGACCAATTCTTTCTAGATCTATTAACAGTCTTTTGCAAAATTAATTTAAGATCTCTATTACTCAATTCTACTTGACCACTAGACTGTGGGTGATAAGGAGATGCAATTCTATGATTAACATCATACTTAGCAAGCATTTTATGAAAAGCACCATGAATAAAATGCGAACCACCATCAGTCATTAAGTATCTAGGGACTCCAAAACTCAGAAAAATAACTTCTTTAAGCATCTTAATAGAGGTGTTATGATCAGCACTAGTAGTTGGAATAGCTTCTACCCACTTAGTAACGTAATCAACAACAACTAAAATATGTGTGTACCCATTAGAGGAAGGAAACGGTCCCATATAATCAAAGCCCCAAACATCAAATGGTTCAATAACAAGTGAATAATTCATAGGCATTTCTTGACGTCTACTAATATTACAAATTCTTTGACATTCATCACAAGACAAAACAAACTTACAGGCATCCTTGAAGAGAGTAGGCCAATAAAAACCGGATTGCAATACCTTATGTGTACTTCTGTGTCCAGCATGGTGTCCTCCATAAGCCTCAGAGTGACACCTATGTAGGATCTGTTCCTATTCATGCTCAGGCACACAACGTCTAATAACACCATCTACTCCTTTATAGAGATGTGGGTCATCCCAGAAGTAATGCCTTAAATCATAGAAGAACTTTTTCTTTTGCTGGCATGTGAAACTAGGTGGTATAAACTTAGCAACAATGTAATTAACATAATCAGCATATCATGGAGCAGTATGAGAAGCATACATGAAAGCTAATTGTTCATCAGGGAAGCTATCATCAATAGGTAGTGGGTCATCAAGAACATTCTCTAACCTAGACAAGTTGTCTGCAACGGGGTTCTCAGCTCCCTTTCTATCAATAATATGCAAATCAAATTCTTGTAGCAAGAGAACCCATCTAATAAGTCTAGGTTTAGCATCTTTATTTTCCATAAGATATTTAATAGAAGCATGATCAGTGTGAACAGTTACTTTGGAATCAACAATATAAGGTCTGAACTTATCATAAGCAAAAACAACTGCTAAAAATTCTTTTTCAGTAGTAGCATAATTTCTTTGGGCACTGTCTAGAGTTTTACTAGCATATTGGATAACATTTAATTTCTTATCAACTCTTTGTCCTAGAACAACCCCTACAACATAATCACTAGCATCACACATAATTTCAAAGGGTAAATTCCAATCAGGAGGCTGAACAATAGGTGCAGAAATCAAAGCTTTCTTAAGTATTTCAAATGCTTCTACACAATCATCATCAAAGACAAAAGGAACATCTTTTTGTAAAAGATTAGTTAGAGGCTGAGAAATTTTAGAAAAGTCCTTAATGAACCTCCTATAAACACCGACATGACCAAGGAAATTTCTTATACATTTAATATCCTTAGGACACGTCATCTTTTCAATAGCATCAACTTTAGCTTTATCAACTTCAATACCTCTTTCAGAAATTTTATGCCCCAAGACAATACCTTCATTAACCATAAAGTGGCACTTCTCCCAATTCAAGACAAGATTAGTTTCTTCACATCTCTGCAAAACTCGATCAAGGTTGATTAAGCAATCATCAAAAGAAGTTCCATAAACGGAGAAATCATCCATGAAAACCTCAACAATCTTTTCACAAAAGTCAGAGAATATAGCAGTCATACATCTTTGAAAGGTAGCAGGTGCATTACATAAACCAAAAGGCATACGTCTATAAGCAAAGGTACTGAAAGGGCAAGTAAAAGTTGTCTTTTCTTGATTCTCTTTTGACACAGGTATTTGAGAGAAACCAGAATAACCATCTAGAAAGCAAAAATGTGTATGCTTGGATAATCTTTCTAGCATTTGATCAATAAAAGGTAAAGGGTAATGATCCTTTTAAGTTGCTTTATTTTATTTATGGAAATCAATTACCATTCTATAACCTGTAACAATTCTTTGTGGGATCAATTCATCTTTATCATTAGGAACCATAGTAATACCTCCCTTCTTAGGGACACAATGAACAGGACTTACCCATTGACTATCAACAACGCGATAAATTATACCTGCCTCCATAAGCTTTAGTATTTCTTTTCTTACCACTTCTTTCATCTTAGGATTTAACCTTTGTTGGTGATCATCAACTAGTTTAGCGTCTTTATCTGTTGGGGAACGTAGCAGAAATTCAAAATTTTCTACGCATCACCTAGATCAATCTATGGAGTAATCTAGCAACAAGGGGAAGGAGAGTGCATCTACATACCCTTGTAGATAGCTAAGTGGGAGCGTTCAAGTGAACGGGGTTGATGGAGTCGTACTCGTCGTGATCCAAATCACCGATGATCCTAGTGCCGAACGGACGGCACCTCCGTGTTCAACACACATACAGCCCGATGACGTCTCCTACGCCTTGATCCAGGAAGGGGGGAAGGAGAGGTTGGGGAAGACTCCATCCAGCAGCAGCACGACGGTGTGGTGGTGGTGGAGGAGCATGGTACTCCAGTAGGGCTTCCCCAAGCACCGCGAGATATGAGGAGAAAGAGAGGTAGGGCTGCGCCAGGGAGAGGTCAAGAACTCATGTGTGTTGGGCAGCCCAAACCTCAAGTATATATAGGGGGAGGGGAGGGGCTGCGCCCCCACCTAGGGTTCCGTCCCTAGGGGTGGCGGCAGCCCCCAGATCCCATCTGGGTGGCGGCCACAAGGGGGAGAGGGGGAGGCGTACCTGGGGTGGGCCTTAGGGCCCATCTGCCCTAGGGTTTGCCCCCCCCCCTTCCCTCTTGGAGGCGCCTTGGGCCCTTGTGGGGGGGCGCACCAGCCCACCTGGGGCTGGTCCCCTCCCACACTTGGCCCATGTAGCCCTCCGGGGCTTGTGGCCCCACTTGGTGGACCCCCGGGACCCTCCCGGTGGTCCCGGTACGTTACCGATAAACCCCGAAACTTTTCCGGCGACCAAAACAGGACTTCCCATATATAAATCTTTACCTCCGGACCATTCTGGAACTCCTCGTGACGTCCGGGATCTCATCCGGGCTCCGAACAATATTCGGTAACCACGTATATCTATTCCCTATAACCCTAGCGCCATCGAACCTTAAGTGTGTAGACCCTACGGGTTCGGGAAACATGCAGACATGACCGAGATAACTCTCTGGTCAATAACCAACAATGGGATATGGATACCCATGTTGGCTCCCACATGCTCCATGATGATCTCATCGGATTAACCACGATGTCATGGACTTAATCAATCCCGTATATAATTCCCTTTGTCTAGCGGTACGATACTTGCCCGAGATTCGATCGTCGGTATCCCGATACCTTGTTCAATCTCGTTACCGGCAAGTATCTTTACTCGTTTCGTAACACATCATCCCATGATCAACTCCTTGATCACATTGTGCACATTATGATGATGTCCTACCGAGTGGGCCTAGAGATACCTCTCCGTTTACACGGAGTGACAAATCCCAGTCTCGATTCGCGCCAACCCAACAGACACTTTCAGAGATACCTGTAGTGTACCTTTATAGCCACCCAGTTACGTTGTGACGTTTGGCACACCCAAAGCACTCCTACAGTATCCGGGAGTTGCACAATCTCATGGTCTAAGGAAATGATACTTGACATTAGAAAAGCTTTAGCATACGAACTACATGATCTTGTGCTAGGCTTAGGATTGGGTCTTGTCCATCACATCATTCTCCTAATGATGTGATCCCATTATCAACGACATCCAATGTCCATGGTCAGGAAACCGTAACCATCTATTGATCAACGAGCTAGTCAACTAGAGGCTTACTAGGGACATGGTGTTGTCTATGTATCCACACATGTATCTGAGTTTCCTATCAATACAATTCTAGCATGGATAATAAGCGATTATCATGAACAAGGAAATATAATAATAACCAATTTATTATTGCCTCTAGGGCATATTTCCAACATTATCCAATTTTATTTTGTGCTGACATAGAGTGGGACTAATGCCCTTAAGATCATCAAGAGTTTATCCAATAGCAGCATGGTGCTTCTTCAGAGTTTTCAATAATTTCTTTTCTTCATGCTCTGAAAGGTTAGCACTAATAATAATAGGATATATCTTCTTTTCATCAAGATAAGCATATTTAAGAGTATCCGATAAAGGTTTAAGATCAAACACAGGATCACCCTTAGGTGGAGGAGGATCCCCTAAGATTTCAACAGGCAAGTTGTGCTTCAAAATAGGTCCATGTTTAAAGAATACTTCATCTATTTCCCTTCTTTCATTCATAAACATATCATTTTCATGGTCTAGCAAATATTGTTCTAAAGGATCTGTAAGTGCATCTAGTGCCACCCCTAGTTGGTTTTGGAGTATTGACGACAAACCTAGTTGAGGGACTAATGTGTTTGTGAGAATTGCAGGATAACACAGGTAGAAGTCCCTCATTGATTCGGTTTTACTACCAGAGATGACCCCTAAAAATGTACGAAGACATTGAAGTCAATGGTGGTATATGAAGATATTCACATTGAAGACTATGACAAGCGAAGACACCAAGTGAAGCCTATGGAACTCGAAGACTTAGATCTTTCGTAGTTCTATTTCTTTTGTGTTGAGTCATAGGAACCACCGTACTGTTAAGTGGGGTCCAAGAGAACCAGTTAGAACGACTGAAGTGATGCCTAATTCAAAACCTATGTCTTCGAGTGAAGACTATGAGAGCAAATCTTGTCCAGAATCGGACAAGTCAGCTTTGCTTGTAGCCCAAGTAAAGTTGTCGTGTGAGTTTGAAATCTGACCATTGGAACACGTGTCAGTTCCTTAGTGACCCGGGGTCATTTCGGACAAATCAGGTTGGGTTGCCAAGTGGCTATAAATAGCCCACCCCCACAACCATAAACGGTTGGCTGCTCAGATTTCAGTGCACGGCTTTTGTCGTTTGAGAGCAACCCACCTCGAAGCCTTTGAGAGAAAATTTCTAGCGAGGAGAAAAGCCCTAACCACCCAGAGCCAGAGAGAATTGGGCATCACCTAAGTCTTCTTGTCTGAGTGATCTGAAGACTTATTACACTTGAGGACTGTGCATCCTCCAGACGGTTAGGCGTCGCGTTCTAAGCATCCAAGAGACATTGTGGATTGCCGGTGAACGAAGTCTGTGAAGGTTTGGGAGTCCACCTTGAAGACTTACTAGAGTGATTGGGCGAGGTCTGTGTGACCTTAGCTCAAGGGGAATACGGTGAGGACTGGGTGTCCTGAGCTGCGTGTTCAGGACTGGGTGTCCGGGACTGTGTGTCCTTTGGTTTAAATACCTAGCTGCCCTAACCAAACGTACAGTTGTCACAGCAACTGGAACTGGTCCAACAAATCATTGTCTTCAACGAGTCACTGGTTTCATCTTCACTTCCTTTTACTTACTGTTACTCATTGTGAAGTCATTGCATGCCTGCTATATCCTCTGTCTTCACAACGTGACTGTATGATTTGTTTGGCTTCATAACTTCTTCCTACCTGATCCTTATTACACTGCAGCTATCTGTCACTGTGCTTTCACTCTATTGAATACTTGACCATGGCTTGCCTAGTGTAATCTAACTTCCGCTGCATAGTGATAGGCATATCTCTATTGTTTGTCTTCATAACTTCTACGTTTTGAAGACTTTCATAAAAATCGCCTATTCACCCCCCCCCCATCTAGTCGATATAACACACTTTCAATTGGTATCAGAGCAAGGTGCTCCCTTGTTCTGTGTGATTCGGTTTAACCACCTGGAGTTTTAGCTATGTCGACTGCAGGGATAATCAAAGTCTCCGCTGCGTGCCCCGTCTTCGATGGAACTGAATATCCCTACTGGAAGAATAAGATGCGCATGCATCTTGAAGCCATTGACGTCGACCTATGGTATGTCGTTGAGAACGGAGTTCCCAAGGCTGGAGAAGGTGTCACTGCTGCTGATGTCAAGAAGTTCACTCAACTGGACTCTACTGCCAAGAATATCATCTATGGTCATCTGACCAAAGGACAGTATGGCCGTGTGAGTGCCTTGAAGACATCCAAGCTGGTCTGGGACTGGCTCTCCAAGGTCAATGAAGGCATCTCAACCCAGAGAGATCAGAGAATCAGTGTTCTTCGCAACCTCTTCAACCGCTTCAAGCGAAATGACAATGAGAATGCCAGCACACATTTGATCGACTCACTAACATCACAAATGAGCTTCAAGCCCTCGGCGCCACTGAGATCACCAAACATGAAGTCGTCAAGACGCTGCTGAGATCACTTGATAGTTCATTTGACATTCTAGCCCTGATGATTCAAGAACATCCTAATTTCAATACACTCGATCCGTCTGACATACTTGAGAGGCTCAACACACATGAGTTTCAGCTTTCTGAGAAAAGAGATATCTACGGTCCAAACTATGGGCGAACTCGTGCCTTGAAGGCAAAAGTTGTTTCCTCATCTGAAGAAGAATCTGACAGCAGTTCTGATGATCCTGAAGACATTGGAAGGGAACTTGCAATGCTAGTGAAGAAGTTCCAAAAATTTACCAAGAAGAAAGGCTTCAGAAAGTCTTCACGATCAAGCTCAAGGAATGATGAAGCTTCTGCTCATGACTACAAGAAGAAAACATGCCACAAGTGCAAGAAAACTGGACACTTCATCTCTGAGTGTCCACAGTGGGACAATGAGAACAGAAGGAAGAAGAAGAGCAAGGAATACGACTCTGACGACAAGAAGAAGAAGAAATACTCGAAGTCTTCTTCCAAGTCTTCCTCAAAGTCTTCATCACACAAGAAGAGCTCATCTTGCAAGGCACATGCATTTCTTGGCAAGGAAATGGATTCAGAGGAGGAGTCCGCTTCTGAGGAGGCAGAGGTGGAGTCTAAGGAGGAGTCTGATTCTGGCATCGCAAGTCTGGCTACAGCATACGTCGCCAAGTCCATCTTCAACACTGAAGACAATGACCTCATCACCGACACCGATGCAAATGACAAGGATGATTCCACTCCTACCTACTGCTTCATGGCACGCGGTGCCAAGGTAAACAAACGCACTACTCACTATCAAACATCTAGTGACGATGACTCTGATTGTGATTCAAAAACTAGTTACAAAACACTTGCTAAAATTGCAACTGAACAACAGAAAGCCATGGAACATATTCAAAAACTGTTAGACAGAAGCGATGATCTGTTGGGTGCTGAAATGACTCGATCTGAATCCTTAATTGAAGACATAAAAAATCTTCATGTTAAGTATCAGGAACTTGAAGATCGTCATGATACTCTCTCAACAACTCATGAAAAGCTTTCCTATGATTATCTTCAAAGGAAGCAAGATCTTGAGAAATTGAGAGCGGCTCATGAAGATCTTCAAAAGGAAAACGAGTCACTTCGCGCCGAACAGATCAGTTCCACTCAGGAAGGATTTGAACCACCATGTCTTAAATGCATTGAGCGTGATAATGCTACTTCTGTTGCTGAATGTTCCACTGCTACTGCTGTTGCTATATCTTCAAGTGTTGAAGTGGTAACTAACCCCTCTGCTGAGGATACCACAGCTATTGCTGATGAGAATGCTAGGTTGAAGACATTGCTTGAAACAGGGATGTACAAAAGTCTTAAAGGGCATTAGACATTATGTGATGTCCTCAAGAAGCAGATTCTGAACCGAAACCCTAGGAAAGAGGGTGTTGGGTTCGTAAGGAAAATAAATGCAGATGGCTCTTACTGGAAACCTGAGCAGTACCCCAAAACCACATGGGTTGCTGCAAAGGAATCTTCAGCAGATCCATCCAATCTATCTGGCTTCACTTGTGCTAATCCCATTATCATTGATGAATCCTTTGATGCAAACTATAAACTGTTTAAGAATCAGAATGGTGAAGTGTTTGCCAGGTACATTGGTACTAACTGCAGGAATGGACCACCTATGAAGAAGATCTGGGTTCCGAAAACGTGTCTGGAAAATCTTCCTGTGAATGTCTTCATGACACCTCACGGGAAGAAGACAAACCTCAGACCAAAGGCTTCATACGGTCCAAAGGCTTCATACAGACAGAGGACTCACCTGAGTCGCACTAACGCAAATGTTTTGCAGGGAAACCATTATTCTGCCTATTCTTATGAGTACTATTGTTCGCCTGCTAGACTGTTTGCTAGGGCTCCAAAGCCAAAATTCTGAGATGCTGCACTTAGACTTATTGCTTCTAAGCCACCCTTGAAGATGTGGGTGGTTAAGAAAGCTTAACTCTCTTCTGTAGGGAAAGGTCTCCAGCAGAAAACCAAAATCTTCTGACGCTATTGCTGGGGATCTTAAAAATCTTGTAGGGCGCAAGATCAAATGCCCGAATGGCATCACTATGTATTTCGTTCCTGAATCGCATGCTACTCTCCCTATTAGTCCTAATCTGGATCTAAGTTTTCATAACCCACTGGTTCGTCAAATGTTTTTGCTTCACAATTCTATTCGTGAAGCCTATCCCCCTAACTGCACTGTAGGGTACGACACCAGCGCCTTCAAAGTCTTCAGAATGGATTATTGACAGTGGGTGTACAAATCACATGACCGGCAAAAGAAGTCTTCTTATGGACTCAACCTTACGTCCATGTGACAAGAGCCACATCACATTTGCTGACATTGGTAAAAGCAAGGTATTGGGTCTAGGTAGAGTTGCAATCTCAAAGGATCAACACATGGATAAAGTCATGCTTGTTGAATCCCTTGGCTTCAACTTATTGTCTGTCTCAATGCTTTGTGATTTGAACATGGTCGTAATATTTGGAAAATATCGTTGCCTGGTACTAATGGAATCTGACAAGTCTCTAGTGTTTGAAGGGTATCGGAAAGATGATTTGTATGTGGTAGATTTCTCAGCAGGGCCACAGCTGGCAATATGTCTTCTGGCAAAGGCTTCAGAATGATGGCTTTGGCATCGGAGGCTTGGACATGCTGGCATGAGGATGAAGGAAATATGCCCTAGAGGCAATAATAAAGTTATTATTTATTTCCTTATATCATGATAAATGTTTATTATTCATGCTAGAATTGTATTAACCGGAAACATAATACATGTGTGAATACATAGACAAACAGAGTGTCACTAGTATGCCTCTACTTGACTAGCTCGTTAATCAAAGATGGTTATGTTTCCTAACCATGAACAAAGAGTTGTTATTTGATTAACGGGATCACATCATTAGTTGAATGATCTGATTGACATGACCCATTCCATTAGCTTAGCACCCAATCGTTTAGTATGTTGCTATTGCTTTCTTCATGACTTATACATGTTCCTATGACTATGAGATTATGCAACTCCCGTTTGCCGGAGGAACACTTTGGGTGCTACCAAACGTCACAACGTTACTCGGTGATTATAAAGGAGCATTACAGGTGTCTCCAAAGGTAGATGTTGGGTTGGCGTATTTCGAGATTAGGTTTTGTCACTCCGATTGTCGGAGAGGTATCTCTGGGCCCTCTCGGTAATGCACATCACATAAGCCTTGCAAGCATTGCAACTAATATGTTAGCTGTGAGATGATGTATTACGGAACGAGTAAAGAGACTTGCCGGTAACGAGATTGAACTAGGTATTGGATACCGACGATCGAATCTCGGGCAAGTAACATACCGATGACAAAGGGAACAACGTATGTTGTTATGCGGTCTGACCGATAAAGATCTTCGTAGAATATGTAGGAGCCAATATGGGCATCCAGGTCCCGCTATTGGTTATTGACCGGAGACGTGTCTCGGTCATGTCTACATTGTTCTCGAACCGTAGGGTCCGCACGCTTAACGTTACGATGACAGTTATTATGAGTTTATGCATTTTGATGTACCGAAGTTAGTTCGGAGTCCCGGATGTGATCACGGACATGACGAGGAGTCTCGGAATGGTCGAGACATAAAGATTGATATATTGGAAGCCTATGTTTGGATATCGGAAGTGTTCCGGGTGAAATCGGGATTTTACCGGAGTACCGGGAGGTTACCGGAACCCCCCGGGAGCTATATGGGCCTTAATGGGCTTTAGTGGAAAGGTGAAAGGGGCAGCCCAAGGTGGGCTGCGCGCCTCCCCCCTCCCCTAGTCCTATTAGTACAAGGAGAGGTGGCCGGCCCCCTCTCTCTCTCTTTCCCCCCCTCGGGGAATCCTATTCCAACTAGGATTGGGGGGGAGTCCTACTCCCGGTAGGAGTAGGACTCCTCCTGCGCCCTCCTCCTGGCCGGCCGCACCCTCCCCCTTGGCTCCTTTATATACGGAGGCAGGGGGGCACCTCTAGACACACAAGTTGATCCTTGAGATCGTTCCTTAGCCGTGTGCGGTGCCCCTTGCCACCATATTCCACCTCGATCGTATTGTAGCAGTGCTTAGGCGAAGCCCTGCAACGGTAGAACATCAAGATCGTCACCACGCCGTCGTGCTGACGGAACTCTTCCCCGACGCTTTGCTGGATTGGAGCCCGGGGATCGTCATCGAGCTGTACGTGTGCTAAGAACTCGGAGGTGCTGGAGTAACGGTGCTTGGATCGGTTAGATCGGGAAGACGTACGACTACTTCCTCTATGTTGCGTCAACGCTTCCGCAGTCGGTCTGCGTGGGTACGTAGACAACACTCTCCCCTCTCGTTGCTATGCATCACCATGATCTTGCGTGTGCGTAGGAAAATTTTTGAAATTACTACGTTCCCCATCAGAGGAACCTCCACACCCTTGCAAAGAAGAAGCATGTCATAGGCATCGAAGGCGTCAAGTTCAAGAAAGATCACTTTTGCGGTGCCTGTGAAGCAGGGAAGATGACGAGGGAAAAACATCCCTCGAAGACAATCATGACCACTACTCGACCCTTCGAACTGCTTCACATGGATCTGTTTGGTCCCACTCACTACTCAACTTTCTCCACTATTGCTTGCCTCTATGGTTTTGTCATTGTTGATGATTATTCCAGATATACTTGGGTGCACATAATCCTTTACAAGACTGAAGTGCAGGATGTCTTCAGACGCTTCGCCAATCGAGCAATGAACAACTATGGCGCCAAGATAAAGCACATCAGAAGTGACAATGGCACTGAATTCAAGAACACTGGCCTTGATACATATCTTGATACTTTGGGCATCACACATGAATTCTCAGCTCCGTACACGCCACAGCAGAATGGCATCGTCGAACGCAAGAACAGAACACTCATTGAGATGGCCAGAACGATGCTAGATGAATACAAGACTCCAAGAAAATTTTGGCCTGAAGCCATTGACACTGCATGCCATACAATCAACTGCATTTATCTTCACAAGCTTCTGAACAAGACATCTTATGAACTCCTAACTAGCAAGAAGCCAAATGTCAGTTACTTCAGAGTATTTGGCACAAGGTGCTGGATCAAGGACCCACACCACACCTCAAAGTTTGCACCAAAAGCACATGAGGGTTTTATGCTTGGATATGGAAAGGATTCGCATTCCTACAGAGTCTTCAATCTCTTTCACTACAAAGTGGTTGAAACAGTGGAAGTGCGGTTCGATGAGACCAATGGTTCACAAAGAGAGCAACTGCCAAATGTGCTAGATGAAGTTCCAGCTAGTGAGTCAATCAAGCTTATGGGAACTGGAGAGATTATACCTTCTGAAGCTCATCCTGAAGAAGAACTTATCATCTCAGCACCTGATCCACATGAAGACAATGCTCAGCCTGAAGACATTCCTCCCAACAATGACACAGATCAGCAAGAGCAAAGTCTTCGCCCTGTACATCCTCGTGTTGCCAATGAAGTGCAGATTGACAGAATAATTGACAGCATCAATGCACCTGGTCCACTCACTCGTTCAAGGGAAACTCAACTGGCAAATTTCTGTGGGCACTTCGCATTCGTCTCAATTTCAGAACCCAAGAAAGTTGAAGAAGCCTTTATGGAACCTGAATGGATTCAAGCAATGCAAGAAGAGCTTCAACAGTTTGAGCTGAACAATGTATGGGAACTGGTTAAGCGTCCTGATCCACGGAAGCACAACATAATAGGCACCAAATGGATATACCGCAACAAGCAAGATGAGCATGGTCAAATCATCAGAAACAAAGATCGCCTCGTTGCTCAAGGATATACTCAAGTGGAAGGCATTGACTTCGATGAAACATTTGCTCCTGTGGCTAGACTTGAAGCCATACGCATACTGCTGGCCTATGCAAATCATCATAACATACTTCTATATCAAATGGATGTGAAGAGTGCCTTTCTCAATGGCAAGATTGAAGAAGAAGTGTATGTTGCACAACCGCCTGGGTTTGAAGATCCAAAACATCCTGACATGGTATACAAGCTCAACAAGGCACTGTATGGCCTCAAACAAGCCCCTCGGGCCTGGTATGACACACTCAAATACTTCCTGAAGAGCAAAGGCTTCATACCTAGTTCCCTAGATCCCACTCTCTTCACGAAGACATATGATGGTGAACTGTTTGTGTGCCAAATATATGTGGATGACATTATCTTCGGCTGCACCAATCAGAAATACAGTGAAGAGTTTGGCTATATGATGCAAGAGCAATATCAGATGTCTATGATGGGGGAGCTGGAGTTCTTCCTCGGTCTTCAAATACGACAACAACGCAATGGCATCTTCATATCTCAAGAGAAGTATCTCAAAGAGTGCCTGAAGAAGTTTGGTATGCAAGACTGCAAAGGCTTCACAACACCAATGCCAGCCAAACATCATCTGGGTCCTGTCAACAATGGTAAAGAGTTCGATCAAAAGGAATACCGCTCCATGATTGGTTCTTTGCTTTATTTATGTGCATCTAGGCCAGATATTATGCTTAGTGTTTGCATGTGTGCTCGATTTCAAGCGGCACCAAAGGAGTCGCATCACTTAGCTGTGAAGCGAATTCTTCGATATTTGGCTCACACCCCAACTCTAGGATTATGGTATCCAAAGGGCTCAGAGTTTGATCTGGTTGGATTCTCGGATGCTGATTATGTTGGTGACAAGGTTGATCGGAAGTCTACATCAGGCACATGCCACTTTCTGGGACGATCACTTGTATGTTGGTCTTCAAAGAAGCAGAACTGTGTATCCCTCTCCACTGCTGAATCTGAATACATTGCTGCTGGATCTTGCTGCGCTCAGCTTCTGTGGATGAAGCAAACACTCAAGGGCTATGGCGTTCATCTGAAGCAAGTGCCACTTTACTGCGACAACGAAAGCGCCATCAAGATCGCCAACAACCCAGTTCAGCACTCGAAGACAAAGCACATTGAAATTCGTCATCACTTCCTCAGAGATCATGTTGCGAAAGAAGATATTGACATCATACACGTCAGCACTGAAGAGAAATTGGCAGATATCTTCACCAAGCCCTTGGATGAGAAGAGATTTTGCAAGTTACAGTGTGAGCTAAATATCCTGGAATCCTCAAATGTCCTGTGATCAGGCACACATCCTAACACTTATGCATATTGATGACTTAGATGTGCAACACACGAAGTAACGTATGTCTTCAATCAATGAAGACATACATTCTAAGTGTGAATACATTAATATGGAAATTGACTTCGGAGCGCCACGATAATTGTGCGCCATGTCTGGGTCTAATACTTCCTATACGGTGGGTAACGCCACCCCCAAACGTTTTATTTTGAAGTGTTTCACTCATGGCGTTACCTTGCAATGTCTTCACATTTGGTTGGCTTCAATCTCAACATGTTTTCATGATTATCTTCACTATGTTGATTATATAGATATATACTAGTGTTCTGTCCTCTACAGCATTCACTTATAGCTATGTCTTCTTGTTTGAACCTTTTGAACTAAGTGAATGTGATCGGACCCTAACCTCTCTATGCTTTCTATCTCAAATTCTATCTCTCCAAGTCATATGCATTCTATTGAAACTGTCGAATGTCTTCTCTGCGTCCTTGTCAACAGAAGACACAGAGACAACATTTGAGTCCGTTTTCAATGCTCATTTATCCACATGAAATCCGGAGAAGTAGGAACGACCACCCGACAATCCAGGCGTGCGTGGGACGTGGAACTGCCCCCGAAATCCCGCATGATAGCCACGTGTTGCTCAGATGCGAATCGCCAGGGGCACCTGTGTAATAGCGCAGTGCTGCCCCTGTGACTATAAATACACAATCACCGCAGTCATTATCTCCTTCTTCCTCCCTCGCACGAACCCTAGCGCCACTGCTAGCTCTCAATGACGCCGGCGACGAAGCGCTTCGCTGCCACAACCTCTCCGACGCCGTCCTCACGCCGATCGCGGACATCGTCCTCTCCGCTGTCGCCGTAGGTGTCTTCAGTCGCCAAGTTAGGGCACGGAAGATTGAATTGCTCGGCCTCATCTCCCTCTCCGTCTAGCAGTTCCCAGTGTGGTAAATAAAACTTCTTTTTACAGCCTCTTTTGATCCTATGGATTCGTCACTTTCTACCATAAGAAGTTTCTATTCACACAAGTTAGAACTCTCTCAATCTGCATCTCATAACATGCCTAGAATATTCACTTGTGCTTCATGAAGTAGTTAGATTCCTCACTTGTACTGATCTGTGGGTTCGTACAAATCTGGAACCAACTTCTTATCTATGAGTGAATGGCTTCGCACGATGAGGTCAATGTCTTCTAAACTGATTTATCTTCAAAATCTTCTGAGAATGCATATGACCTCTTCCCCTTCCCTCGCACCTTAATGCTGTCACAGGTACATGTCCGTGGGAGAATCCTTTGGTTCTCATAGTCTGCATTCATTTGCAGAGTTCTTACAGCATCACATAAATTCTCCTGAAGCCAGTTCCAGCAAGAGAAAGCCTTTGAAGCCTTTGAACGCCTTAAAGCCCTTCAAGTTAAAGTTTATGGCTTCAGAAACAGCAGCAAGGAAGGGGGGCAGACAGCGTCGTGGCGGCACGTCCAAAGATCTGCCTGATGAACTGGCAGAAATGTACAAAACCGATCCTGAAGAGAGTTACGGACAGCGCAAGACCCGAATCCAATGGATTCGACGCTACTGGGCAGAGCAATGGTTCAAATACCGCTTCACAACCCAAGAGTATGCTGAGAAAAGCGCCATCAAGTGACCGTGGGGAGACATTCTATTCAAAAATCTTGTACCCAGGTCCAGAGATGAAGCCATTGCTCAAGGCTTCTATCCATGCATGGTCCGTGGACCACAGCCTGATGATGCACATCCGTCGTCACTACTCTGGTGTTGTGACGACAATCTATTCAAGCGCAACTTTCAGTTTGCCCAAAACTCAGTGAAGCAGAACAAGAAGAAGTTTGGGTTAGACTTCAACCCTGGTCCCTCAGCACCAAGGGCAGATGGCACACGCGACGCAGAACCCAATGTCATCGGTCCCTTCACCAACCTTGACGGCCTCATCACCTACATCATGGTTCAAGGAACTGCAGTGAATGAGCCTGCAGCTGACACTGAGTCTGATGAAGCGCCTGCTGTACCGAAGCCAAAGCAGTCGAAGAAGCCAAAAGCTTCAAGGCAGGCCCCTTCGCCCAAAATCTCAAGGGCGAAGCCATTGGCAACTGCACCTCCTGAAGACAGTGTGCAGTCTGAAGACTTATCACGTGTCTCCAAGCCCAAGAAGGCCAAGATGCCTCAGCCACACACTGGGAAAGAGCTCACAGCTGCTGCCATTCTGCGTAGTGAAACCATTGATCTGTCAAGTGATGAAGATCTTGGAGATGATGCTCTTGAGCAACTCATCAAGAGAAAAGAGGAAGCTGAAATATTCAACAATCTGCCTCTCTTTGATGTCGCCATCATCCACAACTTCATCGACGAGTGGTTTGCCACACCAAACATCAGCTTCGAAGATCTGCAGCTGCCCGTTGGCCTCAGCGTCGCCTTCCAAGGCGCTATCGCTTCAGAACTTGCTATTGCCCAGCGCATAGTTGAACTAAAGCAGAAAATTGATTTTGAAAAGGCTCAGTTCAAGAAGCACATGGCCAGGCTCAGCGTGCAAGAAGTGAAGAACTTCAAGATCATGTTGCACGAGCTAAAGGAGAACTTTCTGAAGAAGCATGCAGAAGCTCAGGGTTCGCGTGAGCGAATGAAGACTCTGGCTGACAGATGCGTGCAAGCCTACAATGAGGCTGAGAAGCGCAAGGCACTTGGGCGTCCAGGCATCGACCCCAAGATGGCCGCAAAGAAGAAGAAGAAGCCTGCAACGGCTGAAGCTGATGCACCAAGCCAAGAAGCAGCTCCGATTGTCTTCCCAACTGCAATAACTGGCTCGAAGTCAAAGAGCTGGTCAACAGCTTCAGAGCTCAAAAAGACGAGGTCTGCTGAGGCCGAAGCAAGGAAGCGAAAATATCCTGAAGCTTCTGAACCTGCCCCCTCTAAGAAGAAGAGGAAGACAAAGAAAGCTCGGGCTGCTCCCACAGAGCCCTTGATAGTTGAACCCATCTCTATGGTTCATCCTGACGCAGAACGTCAGCTGACAGTTCATGAGCCTGCTTCCACAGAGGCTCCTGAAGCTGAAGACATTCTAGCAGCCGATCCCATCGCTGCTGAAGACATTGGTCATCATGACAATGCACAAGATGATGCAGCCCTTCCTCAGCTTGAACACAGCGAACTGATTAGCATTGGTCGTCCATTGACGCCAATTGCACAAGATGCTTCATGGGCGGATTGCCCACGGGAAGAAGAAGACAATGAGGCCCAGCCCACTCCAACTCCACAGGCGTCGTCTGCGTTCCGCAGGCTTCGCAAAGGTCCAAGGCCTCAAGTTTCTGCTGAAGACATTCCGGCTGCATCAGCCGAAGATGATGAAGAAGTACCACAAGATCCCACTCCCCCGCTCCACCAAGAAGCCGTTCTCCAGGAGAACGTGCCTGAGTCTGACCCTCCAGCTAGTCAAGTGGAGGCTGAAAATATGGAGGCTGCCACAACCAACACTGAAGCCAATGTGGAGTCCTCCCCACCAAAAGCTTCAGAAGACAGCGAAGCTACTGATCCAGACACTTCTGTTCCTGAGTCTGCTGCAGGTCCTCAATTTGATTACCATGTTGAGCACAGGCCTCATGTCCAGAAGCCAGTCCCAAGGCTGCTGAGGTTCCCCGGTCCTGCATCAGCACCTGGCTCCTTTAACATCAATAGCTTCAAGGCAGATAATACGTTCTTCAACAGCTCCAAGAACCCCTATTCAAGGGAAAGGATTTCATCAGATAGGTTCTGGAGCTATCCTCAGCGCAGCTACTACTCATGCATCCTGTACAACCAAGGTCGCATCTTCCCACACATGCGCCTTGATGTTGAAGCTATTGCTGGTCTGCCCTGTCTTGAAGAAGCATTAGATTGCTTCAAGCAAGTGGGTCTGCTGCAGTTTGTGACTGATGAAGAGCACTGGAATGAAGAGCTTCTGCTGCAATCTATGCCACCCTCCACATCAAAGGATACAACAGAGATCCG
Organism: Triticum urartu; assembly: GCF_003073215.2. Lineage (NCBI taxonomy): Eukaryota > Viridiplantae > Streptophyta > Magnoliopsida > Poales > Poaceae > Triticum > Triticum urartu. Next base: position 614,694,034 of record NC_053026.1, on the reverse strand, counting down.
AAGACTTGGGTCCTGGAGTGGATGACCGGAAATACTCATCACGAAGCCAATGCATTTGATATCATTGAGCTCACCGGCCTGCCCACTCCTGGCGAATTCTTCGAGGAAGGCTGTCAGCTACACACTGAAGCTCTTGAGAGCATATTCCAAAGGCCTGAACCGAATATGAGTCAGATGCTCTCCATGATGAAGCCATTGCCCCACGATGCTCCTTATCCAACAGAGTTCTTCGTTGAAGACCTTGAGTACCTGCCCAGGACCATCTATCACATCATCCGGCGGACTCTCTGGCCCATTAAAGGACACTCTCCACATTCCAAGATTGAGGGTGCAATGAAGACTCTGGTATTCTGTATCCTTCATGGAAAATGCTTCAATGCACAGGACTTCTTCATACGCCAACTAGCTGCATCGGGCTCAGATCTGTTTGGTTTAAAGTTCTATGCTCCGTGGGTAATGAGGCTGATCAAACTTCACTCTACGATCTCATATCAGCCCTCAGCCCGCAACCATCGGATCTTCTTGCCAGATGTGGATACCTCTGCTGAAGTCATATATCCTGAGCCTGCCAAGCAACCTCTGTGTCTTCAGAATGCAGAACACCAGAGCTTTACTCAGAACGTTGAAGGTGTTGAAGCCATCTCCAGGGTGTATCCGTTGGCTGGCACTACACGTGCACCACGCCCTGCCTCTATAGAAGCCACTGACAGCACAACTGCTCCAAGACCCAAGAAGCGTGCTCGTGCTCTTACTGACAGAGAGCTTCTTGTAACTCTTCATCAAAAGCAGGATATGCATCATGATTGGCTGAAGAGACAGATGAAAAGCCTCTTGGTGGATGTAAATCTCCTTAGAAATCTTGCCACCAAGAATGCATTCGTTGCACATGAAACCTGTCTCCGCACCTGGAAAGGACTCACAATGATGTGTTCTGAAGCTGATCTTCAAGAAGATGGCTTCAAAGAGCGATTCAAGTTTGATACCACACCTCCTAGAAGGGCTGTGATGCGAGGCACACCATCACTTGAAGACTCCGAGTTCTCTTCATCTGCTGCCACCGTGTCTGCAAGAATTATCGAGGATGAAGACGATGCTACATCACCTCCACCTCCTTCAGCATGCGTCGATTCGGCACCAAGCTCTTCAGCACAACCAAACACCTCCAACGACCCTGCTGCTCCTGGGAACGCATAGAAAACTCTATGTCTTCAAACCTTTTTGGTCCTCACTGACAAAAGGGGGAGAAGCATATGAAGTTGATAGTCTTCAAGCGCGGGTCAATATGGGCGGCTGCCTTTATTTTGCTATATTTTGCTTCGTGCTTACAACTACCGTTTTGCTACATTTGCTTCTTTGAGTTGTAACACTTAAACTCGATGGTCGTCTGCTACTTGTTTGACACTGTGTTTTGCGAAGATAAATTCCGCATGTGCGACGATAAATTCCACACTTAGATCATTCTGCAGACATTCATTTTTCATTATGCATGTCATTATCTTCATATACTTTTACATGCATAGTGGATTGTCATCATAAGTTGAAGTGGATCTCCACAAGTACAACCTGCCATGTGCATTTGCATTCCAAAAGCAAATCACTTATATGCACATCTTCAGGGGGAGCCCTTGCAACTTATGAAGACAATTCCTTATCCTTTACAACTTCACAGATTTTATTCCCCATTGAAAACATCAACTAGTTTGTCATCAATCACCAAAAAGGGGGAGATTGTAAGTGCATCTAATGCCTTAAATCATAGAAGAACTTTTTCTTTTGCTGGCATGTGAAATAGGTGGTATAAACTTAGCAACAATGTAATTAACATAAGCAGCATATCATGGAGCAGTATGAGAAGCATACATGAAAGCTAATTGTTCATCAGGGAAGCTATCATCAATAGGTAGTGGGTCATCAAGAACATTCTCTAACCTAGACAAGTTGTCTGCAACGGGGTTCTCAGCTTCCTTTCTATCAATAATATGCAAATCAAATTCTTGTAGCAAGAGAACCCATCTAATAAGTCTAGGTTTAGCATCTTTCTTTTCCATAAGATATTCAATAGCAGCATGATCAGTGTGAACAGTTACTTTGGAATCAACAATATAAGGTCTGAACTTATCATAAGCAAAAACAACTGCTAAAAATTCTTTTTCAGTAGTAGCATAATTTCTTTGGGCACTGTCTAGAGTTTTACTAGCATATTGGATAACATTTAATTTCTTATCAACTCTTTGTCCTAGAACAGCCCCTAAAACATAATCACTAGCATCACACATAATTTCAAAGGGTAAATTCCAATCAGGAGGCTGAACAATAGGTGCAGAAATCAAAGCTTTCTTAAGTATTTCAAATGCTTCTACACAATCATCATCAAAGACAAAAGGAACATCTTTTTGTAAAAGATTAGTTAGAGGCTGAGAAATTTTAGAAAAGTCCTTAATGAACCTCCTATAAACACCGGCATGACCAAGGAAACTTCTTATACATTTAATATCCTTAGGACACGTCATCTTTTCAATAGCATCAACTTTAGCTTTATCAACTTCAATACCTCTTTCAGAAATTTTATGCCCCAAGACAATACCTTCATTAACCATAAAGTGGCACTTCTCCCAATTCAAGACAAGATTAGTTTCTTCACATCTCTGCAAAACTCGATCAAGGTTGCTTAAGCAATCATCAAAAGAAGTTCCATAAACGGAGAAATCATCCATGAAAACCTCAACAATCTTTTCACAAAAGTCAGAGAATATAGCAGTCATACATCTTTGAAAGGTAGCAGGTGCATT